>NW_019384303.1:567258-713682 GCF_000671375.1 Centruroides sculpturatus
GGCTCTCCTCCGACTCCACGAAAGGTAGTGACTTCTATTGTGGTGTGTCGTCGCAAAGGAACTGTGGACTCCGCCGCTTATATCTTCCGATCGTCCGCCGTGATCAGCAACAGCATCTCGTCCGCCCCGGGGCTACGACCGACGCCGAAGTTCTCACACTCCGCATCTTCGAGGGAAGAATCTAGTGAAGGACTGTCGATTGCCGATGTAAGCATATATGTTAACAAATAAACGGCTTTCTTGTGTAAAACACTTGTCATCTTTTACCTCCTCCGTCACAGCCCACATACAACCTTCCCTTAGGTCCATCCTGACGCGGGATTAATAGATCCCACCTAAGAGACGGCATCCTTACACAGGTGCCGTGAAGTGGGTTTCAAGCCCCTTTTCTCTCCCGGATCGGCCATCTTACACATAGTAAACCCTCACTATAAACAAATACAGTCGCTGCGAGAGTTTTTCTACAAGAAAGAGAAACATCACAGTTACATAAAGCAGTAAGTCTAGCAGACTCAAATAACACATCTTTAAACTTACACTCACATCATACAGACATGACACAACATATAAAAAGCATAGACACCATCAAGCAATTGTGGGCTCGAAAGGCACTCCATGGCATCCTTATGACCTGACCCAGGATTTTGTTGACAAAACTGCATCAAACAGCTGGTTAGCTCGGGGATGCCTCTTTGGGGAGATGGAAGGATTCATGATTGCCTTACAGGATCAGGTCATAAATACTAAAAACTACAGAAAACACATACTCAAAGATACAACACTCACAAATGACACATACAAAAAATGTCACATCATACCAGAAACTATACAACACATTACTTCTGGTTGCAAGCTCTTACACAAGATTATTTACACAGACATAATCAAGTAGCAAATATAATACACCAAGAGCTTGCAAAGAAACACCAATTATTAGATATCCACGAACCATACTACAAATACATTCCACAGACAGTATTGGAAAACAACACGCACAAAATGTATACAACAGAGCCATAATTACAGATAAAAAACAATTTACCACAACAGACCAGACATCACACTCGTTGACAAACACAATAAAATCATATACATTGTAGACATATCCATTCTAAACACTCACAATATACAAAACACATTCACTAAAAAAATTAGCAAGTACACAGAACTTCCCAGGAAATAAGGCATCTGTGGAGGATGGATAGGGTGCTTATTATACCTGTCGTTCTCTCCTGTACATGTCTGATACCACACACACTATACAAAAGCCTGGAAACATTACAATTGAATAGAAATACATATATCACACTACAGAAAGCCACTATATTGAATACATTTCACATTGTTAGGAAATTCCTGAATACAGATACTGACAAATGACTTATTTAATTTTTGTTTTTGGTTGCTATGCCTTGACTTTGGTCCAGCATACTACACAGCCACCAGTGTGAACCGAGTATAACCCACTAAACCAGGAGTGGCCAACAGTTTTTGCCCCCAGGCTAAATTCAAAAGAAAACTTTTTTCACAGGCCGAACCAGAAGCTGCCCTAGCAAGATTTTGAGGTAGTGTGGGATCTCATTGTGGTGTCACTCCATAGAGACTAAATTGTACATAGAGATTACAGATACATTTTTCACATTACCATGCATTATCAACATTCTATGCTATGCTGAAGACATTTGTAATGGAGTGGTAACTCTAAATGCACAGTTAGTTGTTGACCCGCCTTTTTTTTTTTGGTTGTTTTAGGCGTCAGAATTTTTCGTCGCGATTCGGACTTAAGTAACTAATATTGAAAGATTAATCGCGGGCCATATGTTGGTCATGCCTGCACTAAACCCAACACAATAATAATAATAATAATAGAAACCTGTAAATCTAAACATTTATTCTTGTAAACTAAAGAAAAGAAAATTTCTTCTTTAGTTTACAAGCCACAATCACAGGAATATTATAGAACAGTGTTTTTCAACCTGTGGGTCGCGACCCCCATGGGGTTGCAAAGCCTTACACAGGGGGTCGCGGGTGTAAGAAAAGACAAGTGTTTGTAGGTCCTACACTACAATAAAAAAAACTAGAATTTCAGTGAGAAGGCTGTGTCTGTTTATTTTACAGTACAATTGGTTTTTCGATCGATATTTAAAGAAAGAAAATTAAAATACGTAGTTTTTAAAATCACTGATATAGTTTAAATATGGCCCTGGGGGTCGGCAAAATTTTTTTAACTTGTAAAGGGGTTGCGTATTCAATAAGGTTGAAAAACACTGTTATAGAACATTAATAATGTCAATTTTTTTTACAATCTATTCCAACATTAATTCAGTGCCTTTCCACATTTTTGAAATAAGTTACAGATCATGAGCATATACACTTCTTGCTTTAATATCACACCTTCACTTACATATTTAAATGTTATTTACTGGTTTATAAACTTTTGCACCACATTATTGGTGTTTCTATACTTTTGGGACAAACTGGACTAGTTCATGCCAATAAACACTAAATTAAATTATTCCAATCACTTATGACAAATTTTAATGAATAATGCATGTAATTTGAATAAGACTAGCATTTTCACAAAAAATTTACATTCTTAACATTATGATACAATACTGTAATATAGACAGTGTGCTTGTTGATCAAGGTGTTTCTAAACTTTTAGAAAGAAGTTATATACCTTGTTATCCAAATCTAATATATTCCTGAAAATGATTTGAATATCTAGAATATCAGATTTTTTTTCTATTATTGATATTTCTAATGATAAAAATTCTAACCAGTGTTCTGATCCCAATTGTGGTTGGTCATTCTGTTCTAACTAACTCCAACTAATTTTATACACTAAATAACACTAAATAATACAATAACACTAAAAAAAAAAACAGAAATAAATCTATCTATCTATCAATCCATAATTTTAGCATAATATTAAATATTACAAAATCAAATTATCATACTAATGGACACTTGAGGTTCTTACAGGCTATATTTATAAGTAATAACGCAACAAATAAGTTTTCCTAATAATGAATATTACAAATTTGTATAGGAACTGTATTTTCTTTAATACGAGGTCTGTTCAAAAAATACACGGACTGACGTCATAAAACAAAATGTACTTTATGTAGAAGTTCATGTCTGGGTCCCTTTCAAAGTACTCTCCTTCCCAACGCACACACTTATCCCAACGGTGTTTCCACTTGTTGAAACAGTCCTGGTACGCTTCTTTTGTAATGTCCTTCAGCGCCTTTGTCGCATTTGCCTTAATCTCGGGAATTGTCTCAAATCTTTTTCCTTTCGAGAGTCTTTTGAGTTTGGGGAACAAGAAAAAGTCACAAGGAGCAAGGTCAGGTGAGTAGGAGGGATGGGGAAGAAGAGTGATCGAGTGTTTGGCCAAAAACTCACGAGTTCTGAGGGCTGAATGGGCTGGAGCATTGTTGTGATGGAGAAACCAGTTGCCACTCCTCCACATTTCTGGCCTTTTGCGATGAATGGCATCCCTCAGATGTTTCAGAACTTCAATGTAGTAAGTCTGGTTCAATGTGGAGCCTTGGGAGAGGTACTCGTGGTGAACCCTTAGCATCAAAGAAAACTGTCAGCATCATCTTGACATTAGATCGAACTTGGTAAGCTTTTTTGGGTCTGGGGGACCACTTGAAACATGCCGTACATTTCATAGCAACATCACTGTAAGCCGTGTTGAGCATAGCAAATGTTTCAGTTGCAGACTTTCCAAGTTTAACACAAAATTTCACAGCAAGTCGTTGCTCCATCAGGTCAATTCATTCTGAAATCNAAAAGAAACTCATGCCCGTATTGGACAGGCAGCCCATGCATTTGCCTCACTCAAATGGTGTGTATGGAGAAAGAAGAACATTTCTTTGATGACCAAGATCCGCCTGTTCCGTACACTAGTCATACCAATCCTTCTCTATGGGTCAGAAACTTGGACCTTGCTTAAGACAGACTTGGACAAACTTGAGACCTTTCAATTGAAATGCTTGAGACAGATTCTTGGTATCTCCCTTTGGGATCGCATCACCAACAATGCCATCCGGGCCAGATGCCGACAACAGCCATCTGTTAAGACACAAATTCAACAGCGACGGCTGAGATGGTTTGGCCATGTGTGCCGAATGGATTTTAACCGGATTCCCCACCAACTGCTCTTCCGACAGCGACCTAATCTGTGGAAAATCCAACACTCCGCACCTAAGAAAACATGGACTAAACACGTTGAGGAGGACCTCAAGAACCAACGGCTTGATCTGAACCAGGCAAAAGCGGCGGCCATGGATCGAGGGCATTGGAGGGGCATTGTGGAGAAAGCTTGACTTCCTGCGGCACCCACAGCAGCATACTGGTTGCGCAGACACCCGCAACCAAATGCCAGCTAGGGACAAAAGAAGAAGAAGAAGATGTATGTAGTGAATTCATTTCACTATAATGTTACAGTAACATAAATAAATTCATTCATTCAAAAAAGGAATTTACATAAATCCCTTTTTTTGAATGAATGAATTTATTTATTTTACTGTAACATTATAGTGAATGTTTTGCTTTGGAATGATTGTGCGATTTGTATAAATCGCACAATCATTCCAATTGTGCGATTTGTATAAATCGCACAATTGTTCCAAAGCAAAACATGAATTTACCCATCTCTCCAGAGTACAACAACAGCAGACAGGAATCTTTTTAAGATTTAGCACAAAGCACTGAGAAACTGTAAAAAATAAACATATTACATATCACAAATAAAAACAAACATAGTTAGCATATAGTTGCTATGGTACATGTTCAAAAACAATAGTTTACAAAATGCAATACAAAGATGTAGATGGTTGAGGATGATTCAAATCTGCACAGTAATGAGCTGGAATGTTATTCTGCTGATACCAATCTTCCAAAGTTGCTCTGATGGCAAGTCATCTAGCCCTTCATCCACCATCATATACAAGATATTAAAATAGCAGTCACCAGTTTAGATTCCTCCAATGAATACAAGTCCAAGAAGCTCACTCCAAATGCCATACTAAACAGTGTAAAATGTACCTGATGATGTGTATCTATCATGCCACGCCTAGTGGTGCACATTATGTCAGTTACATGCTCTAGAGAAAAACTGCATCGGTACATAAAATGTGTTCAAGTAATTATGGTTTGTCCTGATATAAATTTAACATTATATCTCACCAGTCAAATCACTGTTCATCATCTCCTGCATGTACTAGTTTCAGATAATGGTTGAATGATTGCAAGTAATGAAAATTCAATATATTTATGATGCTGTAGTCCCCATTGCTTTGATGCTTCATATATGAGTGTATGTGGATATGCAAGACAACAAAACTTTCATGTCATTAAGACAATGGTGATTCAGGTTGGTCCCCCTAACTGTGCTACTGGATATCATCAAGAAGTGTATTATGTTTAAAATCATTATATGCATAAATTCTGATGCAGCTGGAAAATGCTTAAGAAATCTACATGCTTCTTGTTCACTTCATCTCATTTCTTAATAAAGTATAATTAATTTACAGCAGTATTCATGGGTATGAGACATTGACACAATGCTCTACTAATTAGTAGACTGATGCTGGCTCCTCTATGAAAGCAATTATAAAATTTCATTAATAAAACACACCTTTACTAATCCAGCTAATAAAAATTAAATAAAAACGTTTTCGATCGTTTCTTAACGATCTTCTTCAGTTACCATAACATAGAATAAAATTGAACACAAAAAAAGAACGTAAATACGAAATTAAAATATAAATAACGGAAAATTAGATAAAATAAACGAAAAATAAAAATTAATCCGAAGAAATGTCCCTTAATGTTCGATTTTATTCTATGTTATGGTAACTGAAGAAGATCGTTAAGAAATGATCGAAAACGTTTTTATTTAATTTTTATTAGCTGGATTAGTAAAGGTGTGTTTTATTAATAATATTTATCCAGTTCGTTCATTATATAAGTATAAAATTTCATTTTTAATTTTCATACTTTTTTATATTTGGAAACTTTACTTATTACATCAGAACTATTTTGTGATTTATACATCTCTTTTTGAATGAATGAATTTATTTATTTTACTGTAAACATAGTAGAACTAATTCACCATATGCATATACAGTACTTGTGTGCAATGTCAGAAAGAGCTCTCTTGTCCCTGGATAAATGCTAAGGTGAACAATTCTATATATGTATGTATACATCCATAAAAATTAAAAATTTAATATAGTTTTACTAATCCTTATATTATTATGTATTTATTGATGTTTTGTTTTATAGTTTAATATTTTTATTTTTATATTGCCACTAAGTAATTTTTTCTATTGGATCTTTTAACTGTCTAATTAGAGACCTTTAAAAACTTGTTTAAAGGAACGAAACACTTGTGGAACCATTCCATTCCAAAAGTTTTTAGAAGCAAATTCCATTTTTATTCTTTTTTAACATTTACCATTATTATTTAGCTATTATTTATCTTTGTTATAAAAGCACAAAAATTAATTTATTATTTGATGCCATTTACTCCATCTGTAATAATATTAATTCATACTAATATATTCTTTTGTTGGATGTTAATTTTATATATTTATATATTTTGTTATTTTACTTTGCATATTCTGAAACACTAAAAATTTAACTGTTATTAATTTAGTCTATGTTATTGTTATTATTATTATTTTATGAAATTGTGTAATCAATGAAATATGTTAAGATTGATGCTAATACAGTAGAGCCTCGAAAACTCAGCCTAATGTGGATCAAAGGGTGGCCGAGCTTGTGAAAATGCCGGGTTATCGGGAATGGGGTTAAAAAAATTAAGTATGAGTGTTTCCTCAGAAAATACTGTACTGTACTTGTATGTATTGTTTACTTGAGAATACAACAGAGAATAAACTGCCCAAATACCCTTAAACAAAGGAAAAGTACGTCCTTTATGAAGGCATAAAGCCTTTACTACATGAAAATGAAAATTAATGAATACACTGTGTACAGTAATTTACCTGATAAGACAGACCTCAGAAAAAAATACTTTATGAGAGCTTTTATACTTTTATAAAGCTGTCTATAATGAAAATTAATTAACTAAAGATTTTTTTGCCCTGCCAGGGTGTGGCTGAGTTATCCGGAGTGCTGGGTTATCGAGTGCCAAGTTTTCGAGACTCTACTGTATTTTGTTTTACCAGAATCTTACAAATACAAAAATTATAACTATAAAATACAGTGTGCTTACAATTAAGCAGGTGTTTAGAGCTCTATGTAAAAAAACTATTGGACCAAATGCACCAACTTTTGATCTGCATACTTTTGTTACCATGGCATTTTGATTTTGGAAATACAGTAGAACCTCGATTATCCGGATTGTTCAAAATAAACAAAAATTTTACGAATTTGCTGATTTGCACTTGGCGAATTACGACACTGTTATGTACATGATGGAACGCATAATTTTTTTTGTTTCAGCAACGTCTCACCCAGTGGTCGTAAACTTTTAAATATATTTTACGTCGTAATAAAAATATAACTTGACATACGTATTTATAAATAATTTATATTCAAATTACATCATTTCTATGACCAAGGGCGGCGTAAGGCATGGACGACGTGGGCCACCGCCTATGCCTCGCGGTCCGAAGGGCCTCGCGCCTCGAAGGTTTATGCATTACTTAAAAGCCGCGAACGCGACGAAAAAATTTTACTCGTCATAAAACGATAAATAGTTTGTCAAATTTTTATTCATAAAAATGCAGTTTCAACTGCTTTTTATTTTATAAAATCCGTCTTCTTGCGCCACCAGAGGGCCTTTTAAACAATAGGTAGTCTGTTAGCGTTGGTCAGTAGTAGTCCAAATTCAATACGAACGTTTGTTTCTTGAAAATTTGATCACGATTTAAATACAGTATTTACTTTTAATATTACCGATATGTCATTGAAAAGAAAACATGTTGTATCATTATTAAAAGACAAATTAAAGTATTTGTTTCGATTATCCGGATTTTTCCTTATCCGGACTACCTTCATCCCCAATTAGTCCGGATAATCGAGGTTCTACTGTATAAACTTTAATTCCAAAATTTTATGAGCAGTGAAATTTGGCATTAATTTTGCTGCAATTTACATATTTGAAACCAGGAAGGAGTCACAAATTGGTGAAACTAGCAAAAATAGAAGTTGCAACTACCTTAGTGGAGCAGCAAATACTGAATTCTCAAGTAAGCTATAGGCTGCATGCAGTATCACAGTGATTGGACATGCTTTACCTACAGTATGAAACATTTTGTGACAAATAATAGTGAGGTTGCAGCTGATGTTTTCAATGCAAAAACATGTACATTGGACATATAGCACTTCCTTCCTGTAAGCCTAGAAATTTGACAATGGCATTTGGAATATCAGTAGAATCATGCTTGACATTCCAAATGCCATTGTCAAACTTCTAGGCTTACAGGAAGGCAGCGCTAAACATCCAATATGCACGTTTTTGTGTTGAAAACTTCGGTCACAACCTCGCTATTATAGTTTTACCCCTACAAGATACCTCACAGTCATGAATTGCTTCCTGATGATTGTGCTCAGCAGAAATCATTTGCCATGTCATTCATAGCTCAGATGACAAGCAATGATTTAAGGTCTGGCAAATTCTATGGATTGATGAAGTTCATTTTTACATGAATGTTGTGGTGAACATTTATGGCTGCCATGTTTGATCTGGAGAAAACACATGTTAATTAACAAATTTCCTTGAATTAACTAAACATCACAGTATGATGCAGGTTTATGGCATCCTTTATCATTGGACTTTATTATTATTTTTTTTGAAAAACATAGTATCTGAACCAGTTATAAGACTTGACCACTTATAATTTCTGGTTATGGGAGACTTGAAGAGACTTGTTTATCAGAACAATGTTCCTAACCTAGCTGTCTTAAAAGACAGAATTTTGTGACATGAGATAATTGCATCAAGTTAGTTACATTCCATCTCAAGTTTGTTGCTCATCAAATATATGCTTTAGAACAGAGATGAAGGCATGTACTTACAGTAGAACCATTAGTCTGATTTATTGGTTACTTGAATATTTCCATGTGTACAATTTGATGATGTGCAAAATTACCATATGTGGCACTGTAACCTATGGAGAGCTACAACTCACAGAATCTGTAATTGCCACACTAAATTGCAATAAAATCATTCCGCTTTGTGTATAAAATTCTCTGTATTACCTGAATTTCTTTGATAACCTGTCCACTTTACAAAATATAGTAATATTAATGTCAAATTTCCCATCAGAAAATGTTAGAACTAAATTTATTTGCGAAATCAAAATTAAAGTATGCACATATTTATAAACATCTTAAAGCCCAACAATCATATCAAAGACAAACACTTACTGGATTAAATCAGACTACATTCTTACTACTAATTATTAGTAGTGGAAATGTAGCCTGATTTAATCTGGTAATCATTAGGCTTTGAAGTTTGCACACCAAATTTGGTTCCATTTAGTCATTTAGTTCTTTCTACAGAGCTTTAAACTCTAAATGCCTCATATTTAATTATAACATAAGGCATTTAGAACTGAATTTTTGATAATTTTGTTTTTTTTATCATTCTTAATGCATGTATTTAGAATTACAGTAGAGCATCGATTATCCGACTCAATTGGAGACTGGGGTTGGTCAGATAACTGAAAAAATCGAATAACTGAAAAAATGAAAAAAATACATTATTAGTATAGTATATTAGTATATTCCATGTAATTAGTATATTAGTATATTGTTAACCTACTTTGCATTAAATTTTCATCAATGTTAAGCCTAACAAAATTTTTTTTAAATAATAATCGTCGCTATTGTATCGTTAAAAATTATTTTTAAATTATTTTATTGCTCACAAAACAAACAACCACTCATAATTAGAAAATTAAGTCTCATTTAAATACTGGCCTCCCTTTCATGGTCGAGCTATTGTTGTCAGCTAAAACACGCAAAAATTTAAGAAAAATAATATTAAAGTAGCCAAGACATAGCCAAATATTGTAGCACCGCATCACTAGCGGACATTTGAAATTTGCCGACTAGAACGGTCGGTTAACTGATATGACGGTTAATCGGGGGTCGGATAATCGATGCTCTACTGTACATCTAAATACATCCTTTCAGTAAGTGAAAAGTCAGAATATTACTGTTAATACCAGAATCATTCTTTGACTTTATGCATATAAAAGTATGTCTTGTCTTTATTATGTATTAACTGTTTGAAAATGCCATTCTTAAATGTAAATATATAGAAAGCACAGATTATGTAAATTATAATATATAATCTATATATATATATATATATATTTTAAGGAGTTTTATTAGCTGAACTCCTTGATTTCTCAATAAATTTAAATGAATTATATACATTAAGCTTTTTGTTTTTGGATCTGATTATCCATTTTGGAGTTATCAGGTTCTGAAATTTTCTTATCATTTAGTATATTTATATAAGAAATTTTTTGCAACAATTCAATGTCAGTTTCACTAACAAGCCAACTGCATATGTTGTTTACAAAGTCAGTTGTGGACCTGATTTCAAAAGTTGTGTTTAAAGTAAATATTCTGCACTTTATAAATATCTGTTAATCATTTTGTAACAACTTTCTACCTTCCCTTGCTTTGTCTTTACTCATGGACAACTTTACATTGCCATGAGTTGTTCAAAGCTCTTCAATGGCTTAAGGATTGGCATCAAGAGCCAAAGCAGCCAGAAGGACCTGGGTTCTATTGGAATTACTACATAGTAAACAAAGATATTTTGTAATCCATTTTTGTAGTTGGTAGGCCTATTGGGAATGTGAATATATTTTATGCTTCTAACATCTTATCCTATATGTACTGTAAGCTGTCTGCTAATAGTATTACAGTAGAGCGTCGGTTATCTGAAAGAATTACAGTCGGCCTAAAGTATAATTTTTATTTGTTTTTATATTTTTCAATGTATTTATTTCGTTTGTAAAACATAAAGAAATCATTTTTAACGATACAATAGCCACGATTATTATTTTAAAAAGTTTACATTAGGCTTAACATCGACGAAAATTCAACACGAAGCGACACGCAACAGAGAAAAATTTCAACACGGGATAGGTTAATATATTTTTTCGTACATAATCGGTTATCCGAAAAATAAGTTATCCGAACAACCCCAATCGATTCGGATAAATGACGCTCTACTGTATATCAATTTTTTTGTAGTATAGTATGATAATACGAATTGGCCTTAATCAAATGCCAAAAATATATCTAGGAAATGTGATCAATAAAGAGATTTCTCTGCAATCTTTAATTGAATCTGAAAAAATTTGAATTATGATTTTGGTCTTTTTGTGCTACATAATTATGACATCACATCACCTACACACCTCTTTTTTATAAAGTATTTATATTTATCAATATTATATTCTGTAAAAACATTATTAACTAATGAACTAAAAAAACTCTTCAAGTCTTAGTCATAGAAGATAGTATAGTTAACATTATATTTCTGAAATCATCATTTGAAAAACCGAGAGTAAACTTCGGAATTAAATCAAAACAAGTAGCAAAGATAAGAAGAAAAAGCATAATAACCATCGAGTCATATCGAGTGGATAACTTACTTTCATACAGTCTGAGCCATACCGATTCCAATTTTTTGACAGTCTTGTAAATTAGTTAATAAAGTTTATATGGATACTTTCAAATAAGAATATCAGTAGTCTTATTTTTTTGCTGTTATTGTAAACTAATTGCTTATATGATTTGTCAAATATAAGTATTCATGTTGATATTGGTGCAATAGAAGTTCTATTATAGGAAAAATGTATTACAGTTAATGTTTAGAGAACTAATTCTGGATTATAATTTCTATATAAATAATTTTATACTAATAACAAATATTGTTAAACTGCTCATTTTTGGAAAATTAGATTGTAAGAAAAATCATCCAACCTAGAAACTACCTAATAATTTCATAATTTTATTTAAATTATATCATTAGATGTTTCCAAAAGACACCATTAGAGTTTTATGCTTCAATATTGCATCATTTAAAATTACCAATTTTTCTCAACTTAAATCAAGTTGGCTCAGCTGGCAAAGTAATAAATAGAATTCCCAAAAGTAAACAATTTATATCTGTTTAATAGACTTTATATTACATTTAGATTGTTTCAGTTTCTTTAAATAACCTAAATATCTGAATTTCAAATCAATGTCTTTTATGTGTAAATTGGTAGGTACTTTTATACACTCAGATCCTTTAAATAGAACTTTTTAGTTATGTAAACTATTCTTCATTAAGATTTCAGAAAACTAGTCTATTTCTGATGTAATATAGTAGTAGATGATTATAATTGTTTTCACTTATATTTTTGCCATTTAACTTTTTTTTTTAATCATTTTGCTGATAATTTTTTTCATTTTCCCCCTTGGGTGTCAAATGATCAAAATCCAATAATATAAATCCCTAATTTCATATAGTAGTAATTGCATAAAAAATTTGACCTTGCCCAGATATAATCCAAATAAAAATGAAAATTATAAAAACAATATTAGTTTTAAATTCCAGTAAAATTATCAAAATAAATTTTTAATTTTAAACTTAGTAAACCACTAGCAAAATTAAAAGTATGAATTTTATCTTTTTAATTATGTAAAAGCTTTGATTACTAAATTAAAGAATATAGCATTAATTATTTTAATAAGTCTTGAAATATTTATCATGTTTAGTTATATAAATCTCAGTAAAAATGACCAATTTAATTCATATTTAGGTAGAAGATAGCTTTAGGCAATTTGTATTATCATCATCAATCATTATCTGGATGAAGGATTCCTGTGAACTTTTCCATTTTTCCTTATCCAATGCTCTTCCAGTTTTTTAGTTTACTCCTCTTATTTCATTACTTTGTCACACTTGGGTGCTTGTCTCAGGTACACCTAGATGAGCAGTACAGTACATCTAGATAAGCCAACTGTAAGGGTACGACTATGCAGACGCGAGCGAGCGAGAATATGTGGCAAGAAGAGGCGAGAAGCGATAAATATCAAAACCTGTCAGATACGTGCGAGAAGCAGAAATTTGCTCTTGCTAGCGTTATTTCTCGCTTCTCATTTGTGCATGGTTTTCCTTTGCAAAAACTAAATCGCTCGCAATCTCTCGCTCGTTCTAAATTCGCGTCTGCATAGTCGCACCCTAACATTTACAATCCAACTAGAGAGGCATTTCAGAATTGGTGAAAATGGGATCTAAAACCAATTGAACTTTGGTTATTTTTTAAATTTATTTATTTATTGAACCATAAATTAGGATATTATCTTGGCATGTTAATAAAATTGCTCTATTCGGATTGATTCTACAATCAAATATTAAAAAACAAGCAAAACCAGAGATATCTAGTTATGTTAATCTAGGATATTTGTAGCCCATGTTATCTTGTCTTCCAGCAATGTGTCCACTCTCTACCCTTATCCATGAATTCTCTGAGGTAATTTGTATACAGACATGTATATAAAACAATAAATGTGCAGTTAGGTACACCTAATAGTGGCACTTCCAGTTGCCATCTTGTTTGTGAATGCTATGTCCATAAACAAGATGGCAAACAATGCAAATACTAACAAAACCGTACTATATAAAAAAGTGTACTCACGATTAACAGTTTATTTATTTTTCTTCAATTTCTTTGAACTGGAATGTGAATCTGCAACATCTTCAGTGACTACGTCTTGTTTTATCTTACTTGACACTTTTCCTGTACTTTTAACACACATTTCTTCTTTCTTCCTCTTTTGATTTTCATTATTCTTGGGGACTGCTTTCGGGGCAGAAGGAACAGTTTCTGGCTCTTTCCATATTGGTGTGTGGCCTGCTCCCGGATAAATCTTACCCAAATGCCGAAGAAACAACTCGAAACGTTCTCCCGGTTTTAGTTTTTCCCATCTCAGAATCTTCTTATACATAAAGGCATATAAATACGAATCAGACAAATCTTCAGTGTAATGCGTTGGCAAATTCTTTCTGTTTTTCAAACAACGCCACAATCTTTTAATTTTTTGTGTATGGACACCAGTAACTGGATCAACAAAATTTTCTGCACATTTCACAGTTTCATGTTTAATATCGACTCCTTCTAAATCATTGATATGATTATATCCTTTCCATTCGTCTGTGTACACAATGCTTCCTGAATTTACAAATTTACTAATAACCCAGTTAAGACTAACTTCTGACCTGTCATTTACTTTACATACAAAACATGAATTATCATCTCGACAAATTCCACCTACAACCCACCTAGTAGCTTTCGAAATCCTTCCCTTTTCGTTTTTCCTTTTACTCAAAGTGGTTTCGTCGATCTCGACAATCTTTCCAGGTCCACCAATTTTTGTCTGGGATAAATTATAGAAGGAAATCATCATAACGTGTCTTACGAAGTTTGCCCAGTCGACGGCCGTACGACAACTCACACCCACGGCCAAACAGGTGGTGCTCAACGTACACTCAATGCAAATTAGATGCCATATGAAAGAAAATATAGTTCCCCATGAAATTTTCCCGAATTTACCTTTAAAGGTTCCTTCGAACGGCGAACCGCTCGTCTTGCATTTGTGACATCGGAATAAAATCGAATCGTGATCCTTTCTGTAAATTAATTTATAACGACCTTTGCATTTTGTACAATCTGCAGCAACAGGTTGTAAACCTAATTTTATGGCAAATTTAACATCTGAAGAAATTCTTTTATCAACATGTATTTCGGGAAAATCGGATTGTAAATAACGAAAAAAATCCATTGAGGTCCATTTTTGCCATAAAAACTCTTCCTCTTTAAGTAATTCTGACATTACAACAATACATACAAAAATATTAATAATTAATTTGGATAAATTTTTACAAAAACACAAAGAAATCAATTTTTTGAAACAGTGCCATTAGGTATACATAACTGCATATTTACCTATAAAACATCTACTAAACAGATAAATCGTAATGCATTATAAAACCCGTAAATACGAGTTAAATTGACGTCACAGAGATTTTTAGTGTTAAACACTTCAGGAAACACCTGCATCACACTTGATTAAGCTGTCACGTTCACACGTATTATAAATGTAATAAAATGATTATTTAATTTTTAAAAAAAATAAATAATTTATTAATAATTAATGTATAATAAGAAATAAATTACTTTTTAATAAAGCAATTTAATGGTATGACGTCTCATGGCGTTGTTTTCTTTTGTTTATTTTTTAATGGCGGGTTAGGCCTAAATTTAACGTTTTAACCGAATTTTCAAGATAATCGGGAATTTTTGTATATTTATGTAATTCGTAAAAATTTTCTGTTTCCTATATTATCTGTTTTTAATTGCCTTACCTGAAATAATTATAAATTTCCAGTTTTAATTATGAAGTAACGCCAAACCACGCCATAAATTCAGATAGGATAATGCGCCATCTAGCGAGATTTAAGGTGGGGTTGAGTTTCGGCGGACATTCGTTTATTTCATTTAATTTTAAATAGTTTATGCGTTTTATTACATTTACTTCAAGAAAAATGCGAATATATTTGATGAAAGCCTCAAAGTGCAGGAAGCTATGATGGAAGAATATAATTTGGATATACAATTTTCGTTACAAACATCGATTTCGAGATTGCGTCGAATGTGCTATTTGTTCAATTCTTCCTATTTTGTAGGCGCTAGAGCTTTTTTCCGTCTAGCGGAAAAAAACCTCTAGCGCCTACAAAATAGCGGTACATGGATAAACTTTCCTTGAAAAATTCCTGGGGTTTTCTACCCCGAATTCGATTCAGGGTTCCCCAGAACTGAAAACTGATACCCTACTTCTTCGGCTGTCCGGTAGTAAACTTGTGCTACTAGTTGAAACATTGGTCAGACATATAGCCGAGGCGTTAAAGGCGTTATCCTACCAATCTGAGGACTCGGAATCGAGTTTAGGCTAGCAACCCCAGACATTTTTACGGTAATTTGTTCTATATATATCGAGTACCGTCCCTTACTACTTGGTTGCTCACAAGTCAGATTGATTAGTCTAGGACACCATTGTGGTCCTGATTAAACTCATCATAGACATGGAAAAATGCTCTCTTAACCTACCACTCTGGGGAATCCGAAAACGAATCCGGACGGTCGAAAAACCCCAGGAATTTTCTGTGGATGATCTAAACCTGATATATCCGGCCTTCTTTCCTTCTTCTCAATCCGAACGTTCCATTGTGGACATGGCCGAATTCACAACGAACTTGATAAGAAGACTCTCTTAATTCCCACAAGTCAGAAACAGTCCCAAAAAACTAAGATGGAATCTAGTTTTACATTAAAAAATCCTCCCGATAGGAAATTCCTTGTCAAATGCCTTCGTGTTGCGTTATCTTGTCACTTCAAACAGTAAACAATAACATGACTTTTGTGAAAAAAGCAGAAACAATATACTATGAACAATAATTACTGAAATTTGTTAAATAAGCCGTGACCATACATAATCATCGATCTATCGTCTTGATGTTGCTAAACAGTTATCTATCGACCATCGCTTTTGTGAGGATCCGATTCGGACTTTTCGTGTGTTTATATCATTTCACATTGTAGCTATACTTTCATTCGATAACTGTCAACTTTTACACTGGGAGCTAAACATCTGCTAAGTTCTCAGGCTTAATAACGACGCTTTCTCAGCACCTTGCGACCTAATATCTCCGTTTCAACAATCCAACTTGAAAAACAGACAACAAAGTGAGGCAGTCGTCACCAGTTCCTCGATCGGACCACTCGAGTTTTCCCTGTGCCTCGCCTTTAGATATTTCTTCGCCTAATAACTGTGGAAATAAGAACTGTCTCCTGTCTTCTGAGTTCAGAACTGTCTTCTTTTGGGATTTCATACAAGGTAATTATCGACACGCGAACTTCTGTAAACTCTCTCTCTCAAATCGGGTCATATCTTAATATCTAATACTTATCAAATCGAGAAACGTATCTAACAGCAACCCTATCGTTAACCATTAAACAGTTGTTACGTTAAAATGTCTATGAGTAGGTCACTTCCGATGCGCTGTCTCTCTTTCTATCTCGACTCTGATAGCTCACACACGCGACCGCTCACACGCCCGAACGAAACGATTTCTGTGTCTAGCCGTGAAGACACAGTGGTGTCAGTCCTGACGAAACTTGTCATTGCGATCTTCACCGATGCGATATCGATCCTTCGGTCACGTGGTGCCGAGGAATAGGGAGGCCCTTCGGCATTGTCACACTTTGTTCCAGATCTTTAAGATTTATTGTAGATAGTACGGGCGCAAAAAGTCGTTTGTTAACTCTTACTGCTATAGACACAGGCTAGAAATTTCTAGAATACCGACTTTTCTGACGTAACCTAAATGCAAATGTTTCCAATACTAAATTGGAGTTTAATTGCACAATGTTATGTGAAAGCGTGCCAAATTTAGAACAAGTATGAAAATGATACGATACGGTTAATATATATGGTTTCAATTAAAAATTATATCATACATATTGGCATGTGTTCAAAACTATTCATCAGATGTAATTAGATTATTTAAATCATTACATCGTGGAAGAAGAAAAGGAAAAAAGTCGTGGTTTCACACATCAATAAGTCGATATACGTGTGAACGTAGAGGCTAAGTCTTTCCTGAATCTGCTCGTTTGACGAGATCAAGTCTGTGAATTTTTTAAAATACAGTATACATTTAAAAATATTTTAGGCATAGTTAGTAGCTACTGTAGCTACGACGTGAGGTAAAGTTTTGTAATCATCTAAATTATTAGGGATATCCCCGCTTAACTTGGAAGCTATATTCCGATAAAGTAAGTTGTTAATTAAGCGAATCCGTGCTATACGAAACAAAGGATTAGTACAAAAACAGGGTTAGGTTTTAAAAGTTAGCAAAAGTATAGGCTACGATTCTTTTTGCAATGAAGAGAAATATGTTTATTAAAGCAAAATCTTTTATATAGTAACATTCAATTTAATCTTTGAAAATAAAACATAGCGACAATTTTTGTTTATTTAGACTCTAAATTTTAGAGCATAAACACCAACGACAGATAATCTGGTTTATTGGAAAGATAGAATATCATAATAATAAGGTAGAAAATTGTCGCATAGTCTCATTTTTGAATATTATAAGTACGCTTGCTTGAATAAAAAATTAATATCTAATGATGGTGTTTGTACTTAAAAATTGAGGTTTTATACGGGAATGTCTTCAATTCTCGATCCGTGTTAGAGCGAAACCGTGTTGTAGGAATGCCATGTTGTGCGAGGGATATCTATGTTTTTATGTAAAATTGGTTGCCGAATCTAAAAATAATAAAAATGAGACTATTTGGAGCGAATATAGTGATTGAAACTCTCATTTTAAGATGGAAAACTGAAATTTTAAAATCTTTAAACGTTTATAAAAAATGCGCATATTCCGGCTAGATTTGGCCTCTACTTTCACGAGTACTAGACGACTGGATGGCCGAGCGGTTAAAGTGGCAACTCACCATTCTGGAGACTCCGGGATCGATCCTGACGGGTCGAAAAATCCCCAGGAATTTTTCGGGGTGGTCCGACCGGATATGTCTGTCCTACCCGGCAGCCATATTGTGGGCCTGGCCGAACCCTTAATGGATTTGTTAAGTGAGGCCTTCTTAGTACCCACAGGGTGGAAAGAGTTAAAAAAAAAACTCACGAGTATATCGACTTCTTGATGTGCGAACCATAACATTTTTTGTTCTATGGTGTTATCGTTATTTACTTATGCTAACGATTGAATAATTAATTTTAAATATTACAATATTTAGAATCATTTATATTTTTGTGAAATTCTTATACTATGCCCGTCAATTTTGTGGCTCCTCAAAATCTGTCGCCAGCTCTGTCACGGGTAGTATAATCAGTTGGATCCCGTTATTCACTATCTAGTTGCCCCATTGGATCTGGCCAAACTCACGATGGACTAGAAAACGTAGTTCTTAGTACCCACAAGGCAGAAAAAGCTAAAAATGAATGCAGATATATGTATGCTATTCGAACTTATTACTAATAAAATCTCCAGCATTAAGTGTGATTAAATCATGTTTTTCTGAATTATACCTCTTTATATAAACATATGAATACGTTTTAACTAGGATATCGCGCGACTTTGTCGTATCCCGATAGAATTGAGGTGGAACCGGAAAGAAAGAGGCTATCCTTGTACGAACCGAGCACGGACAGTCAAGTTTTGTAGTTGTCGCCCACTCAGAGACTATCCTTGCATTAGCCGACACGGAGAGCGCGGTTAGATGGCCGAGAGATTAAGGTGGAAGGCTACAGTTCTGGGGACCCGGGATCGAATCCGGATGGGAGAAAAATCCCCAGGAATTTTTCGGGGATAATCCGACTGGATATGTCGGCCCCGTTCCTCACCACCCGGCAGCCCCATTGTGGGCTTGCTATAAGAGGCCCTCTTAGCATCCACAGGGCGGAAAGAGTTTAAAAAAACAACCGGCACGGAGAGGTAATTCAAGAACAAAGCAATTGGCATCGATCGCTTTGTTATTGTCTCGTTCGTTTTTCATTAGGTGCACTGAATCGTATCAGAAAAAACATTGTTTGACTCCACTGTATCTCAAAAACAAAAAATAGTTCCCATTTTTCTATTACATATTTGGATTCCTCATAGCAATTAATGGAAAATGGCAAAGTTTCATCAAAATCGAACCATCAAATTTTGAGACCGAACGCAATTTTGTAAGCCACATAGAAGAGGTTTCGCTAACGCTTCGCCTCAATTGTATAAGGGTTGTCGAGTTGTAGGCCATTTTTGAAACAGAAACTTCGGCTAGACTTCTAAAAAGTTCTTTCATATGTTATTGAATTATCTCATGTTATCCATTATATTAAATGACTTGTCAACGTTTCACATTTTCAAATAATGCTGAATAGGGAAAAAAATATTGCTATAACAACAGAAATAGCACGTACTATTAAGTCAATAATAATTTCTATCGTCCATTTCTGTGAAAAAAAAAATTGATTTTTTTTACAAATTTTTATTTTTTTCGATTTTCGGGTGATATCATTTTAAAATACTGATAGCTGCGAGTATCCGCTGATTTACATGGAATATTAATTTTATTTTAAAAAATATTTCATATTTTTGTAACTTTGCTAAATTTTATAATTTATTATTATTATTATTATTATAAAAACAGTTTATATTTTAAAAATAATTTATTACTGAGGATTTTGGGCTATTAAACTAATTTTTGTTTAGCCACAAGATGGCATAACAGTGGCGGTTAGTAGAAGAATATGGCGTCGATATCGATTCATTGTTTATGCTGAAGATATTGCAGAGGTGAAGTGTTTCACCTTTATTTTGTTTTGTTTAGTATTAGATAGACACTGCCGACATGGAGGAGATAGTAGCCGACGTTTGTGGTCTGAAATTCGACATCGAAATCGCTCTGGAACAACAATTAGGAGCGCTGCCATTGCCATTTCCTGGCATGGATAAGTCTGGAGCAGCCATTTGTGAATTTTTTATGCATGGCATGTGCAACAAAGGGTCAGCTTGCCCGTTTCGACACGTGAAAGGCGACAGGACGGTTGTATGTAAACATTGGTTACGTGGCCTCTGCAAGAAGGGAGATCAGTGCGAATTTTTGCACGAATACGATATGACTAAGATGCCCGAGTGTTATTTCTATTCCAGGTTTCACGCCTGTTCCAATAAGGAATGTCCTTTCCTTCACATCGATCCAGAAGCAAAGATAAAAGATTGTCCCTGGTACGATCGCGGTTTCTGTCGTCACGGACCCAATTGTAGACACCGGCATACTAGGCGAGTCATGTGTATCAATTACATGTGTGGTTTCTGTTTCGATGGACCTAATTGTAAGTTTATGCATCCTAAATTCGAACTTCCCATTCAGGATCCGGCGCAACAAGCTAAGAAAGCCACTATGTTATGTCATTACTGCGGTGAACCCGGTCACAAGGCTGCCGCTTGTAATAAAATGCCTCAGGAAATGAAAGAAGAGCAGCAGATGAATCGCTTGCAGACCATTCACACCATACAAAGTATCCAGACTCAGGTGACACAGTTATATGGTCAAGATTTTGGTTCCAAAGCTTATAGGCCCTTAGAACAAGTTACCTGTTTTAAATGCGGCGAAAAAGGACATTACGCTAATAAATGTCCTAAAGGACATTTGGCATTCTTAAGTACTGCTCTTCAGGGACAGGGTAATAACAATTCTCAAACCGCAATTGAACAATGATGTTTAATGATTTAATTTCATAACAAAAAAAAATGTTTTGTTTATCACATCACATTAGTTTTTAGGAAATATATTAATGAAAAGAATTCATAAAATTTTTCCAATTTCCATCTCACCACTTCGAATGATTTTTCTTTAATGTTATTTAAATAATTTTATATGAAATTTTTTAAACTAGTTAATTTAACTGAAAGAACAATTGTTTTAAAGGAAATTTGATAAAATACCTTCCTCACATAACATAATTTGTGTATTATTTTTGCAACATAAATCTTTATGCAAAAAAAATATATGGTCATTTAAGATTTAATTTTTTCTGTTGTATTTTTAAGAAGATTGCTTTTATATGTTAATGAGGATTTCTATACAAAATTCCAAAACAAGATGAATATTGCACAAGTCCATTTGCATATATGAAATTGTTCATTTATATATGTGTTACATGATTTATTGAATTAAAATTCCATAAACGGAACAGATATTCATTCACTCATACTTAAATCACTCAAAATTTTTACATCTTTCAAAAAAAGAAATCACTGTGTATGTTGGCAAAGTATATTTTTTTACATGTGCAATTGAAATAAAAGTCATACATCTGTTTATCAAAACTTATTGTCATCTAAATGATGATTTTAAGTGTAATTTTTAAAGTTAATACAATTTAAAATTACATAAATCTAGTATATTATTAGATCATAATTGTTAAGATATTTTTTATATATTGGAACTGCTAAATGAAGATGACTAAATGTAGTTAAGTGGAAGAAAAATCCAAAAAAAAGTTTTTCTGTTCTTAAGTTCAATTTTCTGCCGACAGATGGCTACAGCTGTACATCGGTTGAACAAGAAGAGTCATTTTGCTCTCTGGTATGAAAATTTTTCGATTAATGTTACTAGAAGTAAGAATAATTTGCTAAATATTATTTATTGCCGTGGTCTTTAAAAGGTAAAATAATTTAAATTTGCTAGATTTGTAGCTTTAGATATCGATTTTTATAGTTTAGATATTCTCAATGAATTCGTTTAGTCTGATGAAACAAAAGATAAGAGTTAGAGGAAAAATTCAGACTTTTTAAATTATTTTTTTAAATCGATGTAGATTATTTATAAGCCAAATTCTTTTTATTTAAAGTACCATTATAGAAACGAATCTTTTCATAATTAAAAAAAAAAATTAAGATTAAACAATAGAGCGCCATCTGATGTACAATTTTAAAACAATTTCAAATCTTAACACTTAATGTGTTACTTTTAACACTAGATTAATTGTTTATATCGTGATTTTAAGCAAAATTATCAAACTTTGTCATAAATAAGTACAGTAATTAGTAATTTGAATTAAATTTGCATTGTCAAATACAATTTTAATGCATATTAATGCTGATAAGAGTAAAATTATCTCAATTGAATATGCATATTCTATGCAATCTCGATGGATGAAGCCGTCAAAAATTACGCAGAACTACCTAGTATTTTTGACTGGGGTAAGCTGGAAAATCCACATATAGAATAAGAGCGTGGCTTTAAAACAGAGAATGTGACCATGTCTATAAAAGATTCCGATTTTGATCATCGACATCTGTTTGGTAAAAAGCAAAACATCGTCATCTTGAAGTAGCACATGGGGCTAATTGCATCAAACCAGCTGACCGTCTGTTGATACTTATTACCAACATGGACGATAAGTAAAAGCTGGCGACTACAGAATTCCATCAATCAGATTTTTTACAGCTGTAGCCGACAGTTGACATCAGAAATGGCTAAGTTTTATTTCAGAGCAGCATTGATTTCAATTCATTCCTTCTTCCCCAATCTCTTCTTCTCTGACTTACGACGAGAAATAAACTAGTTGAGAAATTGTAAAAATATACCATTTTTTCTTCTTCCTTCTTCGCATCTTCCTATTTTTTTTTTTTCTTTTCTTTTGTCTGTCCTCCGGAAAAGAATCGTTTAACTTTAACATTGTGTCTCCACCAAGAAGTCGTGTTTTTTCTTTAGTAATCTTCCGTGTAAATCTTTACAAATCTCTAAATATAAGGCCATATTTTAATTTTAAAAACGGGACTTTCTTCAAGGATTTATTCATGAATCACAGGAGGAATGATAATTCGTCTTTTATATTAACACTGAAAAAAACACTAGGAATTAAGTAAACAAACTCAAAATTTATTGCCTAGACAATAAAATTATGAAAGATTGGAGTTCATTGGGAAGGAAAGGAAAAAAAGTCAGTTTTTATCGAGTCGAACGGATGAAACATTTGCTATAAAAGTACAAACTATCCTCCATTCATCCGAATTAGTCAAGTTGGAAAAATATTGTCTGACTGGAGTTCAAATATGGACTAAGGTTTATGATGTTTTCTACTTTCTGTTATCAGTGCAACAGACTGATATCTTAATAAATAATGGCGGTCAATCCAAGTATCCACTACTAATCCACCATCACGTTTTCCTTACGGATAACACGTGAGACGAACCTCAAGGGAGAAAGCGTGACTTTGGATGTTAAGAAAACTGTTGCTGTTGTCCCGGGTCCCATCTTATTGCCAAAGACATTTGTGGTATATTTACGTCACGCCTTTGAAGAATTTAGTGCCCTCCGTTAAGTGGCGCCACATAGCCAGCGACTTACTCCACTTCTCTCAATAATTAATTGCCTATATAATTTCCAAAATCTGTTAAAGGTTTTACTGATGTTTCCCGTTGGATTTTAGTAATTTAATTTCGTGAAGATGGCCTAAACAACGCCTTATTTGTCGCGTTATTAGAAGCGCGTTAAGTTAGCCACGTTAATGGTGATTAATAGCTCAATTTTGCTTACTTTTTTTAAACACTCGAACATTGTAACTCTTAAAATATAAAAGTTCTATAATGGAAAATGAGCATGCGAGGCTTTAAACACAAAAAAAAAGTCCGATTTAATGCCGTAAAAACACGTTTATATTCGCTATGATCCCGCGTATACATGACTAGAAAGCGAAAATAAAAGCGGCAATAATTATGCTAAGCTTTAAAACCGATTACGATAATTGTGAAAATTGTTATTTTAATATTAACAGTATTTAAACTAGAATATATCGGGGATGTACGTCAATTTCGATTCGATAGAACACGCCCTTTAGCGAGAACGTGTGAAATTAGACAATGCTAATGACCAGAATAATGTTGAACGTCGGTAATGAGATAGACAACGAACAGATGTCACCTGTAAGCATTTGGGATTCTATCCTTGTCATCTCAAGTGTCACGACAATCAAGCGAATCAGACTCGTTTTGAATAACAAATTGCTACGAGTCACAATAAAATAGCTTCGACTGTTTCTCTACTACTACTAATCAATAGGAGAGAGACAGAAAGAGAGAGAAAGAGATAAAAAAAATAACTTTCAACTCTACTAAACTAAGGAGCTAATTGGATGCGGTAATTAAATGTTATCATTTCTTTTACATTTCTTACATTTTTGTGCATTTATTATAGAAGAAATGCCAATAAAATTTCTATGCGGGATGCACTTTTGGAAATTTGACTGCAGTAAAATGCATTGATCTAATTATTAAGTTAATTATTCTCTTCCTAAGCTAAATCTGACAATTCACTATAGAGACGAGTAAGTAGCAATTTTTTATTCTCTCTCTGTCTCTTTTTTTTTTAAATAAAATGACTTTTTATTCGTTAATTAAAATGCTAAATATAAAATATATACGGCGATTTATATTTTTAATTAAAGGAAAATAAATTCTTGCGGATAAATCGCGCAAAATGTTCGGTTTTTTACCATTAAAATCCGATATCTTTATAGAATAATTAAGAGTTTTCCGCGTATGCGTGGCTAATCATAGAAGAACTGAGTCATTTTTTTTAAACTTATTTTTTATTATTTTATTAATGTGAGACTCGCTTAAGAATCATATAAGTGCCCTGTGTACCTACTCGACAAATATTCATCGCTGTTTCACAAGATATCGCTGTTTTTGTCAGCCGATGATGAGTAATTGCTGCAGAAGCATTTCCTTCAACTGCAGAGCCGACATGTCAATGTTTAGATGCTATATATTCAAAAAGAAAACATCACAGTAATCTTCCCTTCTCTGCTCCAGGCAGTCGATCCAAGTTTTAAAATAATGGTATTTCATAAAATTATATTCCTATATATTCAACGGGCAATAATCCACGTTTTTACTCACCCAAGAGATGAAAATATGTAAAATCGTCCACCATGTTTTTTACTCCTGATTACGTTCTTGTAAGATCCTGAATCATCATCTGGTGAAGATAATAAGACCCTTCTCCTCTTCGACCAATTTCGAATGCCACTGTGAAATTTCTCCATTCAGATTATTGCTTTGTTCCATTTATTGAATTGAATTTTCATCGAGTAAACCATTTCATCCCAAAACTAATGCATGCAGAGAAAGTTTAAAGGAAGCGATCTTTCTATACAAGGTCAATACTTTTCGTTGTAACAATTTGCATTTTATAAAACAAGAGACTATTTTTATCCTATAATTTCCTAAATATGTTAAACTCGAATTCGCTGTAACATAAAATATAAGCGTCAGATGCTCGTTTTCACTTCACATAAACTATCTTCCGATATATCTCACCCTCCCTCAATCAAAAAAAATAAAATAAGCTGCAACAACTTCGATCAAGAGGTGTGTCTTCAAACAAACGTACTTTCGGGTGCATTTTTTTTCCAAAATAATCTATTTTTTTAACGAATTTTGTAAATTCGAGCGGTTTTTTAAGTAAAAAAGTGTGATTTAGTTTACTTGGCATATAGTTTCCTATGATGGGTGGCGTTTAATTAGTTTGTCACACGTCAGTCTGCACGGTCAAAGGTGAGAAATGTCACATCTGTTCTATGGACTCAATCACAACTTCTACCGCTGCTAGCAACATCATTCTGGTAACAGTCGACAGGTGTCGGCATTGTCACAACTTCCACTAGAGACTACCTGAGCATCAATGGAAGGCACGATTGCAGTCAGCAATAAATTAAGCTAACTATACAGCGCGAGGGTGATTAGTTAGAGAGGGATTTAACTGATTGGTAAACAATTGATAAACTGCCCTTAATTATACCTCCACTAGAGACTAACTGCATAATGGAGGAGGTCGGACAGCTTAGTTAGGAGAAGATTATTAAATTAAACTAGTACGATTGACATTTTGCAGCTAGGAATTCGAATTCGGATCGTGGAAACGGGCGAAAAATTGAAATTTATAATTATATAGCGGTTTAAATATTTAAATGAAAAGTTGGTTATGCTCGTATCCTGTTGATATGACGGCATAATTAGAGTTGGATGGATCAAGCTACAGGTCTGTCAATGTCCAACCTCAATGTCACGCTTGTGTTGTCGGACAAAGGGAGCGTAAAGCAATACATATATTTTTGTGTGTATGTCGTCATGGAAACGGTGGAGATTTAAGCTGTTGATGCATGTATAATAGGACGATGTGACAATGTCATAACTTACGTCAGCCATTACTCTGCTGTCTGTAATGTATTGAACGGTAGATATATTTTGTCATCAGTGACTGCTCTCTCTCAACCGTTACAACGTTGTTCCTATTATCCTAACCTGGCATTTTAAGTACTCTCGTACGATTGGTCGACCTTAACCAATTACAAAGTAGATGTTATACAAATTAAAATTTAGTTTGGGATCAATTTAGCACTAGATTAATCTTGTGCACAGTTATGGAAGTATTCGCAGGATTAATATATCCGCGCGGTGAGAGAGAGAACACACATCCTGCTCCTTTTACGTCCTCCACGTTTAACGACCGATGCAAATTGTATCGTGTCCTTTTAATATATATATTATATTAGCATGAAGCGAGCCGGATGAAAGGGTTTCGTCTGTCGATACGCACAACTCTTTATCACCCTCCGAGAACGGAAGGTTTTACTCGCTTCCTTCGATGCTCCTGGCAATAATAAGAGAGTCAACTGAATGAAATGCCGGAGGGGGGGTTGAATCTTAAATAATATTTAAAGCGTATACTTAATTTAAAATTCCTTCTTCATAATCTGAAACTCCGACTAACAAAACAAAATAAGAAAAGAGCAGCAACACCTGCTTGTAATTAGATGAAACACGGTATTAGAAATTCTAGTTTTCTGTCTTGCATAATTACGGTCTCAACTTTCATATTTTCCAATGGTAATCCCAGTCGGAGTGGGTAGAAGCAACTACATGATGATCGAAGCTAATCTAGCGCACCGACTGCAGCGCCTCTGGTGCTAGTCTCGGGAATTACGGACAGATCTCCTTAATCGTGTCTAACTTCCACTCACTAATTGTGTGCAGTCGACAGGGATTTTCTCTCTTAAGTCTCCCTGTCAACAAGTTGTTGCCTCACTCCCGCTTAAATTATTCCACTTCTTACAGTAACAACCTTCATTTTTTACCTTATACTTTTCATTAATCTTAATCAACTTAACAACTATTTAAATGCGGCTTTATTGTACTTCAATTTGCATGAAATAAATTCGCTCTACATCCGACTTTATCTACCGAGCGTTACGCCGTTATTCCGTCTTGAATTTTAAAAGAAAATTCCACAATTTCGTGCCTCTTCTGCGCAATTTTTCCCACCCCGAAAATATAATAAATTATGATGTAATTGTTGATTTAAAGATCAGTTTTAAGGTAATTTACTAGGAAGATAGAGGAGGAGGATAAGTTTTATTTGTCGGATTTGCAGAATCTTATAAGATGCTACAACTCCTCCTCCTCCTCCTCCTCCTCCTCCTCATCATCATCATCATCATCCAAAACTGGTTCTTCTTCCTAGAAAATTACCTTGAATAGAACTTTTTCTTATAATATATATATGTATAATAATAATATAGAACATTTTAAAACGATTAATAGATTTTTATGAAAAATATTAAAGTTCATAGAATAAAGATATATGAGAGAAGGTAGACGGAATTAGTGAAACGTGACTTCGATCCAGGTCATTAAAAGTCGTCTCATGTGTTTGTTCGAATATTAAGTAGCGTATTTTGTATTGATGATGTGTTTTCGAGAATATTGATGATTTTCGTCCAAAGTATGGACTCGCTTTAAGATTACGACATCATTAATTTAATTGGCGAATAAAAACCTCGATGTGTGAAACACAAGCTCATTAAATGCGCTCGGACATTCGTGAGTGATAACCTTATAAACCATGGCGGTTCGGGACCAGATTAACAAGTGGACTCCTCTCCAACACCTCCATGAATTATTGTTATGCAAAAAACATTTCCCTTGTATTTATGAGCTATTTAATGATGTAGTGCTCACTGATAAGAAGCGCTATGTGCAGACTTAACAGCGATGAGAACTCTGTTTCTTCTTAAAACACGCGTGTTTTCAGCCTAATTTTTAAAATGTTTTTAAATAAAAATATGTAAATTCTTTATGTATATAATATTATTATTTCTTAGAATATTATTATTTTTAATTTAGAAGAATATAGAGCTCACTGATAAGAAGCTCTGTGTGTTCAGAGTTAACAGCGATTAGATCTGTCTTTCCTCTTAAAAAAAAACTGCATGTTTTGAGCATAATTTTTTAATTTTTTGAAATAAAAATATGTAAATTGTTTATGTCTACGATTATAATAATTGCTTAGAATATGATTATTTTAATTCAGAGCAGTTTCGATATAAAATATGCAACGTATAAGTACTGCACAATAACATATCGGTTATACTTCTGACTTCAATAATAATTTCATGATAATGAGGAATATTTTTATGGTAATCGTGTGAGATAATTAGGGAATACTTATAAAAATCACCTAGAAACAATACTCGACTCATACATTATACAGAATTACCAATGCGACTAAATTAATTCCTATCTTTACGTAGGATTTGCAGGGGGTTGTCGAATGACGATGCCTCAAAAACAACATTGGCCAGAGCTCTACTAGGATGATATTATGTGTTTGGAAGGGTATCGAAGGTCTTCTAACGTAACATTAGAGTATTATGTTAGAAATTTAATATTTAGCGGCTCTGTTGGGAAGTGGAGACATTGCCTGCGGTAGAATAGATCAACCATCGGATCAACATAGACTTTCATAGATTGAGCCAGTTGCTGACCACTCCTCACCTGGTTAAAACTATTATATTACGCTTGTGGAATTTCCAGCTTTGTATGTGACACAGTAATGGCTATTAATGAATTTAATTTACGACCTACGCTAATTACACCATGTTTCCTAGGTTGCTTAGCAACAGATGCGCATTAATAGTCACCTGCCCAGTGGACGGGAACCCCCTATCCATTCTATTGAAGGCAAACTTTGTATATAATTTGTTGCAGTTTCTATATTAAGAATTCCGAAAGTTGATAAATTTTAATTAAGTGCATAGGTTTTTACAGTAATATCGTACGGGGTTATAATCGCTCATCCTTCCTATCCGGATAAATAATTTAAAAAATGATTTATTTTTTTTTTCTTTTGTGGGGTATCGAGCAAATTAAGTGTATGAGGGTATCGGTTTTCCTTAAATGATTCGCACGGGTAGTGCCAGAGATCAACATTCTGTAGCTGGACGGATCAACTGTGTGTACATATATTTGGAGGGAAGAGAAATTAATGAGAACGGGTCCTAATCAGCACGAGACGATCAAGGTCAGATGTCGCGCGCGCGAGCTACACGTCCCGAAATGACACGGCAACAGTCTCCACTGTTATTCCCGCAGGGGACGACGTGATCAGAAAGATACTGACATAGCTAACTCTAAATAAATATTTATTTGTGTTGAAGTGTCTAAGATAAACAACGTGTCTTTCCTACTAATGCTTCTTGTCAATAACGAGTGGGTAAAGATCGACTGGAAGTAACGCAAATTGTAACAGATCGAAAAGCAGATCGAAAACGAGAGACATGTAAATGGTCGAGTTGTCAACCACCATTTTTTATCTTTTGAACGTTCTACGGCCAAATTCAAGTGCTGCAGGTTGACAAAGTCCATAACTTACTCGACGCCTTTGGGACGAGAAAATAACGGTTAGAGAAAGAGACAAATTGTTGGAATTGTGTCAGGTTTGATATCAAAATAACGCCATTTTTTATTCTTTGGTTTCGGTTGTTTTCCCTTTTCCTCTTCGTTTTTTTTTCCTTCGCATTATAAAAGTTAATCGCCGTTTTTCCGGGCGTCGATATTTGTCCAAACTTCTCCCTCCTGTTTGCTTGGCAGACAATGCTAATTCTGTCGCTCCTTTCTGCTTGCCACTTAATGCTGTTGTTGTTGAACGTAATTACTAGATCCTCATTTAAGAAAAACTTCATTAAGTTGGCGTATAAATTAATTAAAATTCATAAATTTTATCGAGAAATAAGCATCTTAGAAAAGTCTCGTCATCTTATTTCCTTATATTCATCTCATCCTATTCTTCCTCAATAACTGGAAACAGGTAGGAAAACTTAAGAAACAATAATTAAATTAACGTGATCACGTAGAAAGATGCATGAAAATGTAAGGAATAACAATTAAATTAATGTATTCCCGAATTTAATCCTTAAGCTTTGAAAAAAACTATGACTTATCTCTTAAATTATTTCACAGCATCTTCTTTAATTCTTTCATTCTTCCATTAAAAAATCATTACTTAACTATTAATTTTTAAGAAAAAAATCCAGGATAATTAATAAATTATCGAAAAAATTTACTTAAAATGACCATTAATTAACGATTCTAACATAATTTTTCTCTCATAGAAAAGGTGTAAAGTAATGTATCACAGTTACGCGTAAACATAAGTGTAGAGAAAAATCTATAGGATAAACAAAATTCGAGGATAAAAAAGCCATTAAAATAAGAAAAAGAGGGAGGAATATATATATATTTAAATATTGAATGGTACAATTCAATATATTTTTCATAGTTATTAGTTTAAATTTAACTGCGTTTTGTATTATAAAAATGGACAAAAATTGCATTGTTAAATTTAAAATTTTATTCGAAAGATATTGAAATAAGTAATATCGGGTAAGAATTTTATTCGTTTATAAAATAAATAATGATTTCGATTCGTATTTACATTGGCTATAAATGTTAAAAAGAGATTTCGATAAAATTGTATCTCTTAAAAGTGACCAATAAACATAAATGTTTCAATTATTTATGATTGCAGAACTTCAAATATTGTAATTTTAAATTTAAAAAATAATAATAATACTTTAATAAGAAATTTATTTCATAAAATGTTTAATAATTAAAATTTCTAGAAGATTTGTTAGAAAGTAATCTTGTGATTCTAACAAGAATATTTAATTTATAACGAATAAATAGAACAACTTATAAGCTAATTTCTATAGAAATTTGAATATATTTTAAGTAATTTTTGGCTGCAAAAAGAATATTTAATTCATAACGAATAAACAGAGTAAATTATAAACTAATTCTTGCAAAAATTAGAGTAGATTTTAGGCAATTTGGAGTTAAAGTTGATGGAGCAAGAAGTGAAAAACTTGGTTTGAGTCGTGTACAAAATTTGAGTTTCGATCGGACGGACATCTCTTAGGAACTTTATCGATTCGTCAACGGACAACCAACGGATTGCCCTATACAATCATCATCTTTAATACTGCCTTTACGGACGACATTGTTGATTTCTATCTAAAGGTCGAATTCCAATTGATATTTTTCAACAGATGCTATTGTTCCCTCGCATCTTTATGCCATTTGATTGTTTAAATAAGATGAAAAAAATTAAACTAATTCTTTATTTAAATGCTTTAAAAACTTTCTTAATAACATTATTTTATTAGAATGAATACTTTTGAATAGTAATAATTAATTAAATTGGCAATTTATGTAATCTTCCTTATCTCAGTTTTTAAGCGAGGGATCTTCTTTCCATTGTTGATGAATCTCTTGAATTATAAATCTAGTTATTAATCCTAAGAATTAAAATAGGTTTAATGGTGTTTTAACTATCGCAATGAATTAAATTTTAAGCAAAGTAATCACTTTTCAAAATTTATGATATAATAAAATAATAAATGGTAAATAACATTGATGTAATTCAAAGTTGTATTAAGAATTTCAGGATAATCCACGTTGAAGTGTTCGATTTATTTAAGAATTGTAATTATAAATTATGTATTTTCTACAGAAATTTTAAGAAATAACATAAATTTTTTAAATAAAAATGCCATTCATTTCTTTTATGAATCTTATAATTTATTAAGATTTCGAGTGTAATAATCATTCAAATTTGAGCTTCAATATTAAGAGAGAAATGATTTAAAGAGACTTGAATTCGTTTCCTGTGTTTTTATAACTTAAATTCCATGGTTAATGTAGTTATGAGAGCCTATATTATATGTAATTATACATAGAAGTTACGCTTAGAAGTACATTCCTTTAAGAGTAATTCAATGTAATCCTTTCCTTTCGAATTAAAAAAAAAAAATGTTTTATGTAGAACAATCTTAACTTTTTAAAAATATTTAATTACTTTATGACCAATTCGTAAAATAATTCGTCTTAAAAATATAAAAATTACACAGATAATGTCTACTTTTCCTACATAAATGCATCCTATGTTGTGATTTCATCCGCATCTTCCTTAGATCCATGATGTCTTCTGGAATCCGTTATCTTTAAAAAAAAGAGAAAGCCATAAGATTTTCTTACGAGATTATCTTCTCTTTTATTGATTAAGGATCCACAGGATCGCGAATCCACTCTTAAAATAGACAAGGATTAGTTATCAAAGAAGAAAACTGCATATGAATCCCATAGATTAATATAAGAAAAGAGTTTATTTTCTGAAATGGATGATAAAAGAAATATTTATAATGTAGTTTTATTAATTTTTAATCATAAATATTGATTTATTACATAATATCCTAACTTATTATCAGTAAAACTGCATTTAAATATGAACTTTTATGAATATATTTTATTAAATTTTTTACAAAAATAAGAAAAAAAAATACATTAAAAATGAAAATATTACATTTTTACATAAATTTTAATAATGGATTCATGAATAGGTTAATAACCTCATTATTAAAACCATAAAAACAAAATCCAATAACAAGTTGCTTAACTTTCCAGGCAAAAAAAGTTAAAACTGTGTGTGGCGCCATCTGTTATGAGATTTTATTAAAATTTTTTATACTATTATTATTATAAAATGTCAAAAAGCTTAATTTTTAGAGTAGATACGAATTTTATTAAAAAAAAAATAGTAAATGCTAATAACGAATAAAAATCTTTATTAAGTCCGACTCCAATGGAGATTCTACACACGATCTCCTCTATCTCTCCACCCCCTCGACTTTTAACTACCAAAATTTAACAGTACGAATGTCCTTAAAGTTGTAAAGATAGCATTTAAATTTGTATTATTGAGAATATTTCGATTTACGACGGCTTTTAGGAACCAATTAGGTCGTAGAAGCGGGGATTTACTACAAATGTATAGGTATATATCACATACCAGCATTTATTCGCGGAACTTTTTACTCTTTATCCACCCACATTAAAAAGAGAGCAGCGCCAAACTTCTCCCTGGCGGTTAGATTTTAAAGTAAGGATTTTTTTACGAAAGTGAAGACGGCATAGTCAGGACAGCGTTTGTACTAAATTTACTTGAGGAGTTTTACTGTGCCTCTTTACGGTATTAAGAGGGGTGCTACTGTACCTTTTTACAGTAAAATTAATCTTTCATAGAGTCAGCTGTAAATTGGAAGTTTAAGTTAGTTTGTAACAAAGTAAAATCTTCTAAATTGATCCCAAATAATAACAATTATCTTAAGGATTCGAACCACATCTCACTGCCATAATGACCGAAAAAAGAATAACAAAAAAACAAAAACATACAATAAAAAATCCATTAATAATTTACATGAAAATATTCGAGTGAAAAAAAAAACGTTTTTTCCGAATGTAAATTTATATGTAATTAACATAAATTTTAGATGATTATTTGTAAGTTATCAAATTAAATTTGCATATGAATTTAATAAACAAAATTTAATCTATTTATATATAATCACTATTTTATTTCGTTTTATTTTCCCGACTGTTATGTACTGTAAAAGACAGGGAAAGTTTGGCCGTCGCTACAAAAGTTGACCCTCCAATATTTATGCATTTTTGGACTTAAGGGACTTTGAAACGTCGAGAAATGCAAACAAATTCTGTGTTTTTTTTCTTTTTTCCTGTATGTGTATGTGGGGGGCACGATTTTGTTCATCCACTCTGAAGCTTTATAACCCTTGTGCCTATTATCGAAAATTTCAGAAAGTTTGCAGGGAGGTTTGTGTATTAAATTGTATATTCCATCTCAAAGACGACAAATGATATACTACTTAAATATAGCATTTCTTACAATCATAATAGTATTTCCTCCCCCCTTTTACGATTAAAAGTCTACTGTATATGGGTTAGACTAGATATATAAGTTAATTAAAGCTCAGTATAGTTTTATACGGCCAAACAGAATAGATTCTTATTAAGTTTAGGCTCTATATCCAAATGAAAAGGATTGGAATGATAGGATAAGACAGAGAAATACATTGGCGATCTGCCAAGGGGGAATACCACCAGGGAGGACTTTCTATGAAAAACTGGCTCCTATTTAGGTGTTAGACACGCGAAGAAAACGTGGGAAACTTCACGTAGGACCAGCTTCTTGATCTAAGATGGTTCCAGGAAGTTTCTTAGAACAAAAAGCTTATCAACAAGCTTGGAACTATCTTGTTGCTCTAAGAGAAAAGGAAATGAAAGCCATTAGGTCTTCTTCCAAACGTTAAAAAATTTGTAAACAATTGAAAAAATGCACATAAAATAAACTCATGAACACTATAAAATAATTTCTTTTCTTGCTTTAAATTAAATTATATTATATAAGCTATATATATATATATGACATTTTAAATCGAATCCTCAAGATATTTTATCCAAGTGTTTCCTGAAAACGAAGATAAATTATGAGAAATAATAGATATAAGCATTGTAAATTGAGTTCGAATTCAAGATCTGGTATTATATTTTCTATTTGTTTATGATTATGAGGAATATATTCGAATATAAAGACTAGAAAATGTCACTAAACAATGATTTTCTGGTGTAAATAATCGAGATCCGCCATGCGAGTGTCACGCAATTTTAACATTAAAGCTTATTGGATGTTAGATTTGATTATTTATTGTCAAAAATCTGTAATCTTAAAATGTATACACGTTAAATTTTACAATTTTCTCCCCTTTTAACTAGTTACAAAGTCACTTGTTTATCTCGAATATATTTAATTTTTTATCATTATCATCATCAATTAATTTATACGCTGAAGACTGTATGGTGCAGAATTTTACATTATTTAAGCAAATTAAATTATTTTATTAATATTTAATTAATTTCCGTAGCTTCAGATATATTTAGTTATAAAATTTAATTAATTATTTCTTAAAATAAATTATTATTTTATTATTTAAAAGCCTAGTAAAGTGGTAATGGCGGGTGGTGTACTGTATGTACAGTATAGTATATATGCTTTTATATAGGGATAATGAAGGAGTTAGTATAGAAAAACTAATGTTTTTCTTTTATATTAATAGTTTCTTTAGCCTCTGAAACGTTTTTTATTTCAATTATTATCGTGTCGACGTAGTTATTCGTGAAACAAAATAACTAAGTCAGCAGTTTTCTATCACGTTCCAACTCTGTGTAGGACTATAGATTGTGCACTTAGAAGGTACTTGTCGAACTTGTACTTGAATTGCATCGATGAAAATCTATTTTCAATCTTAAAATCCTTAAAAAATGAATATTTTTCTATCGAATTTATTAAAAATTCTTTTCATTTCGAATTCCATTTATTTATTTTCTTCGCAACTTCTAATTGTTCATCTCTATCAAAGCAGATTACAGGTGAAGTTATTAGAGGGAAAGGGGGAAAAAAACTCTAAAGATAATCGTAAGTTAAATATTCATGAACTTAGAAAATATTAATATATTATAATTAATTAAATTCGCATCTTATTTAAACTGTTTTTAATGAGATAAAATTTGATATTTGAACGTAAATAAGAGAGGGGGGATGGAAAAATCAATTATCCCTTTCTGAATTTTATATTTAATTAAAATATATAGAAAAAGGAGAGGTTTTTTTAAAAGTTTTCTATGCGATAAATAAGTAAAACGTGTCTTTTTTATCTAGAAATTCATTCGATTTACTTGCCAAACATTCTCTCTCCTTTAAGAAAATTCATGATTTAGCGCCTAACATAGAAATCACAAGAGGAGAGAGAGGAAGGTATAGACAAAAAAAAAGAAGAAAAAAAGAAAAATCTGTTGTTTGTCTTCGATAAATTATAGCATCTCTCTCTCTCTCTCTCTATAATCTTTTAGCCTGAAGAATAAAACATTTTTGTGAAATTTGTTTTAGTTGGGTTAATGTTTGTAAGTAAATTTTAATTTAATCGTCGAGATAAATCTAAAAGTAAATAACAGAAATGCAAATATTACAAATAGTGTAATTCCTGATATTCCTGATGATTCTATTCAATTGGTTATTCCCAAATGAATATTCATGAGCTGTATTAAATATAACAGAAAATTGTTATTTATTCCTTAAGATTATAAGTTATATATATATATATGTATATAATATTTATAAACTGTATTATATTATAAACGGGCAGATAAACTGAGGGATGGAGTTTTTTATATCAAAATTAACAATGTTATTTGTTGTATTTTTCAAATAAATTAGAGTTTTGTGCTTAGGAGTAACCGGAATAAATCGAGGAAGAGCGATATTTAATGTATGGAAAATTTCGGCTTTTTTGCTTTCTCGGATGTCACGTAACATAGGAAAAGTATGGCGATCGGTCTAAAAATGACCTTCCCTCTCCAAAATGTTTACATTTTTGGACTCCGAAGACCATGAAATGTCTATAAATACAAAATATTTTGGAGTTTTTTCATACGTATGGATGTAAGTGTATGTGGGGGGCATGATTTTTTTCACTTATTTTGAAGCTTAATAATTCCTGTACCTTGTGTCGATTTTTCCTGAAATTTTATCGGGAGATTTATTTATTAGAGTGAAAAGTTTCTAGAAATTTTCAGGAAAATCTGACCATTGGTTCGGGAGATATAGCCTTCATCCCTTAACATCTTCCGAACCAATCTGAAGACTTAAAGGTAATGGTAACAATTATTAAGGATAAAAACAAATAAAAAACGCCGCTAAAGTCCAGCAACAACGTTGCTAGCTCTTTTAAAAAACACGTTTTTTCGAGAAAACTTACCGACAGACATACTGACGAAGGTATTTTTTTACACCAGCAAAGAGGTTTTTAACGTGCATCGCATTAATGTGCATCTTAACAAGGAAAAACTCCACTTTAACCATTAAAATATTAATAAACAATTAGTAACAAAGAAAAGAAGAGAAGAAAGTTTGTTTACCTGAGAAGATTGAGAAGGAGGAAAAAGGAAAAAAATAAGTTCTAAACATTTTAAATTTAGGATTATAGTGAGACTAATTGAAGTGCATTTTACCTGAAATTGTGATTATTGCAGAGAGACAAACTTGACAGCATGAAGGTTAAGAAGATTAAGAAGCGAGAGATTTATAACGACTGGTGTCACGAATTTCGATTGTTTGTCTTGAATTTCTCCCTCGACTAATTAATGATCACACGACTGTCTCATTATGGACTCGCTGAAGTAAAATCTCGAGTAACTCGCGATCAGTTTGTTGTAATATGTACAAATGTAAAAACATTTATATCTACAAAAAGTAATCTCCGCCGTTGTTCACAATAATCCACGTATAATAGAAAGAAATGACTGGATAAATACCCACCTAACGAAGAAATATTTATAATAATTATAGCCACGTTTCGTCTTATACATTTAGGGAAAAAACATAATAACCTGACATTTTTTATCTTTTAAATGGCCTTACATACATTTAAAAATTCCTCGAAAATATAAAAATTTATTCGCCTCGACTTTTAATGCTGATAATAATTTATAATCATTTTTTTCCCCTCCCTCCTCCTCCTCCTCCTCTTCCTCCTCTTCCTCCTCCTCCTCCTCCTCTCTCTCTCTCCTTCTTGGTTTTGGTACTAAATGATTCGCGTAATTATTTATATCTGATTATGGCCGCGCCCGAATATGTAAAAAATTGATTTCCGTATTGGAATTAATTAATAAAAAATTAGAATACGTGGTAAAAAATGCGTGCAGAGTTGCTATAAGAGCTTAGAAAAGTGTAAAAGTTTTGTATGTTAATTGCTTAGTTTGAAGTTATTTAAATTGGGATGAGGAAAATGTCAAAACTAAGTTTTGTTCGGGGTTTAGTATGATAATATATTTTTGTTTTAGGTAATTAAAAATTTTCTAACATTAACAATTAAAGTATATAAATTTAAGCGGGGGAGAAATTCGCAATTTTACAAACTTACTATTATTAGTTACGACATAAAACTTTCTTCTCGACTAATTTAATTCTAGAAATCCAATAAGGAAAGAGGAATTAAATCCGAGTCGAATTTGCCAATTTTTGACAACAGTTATTTTCTTTTCAAGACGTTTCGTGCTGCAACGGAGATAATTAGGTGTCGTTCCCTATCGCCCGAACTGACAAATCTTACTCCGATTTGAATTTGGTCATATCATTAAATCCCCAAACGGCGATCATAGCATAGGATGTGCCAATTTCTCAGGGATTATACAGGCCAGGATTTCATAACGGATTCCAACGGTAGAATCAGATGTAATTAAAATATTAAAACCGGAATTAAAATCGTTAGAGTAAGTTAATACCGCATGGACAGTTAGTACCACCTGGTATGGCATCCCCTAGAGGTTAGTGCCATTGCAACTGGTCCGCTACTCGTGTGAATTCTCTACCATGCAATCTATGGCTCGGGGAATAGACACATCATTAAGACTCCCGAAAGAATCCCTCAGGCATAGGCCAAACTGATGCCTGCTACCTTCCTGATGGGTCGCAGCGCGCCATAGGGAATATGACAATACTCTGCCTTACACTCCATCTCTACGCATTGTGTAATGAGTTACGGATTATACGTGTGACGTTTGACGTGCAAAACCTATTTCTTTTTCCTCCTACCTACTAAAATTTTACTACGCCAAGGCTTATGAGCTTAGACCACACTCCACCACGCTCCTCTAGAAATTAGTTTAGTATTGTGGTAATCGTTTATAGTTAAAGAAAAACGTGTAGAGGAATTAAAATATCGTATAATTCAATTTGTAGTTAAGAATTTTATACTTTTATTACCATAACAAGCGTCACATATATCGCTGTTTATCGTGGTAGGCACAATAACTAGCGCCGAGGAGAGCAGTAAGAGAAGCGAAAGAGAGATGTAAACTCGCTGTATGTACAGTAAGAACGTAAAAAAAAGGGAAAAAAATTTAGTTTCATCGCATCTGTCGAATGAGGGAACTGGTAGCTCTCTGATAAGACGACGAAGGATCGTAAAGAGACGATAACGCTACCTAGCCTCCGGGACAGGTAATTAGAGGCTGGGTATTTTCTCCAGGGGTCTCAGTAGACACGACATTGCACTTTATGTAGCAATTCGGCGGTCGAGCCGATTGAGTCTTGCATCTTTTACAACGGGTGCTCGTTTACAGCATAGCACTGATTACTAAAGCGCGGCACTGGCAGCAACCTGTAGACAGGTACAGTACACACACACACCTACCTACAGGTTGTTTGTTATACGTGCAACATGTGCATATCTCATACGATACCGCCAAAAACTTCCAACTCGGCTACAAATAAAGAATTTAAAAACGCTTCCGGCTATAAAAACACATTTCTTTTGCTAAATGTTTTGTCCTAAATATGAAAGTTTTCGGATGGAATTTTTTATTTTTATATAAGTTTTTCTTGGCCAAGAAGTTGACTGGTTCTGGTTAAGATCAAATTTATGACAGGATAGTGAAGTGGTGTTGGTTCGTAAGGGGCACAGATGTACTTAATAGAGTTGTCAGATATAACGGATCTAGTGCAGCCAACAAAATATCGACCGCTTAATCTACTTGGGATAAGAACAACTATTGTTCCCTTTGTTTATTAGTCAAAAACTTTTTAATTTTATATATTTTATTCTTTAATCAACTTAATTAAATTCAATTCTCAATAATAAAGTAAAAATTAATTGCCATCAAGCGATGGAAAATTAACATATTCGCGTAAACAACATCGAAGTATCTTGTCGGATGCTTCGGATTATCTGTAATTTTTATAAGAATGAAAGTCAAACCATTAAGTAATTGTACGAATAACTCTTCCCGAATTTTCTTAGATTATATTAATGCAAAAATAAACCATTTTAAATATAAATAAATATCGTTTTAAAATCTTTTATCTAAATAATTAAGGCGGGAGGGCTTAAGAGATTTGCAGATTCCTCCGTGGTAATTGTCATAGAAGAAGGTCGTCGTCCTACAAATCTTTCGTCAATCATTCCCAGAATTCATAGCGCAACTATATTTACATTGAGTGTTGAGCAAACAAAGTCAACTAATGCTCACTCCAGAGGAAAAATTCCGAAAACATCAATTTAAAAAAAATAATAATAAAAATTCAAACTTTAACTTTTCAGTTGAACAATTAGGCACTTTTTCCATAATTTGAAGACCAGAAAGCAATTATCTGTAGAGATAATCAATTTAAAAAAAATAATAAGAAAAATTCAAACTTTAACTTTTCAGTTGAACAATTAGGCACTTTTTCCATAATTTGAAGACCAGAAAGCAATTATAACGTGGCAGATGTCACAATTATTATAACCATCACAACTGTTGTAACTCTAAAACTGAAGAAAATATTTGATTTATAAAAGGATGTATTAAATTCCTTTAAAATTTATATTTCGCAATTTATTCTTTTCATCTCTTATATTAAAATAGTACTATCGATAAGTTAATATTGAAATGGCTTTGATAAAATAACTAATAGTAATGGATTTATTTTTTAAAAGACCAGAACCATTATAACATCTAGTNATGGATATATTTACTAAAAAAGAATCACAGAATAGATCAAAGTTAGAGGAGAGAGAAGGAAGATGGAGAGGAGGATGAAGACGCCCACTCCTTATATATATTAATAACTCTGCCTGACGTATCCCAGTTTATAATAATGAAAAAAAAATTGGCAATATATAATTTCATTAATGTTAATAAATGTTATATTAGTAAGTTACAACATCTGTAAAGTAAAAAATGCTGACTATAGTAATATTGTTGTCAGTTATATTATAGCAATCAATCTCCTTCTTAACGAACTGTGTCCAATAATATAATGACATTTCATTAAACAACGATATTGTTCTGGAATAAAAGCAATTACGACGTTGTCGACCAGTTGATCAATCAGCCAGCGAATATAAGTAAACGATGTCGTCAAAATATAGTAATTTGTCTCCAAAAAACGTCATTACAATAACTACCAATGGAACGTAACAGATCTTATTAAGAAAACAACCAATCGGGATAAAACAATCGATAAGTTTATGCAAATTTTACTGGAAATTTTTTTTTAAAAATCCAGGAAGAAGGAGGAGGAGGAGGAGACTTTAAAAAAGCGCCTTTGTAATTGGTAGCATTCGTGACATCACGAGATTAGACACCAATCCCAAATAACCTTACTAATCTATTTATAATTCTTCTATTTAAAAAAATAACAATAAAATTGTAAAATATATAATAGCAATAAGAGGAAATTTTAGTTAAAAATAAAATCATTAAAACGAATTTAAAAAAAAGGAGGGAGAATATTTTTAGAATGGAGCCATTATAATTTCTAACTCCATTAAATATTTTAAGCGCTAATTTATGGATATAATTTCTCCAAACCGATTTTAATACAATTATACTAAAATAAGACAATATTTTACTATTAATTCCTCCGGAAAATCTTGATTTTCATAAGTTTATAACGCGCTAAACAACAGGATATACATTGATACCCCCTCAATAAAATCGATAACAATTATCCAATAAGGTTAGAATAAACGAAAGATCAATGACTCTATCGGAGGATGACTAATAAAACCGAGAATGCAATATTTTTGTCATAAATTCAAATAAGAAACGAATAAACGTCATTCGTAGAATATATAAAAAAGCAGGAAGAAATTTATTTGAAAACAGTTTATGGAAAAAAGTAGGAGAAAAGGAAAACAGAATTATTTTATATATATATATATAAAATACATTTAAAGGTTTGGAAGAAGTTAAATAATATTTCCTTTCAACATATGTCTGTTGATGCAGAGTACAGATACAATGAAGAACTATTTGATTGAATATGGGGTTTTATTATGATCGTAACGCTTTGAAATTGTTTCTCATTCAGCGCCTTTAGGACAAATAAAAATCCAACTATGTTGATGACGTTCAAAACCAAAACCGTATACATTGTAACCGTGGCAAGAATGTTCGTTTGATGGTGGACGTTGAAATATTTCTGCTTCTTTGTTGCTTAATATCGTAGCAACAACCCCTTTTTTATTATTATTATTATTATTATTATTATACCACGCGTTAAGATACAATGTATTTTTTTGCACGTGTTTTCTTCAATTACTCTCTAATTCCGTGGGTGTTGACATTGGTGACGTCATTACCCGCACGTGTCCGTTGTTGACGTCTTGTTACGTAAGTTATTGATCAGGTAAATCTAGGATAGTCAATCGATAGATACACCTGTTTCTCTGATGGTAAACAATGACAAACAGGTAGGAAAATTATTTATTATTTTTATATTTAAATTTCTCCTCAAATCTGTTTTTTTAATACGTTAAATTTTTTTGTTTTTTACAATTTTACTGGTTCGGTTTTTATTATATTTTGATATAAGGAAACGTTGGTTTGCTTTGTTTATATGAAATTTTATTAAATATTGATCGAGTTTTAATTATTTTTAGCCATTTTAAAGCGTGAGCGCCTACTAATTATACATTTTTTTTTAATGTTGGGAAGCGGTGTTTATGTGTAGAAGACAAAAAATAAACAAGGCGACAACCAGCGAAAATAAGAAAGTTTATTGCTACCATAATGAAGATCAGTCATATCATGCATAGGAGACATCATGTACAATCTCTTCTAAAATGTATTTCATAAAACCCAAAGCCGTTTGCATAACTGTATCGTCGAGAGAATAATAAATTTCTTTTATTGCTTTATTCATACTTATTATTGCTTTGTTGATTTACAATTTTTTAAAAACTGACAGCCAAAAATAACACAAAAAAAAGGAAAAAAAATTTTTTCTTTTAAAAGATGAGTAAAGCTTTTGCATAGAAATACATCTGTAAAATATTATCTAAAATTATGTGTATATATATTTATATATATATATATATATTTATATTTTTTTTCATTTTGTTTATTAACCGTTGAAAATTTGAAAATCGCAAATTTTAAAAACACTTTAGCATCAAAATGAGTAAAGTACGTTTTCAAAGATATAGGCTAACAAATTGTGAAATATATTATTATTATTTTAATTTTTAAACTAGTATTAATAAGAAACATTTCAAGCATACTTAACATTAAATAACATCAACTTTGTAATATCTTGTCTTCTCGCTGGGCGAGAGCTACTAAGCTACGATGCCCCGTGGTAGGTTTTTACGATGGACATGTTATGTGACATGGTTAGTAGTTATATATATTTTTTTGTTTTATACACAGGGAATAATGCCTTCCCGGAGGTCTTTTAAGGGTAACTGACCAGTATTTAGGTGTTACAGACGTAAAGAAAACCCGAAAAACTCCACGTGGCCAGCTCGTTCCGGCGAGGCGCGAATCCACAACCAGTGTTCAGTGAACAGAACCGCTTGACCACTGGTGGGCCAACTTTGTAATACTATAATCATGGGCATCGAGAGACATCTCCAGGCCCNGAAGATTTTATTTAAAAATGATTTCCTTTTTTATGTGAAAGTTAAAATAATAAATTCCATGTTTTTTTTTTCTAAGGTGATAATTGAATTATCTTTAGACTATTTTGACATTAAATTTAACAAGACCATGTCTCTCTTGAGTGACTAAAATTTGTGACAAATTAGACAATGCTGTTAAGTGAATTAATCCACAGATAACAAACCCGTGATCTACATATGAAATAATTCTTACAGATAGAGTCGAGGGAAAAATATATATATATATATATTGTATATATGAGCTTTAACACTACTATCTTTAAGATAATTTACAGAGATATGGTAAATTAAATAAGTTAAATAATTCATGTTATCTTCTTGGATAATATCCAAGACACTAATTGGATCTTGTATTTTGTATCTTTTATAAAATTTGCAGTTAATTCAGACAATAAGAGTTTAACTCCTAGACAAACACACATTGACAGAGGACGAATATTTAAATCAGATGACCAAAAATACTGTTATTACTTTGAAATTATTTAAATAATTCGTTGCCAATAATAAAAATAAAAATAAAATATATATAAGAAGAGAGAGAGAGAGAGAGAGAAGATATTTGATTTCTAAAAAATTCTCAGCTGTGTTTAATAGCAAAAGATATTTTCAAAATTGGGTAGGGAAATAACCTAGAGAAGGACCAGAACATTGCATATATTTTGACTAAACTAAGCGCCTCTGGGCCATTTATCTAAATTTGCATTGCTCGCCATAAAAAACTATCTAAATTTGTTGGCCTATTAAAACGAAAATTTATTATTATTATTATTATTATTATTATACCACGCGTTAAGATACAATGTATTTTTTTGCACGTGTTTTCTTCAATTACTCTCTAATTCCGTGGGTGTTGACATTGGTGACGTCATTACCCGCACGTGTCCGTTGTTGACGTCTTGTTACGTAAGTTATTGATCAGGTAAATCTAGGATAGTCAATCGATAGATACACCTGTTTCTCTGATGGTAAACAATGACAAACAGGTAGGAAAATTATTTATTATTTTTATATTTAAATTTCTCCTCAAATCTGTTTTTTTAATACGTTAAATTTTTTTGTTTTTTACAATTTTACTGGTTCGGTTTTTATTATATTTTGATATAAGGAAACGTTGGTTTGCTTTGTTTATATGAAATTTTATTAAATATTGATCGAGTTTTAATTATTTTTAGCCATTTTAAAGCGTGAGCGCCTACTAATTATACATTTTTTTTAATGTTGGGAAGCGGTGTTTATGTGTAGAAGACAAAAAATAAACAAGGCGACAACCAGCGAAAATAAGAAAGTTTATTGCTACCATAATGAAGATCAGTCATATCATGCATAGGAGACATCATGTACAATCTCTTCTAAAATGTATTTCATAAAACCCAAAGCCGTTTGCATAACTGTATCGTCGAGAGAATAATAAATTTCTTTTATTGCTTTATTCATACTTATTATTGCTTTGTTGATTTACAATTTTTTAAAAACTGACAGCCAAAAATAACACAAAAAAAAGGAAAAAAAATTTTTTCTTTTAAAAGATGAGTAAAGCTTTTGCATAGAAATACATCTGTAAAATATTATCTAAAATTATGTGTATATATATTTATATATATATATATATATTTATATTTTTTTTCATTTTGTTTATTAACCGTTGAAAATTTGAAAATCGCAAATTTTAAAAACACTTTAGCATCAAAATGAGTAAAGTACGTTTTCAAAGATATAGGCTAACAAATTGTGAAATATATTATTATTATTTTAATTTTTAAACTAGTATTAATAAGAAACATTTCAAGCATACTTAACATTAAATAACATCAACTTTGTAATATCTTGTCTTCTCGCTGGGCGAGAGCTACTAAGCTACGATGCCCCGTGGTAGGTTTTTACGATGGACATGTTATGTGACATGGTTAGTAGTTATATATATTTTTTTGTTTTATACACAGGGAATAATGCCTTCCCGGAGGTCTTTTAAGGGTAACTGACCAGTATTTAGGTGTTACAGACGTAAAGAAAACCCGAAAAACTCCACGTGGCCAGCTCGTTCCGGCGAGGCGCGAATCCACAACCAGTGTTCAGTGAACAGAACCGCTTGACCACTGGTGGGCCAACTTTGTAATACTATAATCATGGGCATCGAGAGACATCTCCAGGCCCGGCGGGAGAATTTACATAGGCCTCAAGTAAAATTATTTGAAAATTTTTTCTGAATATATTACTTTTTACAAAATAAAGAACAATAGTTATACAGTAGTTAAGCATTTAATATTATAATAGCGCGTAAAAAAACAAATTGTGGGGTGATGTCTGGGCCCCCGTGAATCCCGGGCCTGGGGATTTAAAAAAAATCACACTCACCCTCTCGTCGACCTTGATTATATAAAATAGCTTGCTTGCATGGTTACTAACAGAAATAACAGATTATATTTTTGATTTTAAACAACTAACTGTAATTGCATTTTAATCTATTTTTAATAAAATTGTATTTATCTTGCACTGAATATATTCTTTAGGTAATTTAAAATTGTAAAATAAGTGTTACTAGTCATATTTAAAAATTAGTTACGATGATTATAATTTTTATTACATTAGCCTATTTTTTGTCATAATGTCCTAAAATCAAGTGATTAATTGATATCTTAAAAAATTTCATAATCCAAAGATTATGCAAGAAATCAAATGATTACATGTAGGTATTTTTTTCAATATTTACTTTTGGATATTTTTATAAAATACAGTATTTATATGTAGATTTAAAGAACGTGATAATTTGAAGAAAATAAGTTAATTTTTGAGCAAATCGATAATGATTTTTCACACTTATTAATGTTAAAAGCCAATTAATCTGTTATTATAATCTGTAAAATTATGATTATTATTTTTCCAATTTTTTAAACTATTTTGAATATCTAAAATAGAGAACTGCATTTAATAATTTTTTTTTTAATGAGAAATAATAGAACTGATAATATAATTTTGTTTCTTTTATTCATAAAATATTATTATTTTGTGATGGAAAGATTTATCGATGCTATGTTATTTTATTTTGTCATCTTGTCATGTTTCTATTGACCTTTTCAAATACTGTATATTGAGTCCTTTCTAATTTTACTTTATTGCTATTATTTTCCTGTTTTGATCTTCCTATTTCCTGGTTCGTATATTTTCGTTTCTTCTTTATTCCAAGTATAACCGCATTATTTCCAAAATAGAACCAATTGCGAAATTTACATTCATTCTTTTTATATAAATAATGAAATTACAAAGAGATAAAGCATTTCAATACTCTTAGTTTCACAAAACATTAATAAAACCATAATACTGTAAACTAATTTTTTTTTTATTTTATTGAAAAAGTTTATTCATTTAACTATTAGAGGTAACTTAAATTTAAATTTTTAGCTTTTTGAGAAGGGTAGAATATTTTTCCAAACGGACAAATTGTTTTGGATCGTAGCTTATTGCGATTGATCTCGTAGATAACGTCTGACTTACCTTCCCGCCTATGGCATAATTAAATGGATTAATTATTCAATTGGTGGGTGAATTATCTTAAGTAAAAAGATGCAAGCAAAATATTTTAAAAACAATGTATAAAAAGGAAAAAACAATAAGAAGGTTTGCCTAAAAAAATATAAGAATCTAGATAGGCTCTNATGTATAAATATTTAACAGATCGGGGCGTGGTCTTCACCGGAGATTTTTTTTTTGCCTGCTTACCCCTACTTATCTTTCGACCCCCTCCCGTCGAACCCCCGAAGAGCGGGTACATGCAGATGTTGTTACGTCATAACGCGTGGGTAAGGTCTGACTTGATAAATTGTCTTTGCATATCTCAAAGGTCTATCCGTCCGGGAGAATAAAAAGCGCACAAATATTCCCGTTTCGAGCTAATGAACCACGAGAGAATATATCTCCCTAGATACCTGTCTCCTTCACCTCTTTATCTTGTAATCCTCCAGATGCTGGTTCTTAAATAGTGTAATCACTGCAGAGATTAAAGTTCTTGTAGGATTTGTGGGTGGAGAAATTTCTCATCATAATACACTCTTTACTTTACTAAAAGTAGGTTGAGCGATTTTATTGTTAACTTCGGTTTAAAGTGCAGTAACCTAGAGGTGTACAACAAGTGGAGCGATGCGGGCTCCGCTTTCTACAATATATAAATATACATACATATATATATATATTATTGCTCGAAATTCAACGAATAGCTGAAACTACACGCTAAGTAAAGGACCACTCCGATCGGAAGTTGGTGTAAAAATTATTGCTTTGGATACACTATTGCTTGGTCGAATTGATTACGTATATATATATATGAAATTTATTGCCTATCGATAATATTTGGAGTCTCTTTAAAACAGGAGGACTCGTAATGTTTGTTCAAGTACGACTTGAGTGCGAAAGTTTTGTCACATCGTTGGCATCTGTAATGCTTAAAGGCCGAGTGCGTCTGCATGTGGGCCCTCAAATTAGACCTATCTGCGAATGCTTTACCACAGTGTGCACAGCCGTAAGGTTTCTCGCCCGTGTGCGATCTCATGTGGCCCTGAAGCAACCAGGGCCTGGAGAATGCCTTACCACACACGCTACACTTGTGATTGAGGTTGTGGGTCAGCACGTGCATGGACAGGGCGGGCATACTGACGTACACTTTACCGCACGTAGGACATTTCTTGGCCAGTTGAGAATCGGGGCTGCGATGTGTCTGTTTGTGACGTGACAGATTGGACGATGTAGCGTACTGTTTGCCGCATTCGCTACATGTGTATCGAGGTCTATCTTCCACGTTTTCTCGTACTTTTCTTCTTCTTGTTCGTCCATCGCTGATGTGACATGTCATCTCCCGACTATTATCCGAACTGGCTCCCTCGTGATTCGAATTGGAGTCATCTTTCCTCTCTTCGTTGATACAAGAGACACCGGAAATGACGTCAGAAACGTAACCTGTAGCTGAAAAAGATATTGAAACAGTACGTATAAGATATTCGAATGATTGCATCGACTACTCCATTTTTATAAACATTCTTCACGGAATTTACGGATAAAATATCCTGTCATAAATTTTTTAAATATATACACACACACATATATATATTTTTGATCATGAATCTGATAAGAAATATTAAAATTTAATTACGATGTGTCATTTATTCGCCGTTAAAATAGAGAAATTTTCTAAATATTATATAGAAATATATATTTAAATGTATTTATTTAACTAAATCATTTTTGTAAAATTACAGATAATTGATAGGTATTTAAATTATCAATATGGACGTAGTAAATTACATTAAACCGAGATTATTTTTAGCCAGTTTCCGTTACGGAAAGACATGCATTAACGCTTTCTGTTTTGCTAGAAAGCTTTATTAATAAGTAAAACCGATATTTCATTAAGCGATAAATCCATTAAATACAAATTATTTATATTACAAATTTTTTCCCCTCACATCACAGTAACAAAATCTACTCTTACGGATATTTTCGTCCTTTGTAATTTTTCAATAATCAAACTAACGGAAATATCGATTTTTTTTTCTTCGGTTAAGAGAATCGTTTCTACCATAAATGTTTTTTAGTAATTTTATCTAATTATTACAAAGCTCCAAACAGCCTAAACAAACACAGAATAGTGTTTATTCAAGCGACTATTGTAAGTTTAATATACAATATATTAAGCATAAGCGATAATGCATCAACAATCCTCTATCCATAATCTTATATCTAAATATAAATGTAAAATTCTACACCCACAATAAAGGCGAGAAATGCTTTGTTTAAATATAGATTATCCCCTGGCAATGACACTTCTCCTTACGACTACCGAGCTTGTAGGAGAAAACATCTATCTAACGTTCAATAAAATTAATATTTATGCATTAATATGTATTTTATGGCATTTATAAGTAGCTAATTAATATTAATATTAACAGAATATTTAACTAAATATGAAAGTTACTAAGGTATTGACGTATTATGATTAGTCATGAAGCCGACTTTTAAGTATTATTGGTGATTATTGAAACAAACTTAACTAGATTGTGTTTCTGATTTATTATTCGCATATAATAAAATTAAATACACGATCTGAGAACGGATCCTTTTAGAATAATGCATCTTGCTCTCTTCGCTAGGTAAAGGTTTTAATAAAATTAGACAAATTCCGTATCACTGAATACGGAAACTAAACGAATAAACAGAGAAAATTAGGCTTCTATCTGCGAAAAAACAATCATTTTTACGTAGAATATATTTAAAAATGATCTAATTAATCAACTAATTAAAAATTTAAGCTATTTTATTTACAAAATTTTAAAATAATTTGATATAAAAACCTTTAAAAATTCTAGAAATATTTAGGAGCAAAGCAAGAGAGGAGCAAACGAATAAGAATAGTTAGAGACGATTTTCATTCTGGTGAGCAATAACAAAACAACAAAAGATTTATAATTTCGAATTTCATTAAAATAAAATTTTAAATAAAAAAAATTACAAACAATGTAAAAAAAAGAGAAGAAGATGCCATTTTTAACGTTTCACTTGAAATTCCTTTTAGGAGAAAAGCATTAAATTTCAACACTTTCCCTCAAGCAGTAAATAAATTTGAAAAGAGATTACTAAGTATTGAAAATTCTTTTCTTTTATATTTTCTTGAATTGCTATTCCTAATACGTTGAAGAATACTCCATTTATCTTTGTTACCGAAAATTAAACACAACACAATTCTTTTCTTCGCGGTGATAAATTACGTCACAGTGAGGTTATGGATTAAAGAAATAATGACGGCAAAGGATTTTTTTCTCTTCTTCTTCTTCTTTCTCTCTCTCTCTCTTCTGCGGAATAAATGATGCAAAGGAACCAACGGTTTTAATAAGACGAAGAAGATGCGAATGAAGATGCAACAGTTGTCATTTGAGTGATTTATAAATTAGAAAAATTGTCTTAAAATTGCAATCGGTTATCTCAGTCATAAATTTATTTCTCGTCAAGAAAGTACGCTTAAACGTCGTACGATTTAACAGTGTATTTGCCTGGTTAACGGTGCGTCAACCGGCGTATTCGTTAGCCAAAATAGCAGTTGGGAGACGATTTTACCGTTTCTACGTTAACCACGTGACCCAACTGCTGACCATACAAGATGGCTTCCAGGTCTAACAGATCAACAAGTGGCAGACGTAGCACATCGATCCACACACACTGTCCGTCTGCATCGCTTCGAACGTATTTTCTATACGTCTTTTCTTTAACACGTTAAATGCTAACGTCCGCAATTCTTTATATACGGGTATAGAAATTCGAGCATCGACTGCCGTCCGCCCGTGTCATAGAGGACAAATGGCAACGTTAATCGCCGACTGCGGTATAAAGGGATAGACGAAATACGCGGGAAGGTCGGAGGGGGTATAATATATTAAAGAGGATACTTACAGTTATTGTAGTAAGGAGGTGGACTGGGTGCCGTACTCGCTTCGGTTGGGCTCGACGGTTCTTGATATGACCACCTTGTAACATAGTCCAGAGGATATTTGGGCTTCTTAACTAGGAACGATCGAGGCATACCGTCGACTGCAAACCCTTCCAGCCGGGAAGCCCTAAATTGGTTCACCGAAACCCTACTTGTGTCTCCTTAACACGGCTTCATCTCTTTTCTACCGCTTCCTCGACCACAATGTTGGCTGCACTGCTCTCACTCGCTCTGCGTGCTGACTGCCGTTCGTGACGTCATCTCAACGCGTCGTCGCAGCGCTGGTCTCGTGACCCGGAAGCCTCCTATGATGACGTCACATCGATTTACTCCACCTGGTTGCATTGTCAGTTATGAGCTACACCTGTAGATAGCATCGAGCCACAATATTCACGTTAACTAATCTCTCGTCAGAGCTTTCCTTCCTCCTGACGTTTCCATCTCTTCTTTTCTTTATTTTAAAACCGATCTTTACCTTTATGAATAAATTTGTCAAGCTTACTTTATTGGGTAAATACATCTACCGGAAAAATATGTCAGAAGGGAACGATGGAACTGTCACAATCAGAAAGGACCAGCTGTTGACGTCATCAATCGCCCGTTATTATTGTTTACGCATGCTCAGAACCCTTTCCGGTCCGTCAGCTGGCCTCTGCTCGCCAGGCACTCGCTCGATCGATGAAGAAGGCAAGAAGGAACGGTCTATTTAAGTATAAAAGGTGGACGAGATCTCAGAAGCTGAGAGTCTATCTCCCAACAGATATAATGGCCGATTTTTATGTGATGAATGCAATCAAACAAGCCATTTTTTTTCTCCTCCCTTCCTACAAACTGCGACACCTTCTCTTTATCTCGGCCAATTCGTGCGAATTTTCGACCACTTTCAAATTTTCATTTTCGCATTAAAATAAAAATTAATTTCTCTCGATGATAGAATATAAAATCAAATGACTTTTGCCCGACTAATTGATCAATCGATGCAATTTAAATTCCCTCTTTCTCTTGTTTTTTCCCCCTAATATTATTATTCCTTCCCCTCCTCCTTCTCCTCCTCCTCTCTTTTTTTTTGAATGTTTAAATTCGAAACGTCATCACCGATCGACCAATAGAATCTGTTTAACAGTTGGAGATATTTTAATTTGGACTTATAATTACCTTTTATTGGCGAGAAAGTTATTTTCCGTTTATTTTTTTAAATAAGAAAGGGAATAAAATAATTTTCTTGCAAATTAAAAGCAATCACGAAAGTAATTTAAAAATAATTTTTGAAACGTTTCCATTGCCAAACACCAGGATACCGGATAGAATGACTCGAAAATTGCCAAGTCATCAAGAGTCGACCAATAGGAATGGCCGAGAGTATTTTAAACTTTTTTGTTAACTTTCTCCATTTCTGTTGTAATTAGAGATGAAATTTTTATTCAGGAAAGGAGGAAGAAGAAGAAGAAAAAAAGAAATATTAAATTTGGAAATAATTGGCTGTAATTCCTAGAAAAATTCAATAAACCATTAGTTAATCGTCTTTCCGGCGTTAAAAAATTGGAAAAGTATTAATAAAAGTGTAAAAATTGCGAGTTGCGGCTTGAAGAGTCGTGTCGGTGTCACGTGACAGCCAACAGATAACTTATAATAATGATTAGAAATGAACCCGAGGTCTAAACAGACGACGGATAGGAACGTTTATCTTGTCTGGCTTACATACGGGCGCGAGAATCAGGTAGACGAAAATTATGAAGGCACTTTATGATTAATGTCACATAATTAAGTATGGAGGTTGCAAAGAATTCAACCAAGAAAGGTCACAGTTGATGGCTGATAATTACTGCCATTAGCACATTAATGACTCTTAGCAGTATTCTGATCGACACATGGACAGAAACTTTGGCCTTCCAAACCACTTTCGTCTTCATCTACTTGGACCCATTAGCTTGGCTTCAGATTAGATTTAGTGTTATTGCCTATCCTCGCAAATCGAAACTTAATGACAATGAAAGATTCCGAGGGCCAGACGTCTTTAAAGGGGGGCATCTTTCTCTCTCGTCAAAGTAAAACTGATGGGATTATATATCCACCATTACTCTACACCGAGATAATTTTTAGTTTGATGCAAATCCTTCCGGAAGGAATTTTATGTCGTTCCGCGCTTTCTATACTGTTAAATGAATCTAGGATACGTGCACTTTTGAAAGCGATTCTAATTGACATTTAAAATAATACGCCTTCGCTTTAAATTTGTTGTTAAAAGTTTGACAAGAGAAAAGTAATTTGACAAGAGAGAGAGAGCGAGAGACAAGAGAGAGAAGCCATCTCGTTGCTCCGGATGCAGTCAATTGTAGTGAACAAAATATTCAATGTCTGGACAAGAAGGTCAAGTTAAACTTGTCCACGTCTTGTTCTTGTCCATCTGTTGTTTGCAAGGGAAGCGACCACATTGGACTAAATTACAGGTGTCACCGATAATCGATTGCTATCCACCTACGGTCCGTGACTGACAGCCCCCGATCGAGAACGTCTTTGTTGCTTTGGTGTTGTGTTATTGGCGATTGGGTAATATGTTACCCGGAAAATCGATATTCCAGTTGTCTGGAACTGTCTACAGAAAGTGGACACGATCTTCACTCAAATGATAACCTAACTCATTCAATGCCACGTCTATCCGACGTTTGATACAAATGAAGTCGTACACAATGGTGTTAATCTACTGCTGACGAATGTTAATCTTTTAGTATTGTGCCTCCCGGATGATGTATACTTGTGTTATTTACTTCTATCTCGTCTAATGCTTTTCAATAATACTAATCTAACGCTAATAATAGAGTTTAAGTACAGCCATTGCTTCTGGCTACGTTCATTTTACTCATCTTTAATTTATTCGCTGCATAAGTAATGTCCGTGCGTGTGAAACGGGTTTTATTCTCTTAAAAATCCGAAATAAACGAATTTTTTAAAATCACAATATAATTAATTATTAATTTGATATCTTTTAAAGTATTTTTTTATGAATTTTCTCCATTTATCTCTCGCAAAATTCGCTTTAATTCGAGTATAATCGAATTTCTTATAGTTAATTTAAGCGTTATCCGTGATGCTAGCAGTGAAATTTATTAATTTTCCTATTAATTTTATATAGAGGACATCTTTGAATAAATTTAAATTGAATTAAATTCGATAATAATTTTGTAGGATGGTGTTTTGAATTAGAAATTTGGCATTTTTACGACCAAAAAGAAAATGTCTTCCTCCCTTCCTTCCTAGTCTTATTGCATTAATTTTTTTGTTAAATTTTCTTATTAAGATCATTAATCCGGAGATTATTTTATGGTTAAAACAATTGAAATATTAAAAAACACAGGAAAATTTATTAGATTTTGTTTGAAAGGTTTCTCTGTAACGAAGCCTTACGTAGGCTGTCAACAGGTTGGGTCTATAGTTAACGCAGGACGGATATTGAAACAATGAAATCACCCGTCATGCATCTGGCGCAAGCACGTGCAGCTGTGTCGGGTTGTTACGCGTGAACAGCAACGTCATTATGCAGCCTGGCTGCTGACTCACTCCACCATCTCACCTATCAATAAATTATAGTTGCTATCGGGTCTAAATTCGAAACTATCTCTCTAATTTAGAGCCAGAGACTGGCTTTTTAAGAGCAGAAGGATGTAGATAAGACAAAAAGTTTTTGTCTAAATTTCTGTATCGAGCTTAGTTACTCGAAAGAAAATCGTTATTCCGCTATCATTGAGACATCGTTACCTGAAGTGCGAGACTTAACAGCCTTAGCATCATTCTTTCTGCATCATATCACGTGACAAGGAGACATTTTTATATGTGAAGTAATATTTTATACAGGTCATTAACCGAGCTGTTTATGTGGCATTTTTATGTAATCATAAATTTTACTTAACATTCAGTTAAAGACCTAAATTACAATGACAAATAAAATTCAACAACAAATTTATTTATAATGCTAATTTATTTTATAAAGGATGAACTTAATCGAATCGGTGCGAGCTTGTTTTCTTTTATTTTTATCATAATGTGAGGCCAGAAACTTTGCATTTCTTATAGAAAGTGGGACAGATTTAGAAACAAACTTGCTGACCACAGACGAATAGAGTGGAGTCTAGCAGCTGTTGGACGTGGAGGAGAAGCGATTTGATGGATTACCCCGTTCCTCCAGTTCTAGGTTCCCACACACCGGCAATAATAGCCGTCCGATAGTCGGTGTAATATGAGAAACATGGGGACTTTCTCATCTCTTTCCCTACATCTCCCTGACCTCCATCTATCTTCATGACAGACAGCCCCTTGACACGAGGGGGCACGCCAGTTTGGCCGGCCACTGATTGGTCGATTTTGGCAACAGTTGACTGCTGACTAAAGTGGGCTCTAAGTAACACAATTCGATAGTCTGTTCCAGAAATGATGGCAGCAACCCCATATCCAGTTCCTTCTATTTGATTCGACTTAAAGCTTCGTGTCCAAACAGCACAAGTATTATTATCATTTTTTATATAAGTTATGGATATCCTTCGATGTATAAACCCCCTTCTGCTTTGTTTATAAGTTGAAATTTAAATTTTAAACGGTTATTTCTGAGGATATTTTTGAAGCACAGCTCGTGGAGTACGGTGACATCTGATTGAGATGCTGTTAATTTACTTAAAATTTTCTACAATTTTCTTACTAAGAAGACAATTAGAATGCTGACAAGATTTCCTTTATCGTGTAGCTGTAAGAAATTTAAAACTGTTGCTAAAAACCTGCATAAAGAACCCACTAAACATCGTTAAATCATCACACCCAGATCTCTCTCGCCAATCTTTACGTATCATTCAGAAAACATAATTAATTTTAGCAAGATATCAAAACCAGTCTTATCACTAAACCATCGTTAATCATCCTAAAAGGAGTATGACAGATTAACATATTTTATTTTTCCTTTCTTCATCGGCCCAAAAAAAAAAAAAACTTTTAATCTTTATAATTCTCCTTCAATGATCTAGTGTTATTAATGATTGCATTTTTTTTTCTCTAGATATTTACAGAAACTTTTAAACATTAAATTATTATCTAGAATATATGACTTTCTTTATAGAGTCATCTGTCTTTATAAAATCGCTTAAAATCCGACTTTATTGCAATCGGTAAGTTTATACGATCGTCTTATGGAACACGATCCAGCATATCTCTTTTCACAAGTTAAGAGAAGTTGAAGTGATTCCACAATGGAAAAAATTATCTTTTTTCATAAATTTTATGTTTTTTCCATGTTTTTTTCCCTCCTTTTTTCCTTTGGGCTCCTACTCTCACATTTGGAAAATATGAAGATTTCAAAATCGTAATGCTTCGACGATGGTTTCAATTGTGTGAATACAATTTGAAAACGTTAGAGGAGATATTTATAAAACGTGCTGTGTTTAATATAAATTTTTGGATATAAATTTTTAAAAATTAAACAAAATATTTCATATTTTTCAAAAATCCTAGAGTATTTACTTAATAATTATCTCGTTCAATTTCTTCGTGTATTCTAGTGTACAATTGCTTAAAAAAAATGAGTAAAATCTCCATAAATTTCAGTTTAATTTGCATATTTAATGTATTTAAAATTACCGATATTCAATAAATAAAAATATTCCAACTACAAATATTAAACTTGCGATATTTATTTATTTAAAATGATTACAATAAAGTATAATTTATATGTATTTAATTAATATCTTAACATACATTTTAAAAAATAATAATAATTTAATAAGAAAAAAGAGTAATTATTATAGTGTTAAGACACTTTATCTTCTAGAAAACCTGAAAAATTATAGACGAGGAGAACATTTTAAAGTAATAAACACCAGGCAAAACAATTTATATTTTTATAAAATAAAAGAGAAATTCTAAAATAACAATTTTAAAAGAAACAATCATAACAATCCTTCTATTTATAATTTCAAATTTTTAATATTATTTTAGCTGGCAGTTGCGATAAAATATTTATCCAAGTTTGGAAGTAAAGATTTTCATTAAAAATACCATTGGTGCTAAACAATAAACAAAACAAAAACTATATATATATATAAGGCGGCATTCAACAACAGGGACCAAGTTTTGTATGATTGTGAGTCAGAACTGTTGCACAGCTTACCATTTTGTTACGTGAGCACATCGTAAAACGTGCAGCAGCTGGTTACTTGGCTTGGTTGCTCATTTACAGCAGATGTTCTGTTTGATTGCATGGAAATTAGGAGGGCAGAAGAAATTCTAGTGACAAAGAAAACAGCGTTTTCACTGATTTCTTTCATTATAGAAATAAAATTTCCAATATCCTACTTGATTCTGTTCATTTGGGATAAGTGCGCCGTCGAGTATTTACTAATATAGTCAGCGATATAGCTCATTTGTACTAATATAGCAATAACTTTAACGATTCTAGTTTAATAACAACATGGCGTTAATTCTAGCGACGAATTAACAAATTAATAATCTCTAATATGCTTCTACACCTATACATTTATTTTTTGTGTGTGTGTGTGTTGAACGATAGAACAAAAATGATACCGAAAATAGCCGATTTATTGATAAATTTAGTAGCTGGATGGGAGAAATCCACAGCTAAAAAACGATATTAACAGCAAATTCTTAGTCACAATAAGAATGTGCGAAGGTAGCATCACATGCGACAGCTGTAGTTTGGCTAAATGTGTCTGCAGCTGCCTCCATTTCTTTCAATCGCATTTTTCCTCCTTCTCTCCTAATGGCGGATCTCCTATACAGATTATGAAAGCTTTCCGGATATCTATATCCTCGATAGGATGGATAAGTGAAAGAAACTTGTCAGTCAACAGGCTGCAGATATCGCTAAACTTTCCCCAATACAACAGACTGCATATTCTCTTACTATATATACTAGGCTTTGCAACTTTGGGTTTTGTTCAGATCCTATTTATTTTTCTGTATATATACAAGAATGATTTACTCTATGGAAAATCGCCTTTTCTAATGATATACTTTTCTACTTCTGTATGCATTTTTTTTCGAAACAAATATTTCATCGTTTTCTGCTACTGAATGCGATTTTCGTTATTCTGATTTAAAATTCTTTTCAATTTTAAAATATGCTAAAAAGTGGATATTATATTCTATCTTTACTCTATTTATATCAACAAGCTTTTATTTATTTTCTCTTCCTTTTAAAAATATCCTCAAATTTAAGGCATCAAGGATGATCGAATGATTTTAGAATTCGTAATTAATTTTCACCAGCAAAATATGTTATTTTCTGGCTTTCAGGATGTAATTTTGGTTAAATTAACTAACAGGAGAAATACGTAGAGGCGCACACTACTTTTCTATTTAGAAAAGAAGGACGTAATTATTCATAATTCTTTTTTTTTTGGATCAAAACCATTAGCTATACGAAGAAACCTTACATACATAAACAGTTAATATCTATTGTGGAAGCCATATAAAGACATAAACGACTTTTGCCATTTAAACTACATAATCAACTAATCATAAGGTGGGGAAGTAATGAACAAGAGAGTTAATAGAGTATCTGACGCATTAACCAAAATGAGACATGATAGGAAGTCCTTAATGAGCCACACACATTTCTCCTAAAGTTTACTCTCCGATAATGCATTACTGTCTTGCAGGAGAAGTAAATATATATTGTGGATTTAAAGGTTTCAAATTTTCTTTTCCCAAGGGATATATCTCCTCTTGACTTGTTGCGCTTATAGTTTCATATTTCATCAGTTTGTCTTTGAAAGTGGCTTGTCTCTTTGCTTTTACTGTCAATTATTAAAAAGTACTTCCATCCAACATTTGTGCGAATTATTTGTTTGGCAAATATATATATATAAAAGAATTAAATATGCAAAAATTTACTGCATTCTTCTACAGATTTGATTCATTTTTTAAGGTGAATACGCGCTTATATTCTAAATAAATTTTGTTTTGTAAAATATATTATAAATATTCGCCAATTACTGCATGAAGATGCTGAAACATAGTCCGAATTTGATAGAATAAGAGGATATTTATAGAATAAAATTAGTAGAAATGCAAATAAATTGTCCTTTGTTTATATACGTATCAATCAACATCCTACTCAGACTACATCCCATGATTTGAATGTATATATACAGTGTATTTACATGGTGATAAAACTGACAATATTACCAGATTATCTATTAACTAGTAATAAAATAAATGAGCTAAATTGCTTTAAATTTTAGCAATAAATCTTTAAAAATTCAATTGATGCTTATTGCTATATTTTAAAAAAACGATAACATAAACTGTTAATACAGGTCGATGAGTTTATCTAGCCAAAAGCCACCTAGTGGCAAGTGGTCGAAGCTGCGCTATCAAACACGAACACTTTAACGTTGTAGAGTGCAGATAAAGGGCGACTCACCGAAGGGAATAAGGGACTGTCTCAAAATAATTAACTGTATGTATAAATGTCAGATTGGTCAAGGTTCACGTCTTGTTGAGTTCGATGACGTGCATCATTTTAATGATTATCTAGATGTGTAGGTGACAGACAATCGCCGTGGTAATGTTTTTTTTTCTTGTTAAATTTCAACATTCGATATCCGGATGAAAATTGCTTGGAAAAAATATATTTTTCCAATAATAGTTTCGTAAAAGTCGGCTTCTCTGCTTAAGTCGTTGTATATGAGGGAAAGACGGCTTTACAGGCTATTTAAATGTTAGATTGTGCTATAAATAAGTAATGAATTCGATTCAGCTTCCAATAAAATGTATGATATTATTTAAATTTTTAAAAAATCCAAGCGGATGTAGTAAAAAATCTAAACTAGCAGCATTGAAAAGAAAGGCTCGATAATGATTCGCTTGTTGAAAACATTTATTTTTTCCGAATTCTTTGCTTCTTCAGATATGATAATTTTATATATTTCTCCTATAATATCATTCGGAAGAAATTCGATTTGAAATGGCGTCTTACTAGTATAAAATTTTCAGTTTTGGACCAAACATCATTACACTGTAGTTTGTGGAGCATCACAGACGCGAATGGGGGATGTGGGAGAGTAAAGCATCGTTCGTCTAGTGGCTAGAGAAGGCGGAGCCGAAACCTGTGTTCGTTCAAACGGCTGTAAAACATCTGGCACCAGCTGTCAAACGTCATCCTATTTTAAAATTAACGTTTTTCATCCATTCTGCCTGTAAAATGGCCTGTGGACATTTCGAACCGCATCTTGAAACAGAAATGAAGAAGACGTCTTAGTCGATAGCCTCCTCTCCTTCTATTTCTCCGAAATAAGGTGGAAAATAGAAAACTGGAAATCCCAAAGAGAAATCTCTGTATTCATAGGGGGACGAAACGAGCGAGAGACTATTGGCACAGTAAAGTACCTTTGTCTTCCGGATTGATGATGTCTGAGAGCGCGTCGGATGATGGAAAGAAAAGAATTTGAGTTGGATGTAGAAAGATTGTAGTATCTTTTTCCTTTACCGGACACAAACATTCATCAGGTAGCATTGCTACGGATTCTATTGAATTTCAGATCAACTCACTAATGATACGTTTATTTCTCCAACGCTGAATAGGGTGCATTTTAAAATCTTTCCCCTTAGACTATTTGCATGTGACACGAAGTCATCTATGTCACCATGGCTACCTGCTGCTCATCACCTGTCGCCATGGTAATATCGCTTCCTCTCTTCCAGCTCCCGTATATCATTACGGTTTGGGAAAGTACTGTTTTCCCCAATTGCTAATCTGATGTAACAGCTGGCAGTGGGTATGTTTCCCATAATAGTCCCGACGGTCAGAAAAGGGAAATAGGCTTTAGGTATTAGACTTGGACCCGGCTTATTTTTTATAAACAGCACACGCCGCATGAAAACGAAATGAAAATGGCCAAACAAAACTTCTCCCCCCTTTTTTTGAGAGAACAATTTCAAAATCTATTCCGATAGCATTGCTGTTTTTCTAATGCCTTTGTGGAACGATAGATCGCTCTTTATTTATACTTTCATTGTAGGTTTCTCCGGCAACTGAATAAATTTATTCTCAAACATTTCAATAATTTTCTTTGAAAGGATAAAAACTAGAAGAGAAGGGATTAAAGAGACTGTAAACTTTAAACATTGGATTATTGAGAGAGAGAGTTAAAGTGTGGACATCAAAATTTTTAAAGAAAAACTAACAGCGAATTTTTCATTCAGGGAGAAAAAAACTTAACATTATAAGCATAGGAGAAGCGGCAGAGGGAAAAAAATTGCATCTGTTCGGCTTGACTGCATAACTCTTTTTTTCCAAGGAGAAACCAGATTTACAGGGGTACCATTCACTCAATTACTGCAAGTTGGTAGTGGTGGTTAATTCCTACTTACATTTACATGTATTAGTTCACAAAATGATATATTTAAAACGTCAAACGAAAGCCGTGCGTTATTCATAGTGTTTATTTTTCGGATGGCTGCCGGAAAAATCCTGGCAGTATGAGCTCTGACAGTTTAATGAGTTCTTTACGGATCAAAGCACAAGTGAACACCAATTAAAGTCAGTTTGAATTAAGACGATTAAAAGCATGTTTTGCGTCAGGAAGAGAGGGACGGGACTAAAACAAAACCAAAGAGAAACAACACAACAGATGGAGATTTTTTTCCTCCTCCCTCCTCTTCGGATAAGTGATGCAAGAATCATATAGAGTAGGATAAGTACGTGTGGAATTTTGTATTGAGTGTCGGGAAAATCGACGAAACATTTCACGTTTTCCTTTATCCTATCGATTGAACTGTCACTTGATTGTGCATGGTTGAAATGGTAGAAACAGTAGAGTACGAAATCAACTGGAAATTTGCTGATTCTACTAAAACTAATGCATCATTTGATACTATATCGTAATGCTGCAGACTTCTTACTATCCAGACTAAAAATCAAAACAATCTCTCGACAGGGAGGAAGAAAGATCCCTCGTGCAGATCACGTGACCGAAAATACTCTTATCACAGTTCGTGGGCGTATAACGTCACGAGTCCTGGTATTTATAACGAGATTGTCACGAAAGTCACGAAGGGTCGTGCAAAACTCCCCATATGTTTCATTACTTAGTGTATTTTTTTTTTACCTGAAAGGATAATGAGAGAAAAAGTAATTAATTAAAGGTTAGGTTGTTTTAACAGAACCATTTGTCTACTCGACTATCTAAATGTCTGGAATAGATAAGATACACCCCAAAAATCATTCCGTATTTTTTTTTATTTTATTATTATTTTTTTATTTTAGCGATTTCCCCCCCTCTCTCTCTCTCTCCGTCGAGAAAATTACATTATTTCAATTGTGATACTGATTTAATTTTGTGGGTGAAGATTAAATAAAACTTTGGAAAACAATTATTTCACACGGGAAATTGTTATTAAAAGTGCTATTTTTAATAACTATTTCCCCCCTACAAAAGTCAGACGAGCTAGTATCATAATTAAAATGCCTGCTTTCTAACAAAATTAACTAATTAATTTAAAATCGTAAATGACTAGTAAACAAATAACCCTAGAGAAATATTTACTCTTTTATGTACTACTAGATTCTTGTCAAGTTTAATTGAAAAAGTTCACAAAGTTAAGTAGCCCAGAGATACTCACCGAAAGATAAGCAAGTGAGAGAAGGACACGACGAGTTAAAGTCGATAAACATTCTTAAAGTTTAAAAGAAATTTTATTAAAGGAAAAAAAAAAGAAGAAGAGAAATTCCTCTTAAAGTAAGTAATATAAATTTATTTAAAGTGTAATAATATTTTTCATCAAGTTCAATTAATATGTTGAGAATAATATTAAAGGTGAATAAGACATAGAGTAGCTAGACAAACAGATCGACAAAGTCATAAAACGGTTATAAAAACGCTCTTATTCAATTTCCATATCCGTGAGGCAATTCTCTTTGAATAATAGAAGCAGCCTAATTTATTCCAGTTTATGATTTACTCGAATTTCTAAAATATATGAGTGAGAAAAAGAAAAAGCAGTTTATGACTCGGTTGAATGTCAGATTTTCTTAAAAGACAATCAACATTTCAAGCATGGCTAAACATAGCGACAACATTCATTCTCCGTTGTAGCATTCATCTGCTGAATACAAAATACTCGAAGGCGATGATCTTAATGTCTTCCTTGCCAGTTATTTACCGATGTGCACAATGATATTTTCCAAAGATTTAATATCGGCGATAGAGGCTCCTCTAGCGTTCGTTTTTTAAACTACCATTAAGAGTTCTATTAAAAATAATAATATATTTTATGGTTATTCTGTAAAATATCCGTCATTTAATGAGAATAATTCATAAAAGTAACACGTCGCTCCGATATCAACGATGCAAAATATCAAAAACTCTACTCGGAAGTAAGAAAATGGGTTTGCATCCATTAGAACATCCGATCTTGGCATCATCCCAATAACGCTATAGTTCTTGCCTATTATCTTAATAAATTATCTTAAAACATTTTTCTATAACAAAGAAAGAATTATAAAAATCCTCTTTTTGCCGTTAGAATTAAAGATTCGTGAAGTGGCGACCGGTTGACAATTTTATCTTACCTAATAGAAATACGGTGTTGTTGGAACAGTTAGAGTAGTAAATTATTGACGAGAGAGGCCATATTCTAGCACTGTATTATCCTTTTAGTTCTCTAAAGGTACATTATCCCGTTGTTGTACGATAATATCCTGATATTATCCTATCAAGGGACACTTTAACCTGTCTTAGTTAAAGCTTAGGAAAAACTTAACAGCATCCCAACTTATGATAATAATTTTTAACATTATCAAAATTGATCCCGATAGGTGCTGTATCATAAAAATTTAAGAGAATTAATCGTTTCGTCATGTTTAATAAAGTAAAACGTAAATATATACGAGTAACTCCGGCGCCATATCCGATATATTTAAGACCCAGTTTTTGGGGTGGATTATATAATGGTCAATTTTTATTGCCCACTTATTCATGACGCATATAATTTGTGTGAAAAACGTTTCGATGATGTCAACAGCACATATTTGTTTCGAGAATGCTCCTGCTTTGTTTGTGACAGTCCAAAGACAGACCATTTGTCTAGTCGCTTCTTATGTGCTTCTTATCTATCCGGATATGGTAATTATGATAGGTGACGTCACAATTCCAATCTTCCGAGTAAAAGATGGAAAGTGAATAATGATAAATATATGGGAAGAAAGCAAAAATTCAATCTGAATTTTATATATATATTTGCTTGGCTAGCTTTGATTGTTTTCCAGAATAATAATGATTGAATTTTAGTTTTCTTCTTTCCCCTCCTCTCTTCTTCCTCCATTTTAATGGAATAAATCAGATACTGTCGTTGAAGAAGAACGTATTTTCTATATTTTGTACGCGTGTACACACGATCGTAAGGCGTACAAATTACATTTTTTTTCTTCTCTCTTTTCTTTCCTGCCAGATATGCAAACGTTTAAGCACAATTTTTATATATATATAAATCCGAATTTCGATCATCTAATACATTTCTAATGCAATTCAAGGCTTCTTCTTTCTTTCTTTTTTTATATATATATATCAGCAATATTTTTCGAATTTTTTGAATGTTTTCAAATCAAATATATTTGGAAAAATATTACTTTTCTTCTAAGAATATTTTAACAATTTGAAAAGTCAAAAAATATACTTCAATCGTTTTATTAAAGTGGAAACAATTGAAAAACCCGAATGGAGAAAGGGAAATAGAAAAATGTGTGATTTGAGGTTATGTTCTTCTCTCTCTTAAACAACAATCTCTGTTCTGATGATTTTCTTTCCAGATTTATTTTTTATTTTATTTTATTTTTTTCTTTCTTTCTGGACTAGAATCGATTCCGGAAAACAATTTTTCGATCGCTCCATCGTAAATTACTTCCGAATTTTCTTTTGTAAATATTTCCAAACAAGTCTCTTACACTCCAACGTTTTCCAATTCCATGCCAGTAATTAAGGAATTATATATATTTAAATTAATCCCTTTATTTATATACAATTTTTTTCTTTTTTTTTTTTAATTTTTGGGAAGGGTTTAAACGTCTATAAAATCTGAGTGGCGACATCTCTCGTTGATTTTAAAAACTAGCTTTATTTTCAATACTTAAAAATCTCCCCCTCGATATAACGCTTCTCTCCGCGCTCGTAAGAACTTACCGAGACGTTATTTAAATTTATTTATTTATTTTATAAATTTATATAAATTTTGAATTTTTAAGCGAGTTTAAATTATAATTAACTAGATAATTGCTATTATTTTATTTAAAAAAAAAACATGTGATTTATCAGCATCCTCATCACTTATCCTCATCACTTATCCTTGTTAAAAGATTCGGTGCTTGTTTATGATTAAAAATACATTTTTATTTACGGAATTAATGTTTAAATTGTTGTATTATCGAGTTTTTATCCATTGAAATTAATTTAAGTCGGAGTTGAAAGTATTTATATGTGTGTTTTCTTCTCCGGTAAGGAACTAAAAAAGAAGAAGAAGAAAAAAAAAAAGGATTTTAAAAATTGAAGTATTAAAGAAAAATTGAGAAATTTATAAATTGTGTTTACTCGGATTTGGACTCTTTATCTTATTTATTTACAAAGAAAAAGTACGGATGATTTTTCTTAACAGAATATTTTATTCCTTTCAATCTTAAAAAAAAAGAAGAAGAAAATCACATACAAAATAAAACTCGTGTAGAAAAGAAGGAAAAAATGTCATGCAAAGAGCAAAAGAACAGGTAAATAAATGTTATTTAATGCAAAATATATATAAAAATACTTTACTTACCTGATAAACTAGAGGGAGAAGATCAATTTCGATCCAGTTTCGGGATAGGAGAGAGGAGATTTGAATCATTTGCGTTGATTATTAACCGAGTTTGGTAATTAATTAATGTTAAAAGAGAGAAATTTAAACAATAAAAAATTTTATATAGACAATAAAAACAATGGAAGTTAGCAAAGAGCATATTTAAAGAGAAAGTTTAATAGAAGTCCCAGGAAGAAGAAGAAGAAGAAGAAGGGGAAAAAATGGAGAAGTAACTCAAACAATGATAAAGAGGATGGTGGTATTAGTGCGCACAGGGGATCTCCGGATTACCCGGCCTCCGTTGTATAATTACTGACTATGGCCACCACCTATTAGTCTCGCCTTATTTCTTCTGGCATTTCGTATTATATTTTTTTCCCGTCATTTCTTGTAGTAATACCTGTTTTTGCTTTCGCTCACAGAGTTCTCTGGGGATATTGTTGTTAATTAAAATGTCCAAGTTTAGACCAGAGTTCGCCCAAAGGCAGTGCAGCCAGCTCCTGCAATTGGTTGTAATTACTCAAATACCATCAGAGTGACCCTATTCTGATACAAGCAAAGAATTCTTATTTAATGCTGAGTTATTTCGCTTTCTACTGTCGCCCGAGGATAGTTTATCTCTCTCTATTCATTATGTTTTAATTACTGCGGAGATGTAAACACAAGTAAAGTGAGTTATACCTTGACGAACGAAGGTAATGATGTACCTTCGTTATTCTAGCTACGGAAATGGGATAATATAAGGTCTTAGGAAGGGGATCGAGTGCTGAACGGAAAACCTTTGTCGTGCACAAATTTCTATCTGTTTACAAGAGGAGAATCGATGATGTTTCCACAAAAGCCTGGCTTCTTCTATCAAAAATTCGCACTTAATTAATAGTTTTGGCGTTTTCTCGTGCGAAAAAACAAGAAATATGCCCAATTTTTACAACATTCCAATCGAACTGCACGGACTCCATCCCTTTCCAGCATCTCTTCATCCCATTGTTTCAATTTTCGAACTTATTGCTTCCCTTTTGCTTGGATTTTAATGAAGGAAACGCATTTAAACGATTGTAGAAAATGGCTTGAAACTTCAATTCTGTTGTCGACAAATACTCTTTATAGATCTCGTTCTTCTCCCTCTTATCAGTAATTTTTTTTCCGTTTAACTCGTTTCTGCTACTGGAAAGCGGTTGAAATCTCGGTTCGGATAGGAAATTGTGTCCTCTGCCACACAAGATTAAAAGGGGAGAGAGAGAGGAAAAATTGAAAAATTTTAATGTATATTAAACAAATTTCTTAACTAATCTCATTAAATGCAAATTATTCATGATAATTACTAACAGAATGTAATTCTAATTAAGAAATGTAAGTCTAGATCCATTGTGTAGTAAACTCTAACCAATTGTTGAGTTAGGAAATGTCAAACGAGGCGAAAAAAAGGTAAGTGGGTGTAAATTTTCTTTGTTTTTTTTTATAGAATATTTGAGTTGGATTCTTATTCTTTACTTCACTATCCGACTGCATCCTCACTCAGATAAGACACATCCATAGCATCGTTAATTAATTAAATGTTCGATTCTTGCGGTCTTGTTGTGTCACGTTCGTGATTCTTTTTAATCTGTGATTCTTTCGAGTTGATTAGCTGCATCTCGACTGATGCACGTCTTCCACCAATTAAATATACAATATACGCCTATTGTATCTGTCAAGAGAAATTCCTACCAATATAGTTAATGAGAAGTACGTACACAGGTTGCTGAAGTGGAAAGTTTTCAACGAATATCTTTTTTTAATATATAAATATATATATACACGTATTTAGTAGAAGTGTAGCGAGTGATAATGATGTGAAATAAGGATAAATATTATAAAGATAGAACGTTAAGAGGATACAGTCAGACTTACGAATCAGAATGTAGCCATTTTCTCTCCCCCCAATCTCTTTCCGATTTTAATTAAAATCGATTTTGTCAATTCCAACAGATCACAAAATTTGTCTCGGTTAAAGCAAAATTAATTAAAGCCAAACGATTTATCTGCATAAAATGAAGATTAATTATAAAATCGAGAGCAAGGGAAGAGCAAGAGCAAAAGAGAGAGAGAGAGAGAGGATAATATCAAAAAGTTAAACCCATAAATACAATAAAAAAAAGAATCAATTGAATGGTAGAAATCAGATAAAAGAGCAGTCTTTTTGATAGGAAACTTTAATTTCAATCTCTGTTCAAACATTAGACTTTATGAATAGAGAGATGTCATCTACACTCAGTGATCGAAACAAGTTAAATCGATCAGAATGGACAAAACCAAATCAAAGTATTACATTCTACAGAAAATTGTCTCATCAATCTTGCAGTTGAGAACGTATTACGGGAACATTTCATCTGCAGCACCAACATTTACTTCTCTTTTCTGTGTTTAAATAAGATTTTGAAAACTTTAATTATATACATTGGCGTCTTTTTCATTTTTATATATCCAATTGATGTGACGTCAGAGTTATTTATCAAAAAGGGTTATGACAATGCCATCCCTCGGGTATATGGTTATTAATGTGGTACTAACATCTGTTAAAACACTATCTATATTCTTGTTGTATATTAATGGTTTCTTTACGTAGATCAAAAAAAGATGAATAGTTTTGCAACATTCTATCGATGTTTACACCAAACAAATTTTCATAACAATGGAGAAGAGTCTTCCTGAATGATTAAGAGTTCCATCATAAATAACTGCTGACTTATAGGACATTTTGACAAATTCTCCACTAGGTGATATTCTCATTCAAACGACGTTCGATGCGGCGCACAATAAAATTAAATTAACACAGACCAGAGGCCTCGCTCGGATTGCTGTTGAGCCACAAGCATCTCTCTCTCTCTCTCTCTCTCTCTCTTCCTCTTTCATCCTCCACCCCCTTCTACAACCATTCGTTGCAGATACCCTCCTATATCCACACGCTTTTATCCTATAACTGCGTCTACTACTCACGATTTTCTACCGATTCTACTATATATTACGGGGTAAAATTCGGGAGAAAACTAGACTTTCGCGCTCGAAAAAATCCCTACAATTGTTTGGCATTCAATACGCAATCCTTTCTTTCCTTTTCTTATTTCCATCATAAATCAAACCGTTCATTTTAATGATAAATTGAACTTTAATATTAAAGAAGCAGAAACGTATAAGAAAGAGAGGTTTCTAGGAATAAAAATTTCTAGAATTTCTCTACTTTATTATTATTATTTTTTTTATAAAAATATAAAATAATCGAAGAGATTTATGTAATTATTTCCGCCCTCCGAAAGCCTAAATTGCAAACATTTCGTCTCTAAATGTCCTTTAATTTCTCTAAAAGTTATCCAGTTAACATCTACTTTAATTAATTAATTAATTTCTAGGATGATTAGCCTTTTAGTTTGCCTTATAGTTTAACTTTCCGACGACTTTTTAACATTTAAACGTAAAAATCATTGAAAACGAAAGAGCGCCAGGCCCCAATTCTCGCGTGCTTGAGGCCCCGGAGTCGGGAACACGGCTGATTAACGCAATTTGTATAAGTGTGCCCGTCACGTGGTCCCCCTGCCAATCGATGATGAGAGTGGGCGCCGCTGTCGCTACTTCTTGCCAAATTTCATTAGATCTTTCCAGAAGCAATGCGTTAACATTGTCGGATTTCCATTTACATAATGCGAAGCTCTACAGGAATTAGATTTCTTTACTTGTTGACAGAAATTCTTCTGCGAATTCTTTCCCTACTTGTTGCCGCATTTTTGAATTGAAAATTCTCTTGAACGATTAAACTCTGGACTTATATTATTGATCAAATTTCTTCTTCTTTTTGTTTTTATTTTTTATTCTAAACTCTAGTTATTACTTTCTCTTTAATTTTTGTATTTTACGGTTGATGTGCTTTTGCTGTTGTGTTTTTATTCTGTGATTTAGAGGCGCATTTTTATCAGCAAGATCCTCTCTCTCTTGTACTCTAGCCTCTGTACGCTGTACATTTTCGCACGGCTTGTCTTCTTACTACTTTGATTTTGATTTTCAAAAACTGCAGTTTTCTTTCCCACCGTAACGAATTATATATACATTAAATCCTTACAGTTTTAATGAGTTTCTTCTTATTTTTTTAAAATATATTTATACATACAAACACACGACAGTAAACTAAATTTACCCCTCTCCGATCCGTGCCATAAATTCCCACAAAATAGTAATGATCGCATCCTTAAATTAAGTTTTCTCTGCTTAAAAACTATTAAAAAATAAATAAATTATCGAGTGTTAGGAAGGATCGACACGCGCGTATCCGCGGAAGATGGAGATAATTTAACTGTTAAAAAAATCATCACAACGTTCTAAAGTTTTTATTAGCATCTTGCCCCTGTAAATCGTACTTTTCCTGTTAGCAACAGAGTCGTGACGGTCTAACTTCGTTCGGGGTGGTAGTTTTTGACTGGAAATCACGTGATTTCCATTCAAAAATTTAAGGAAAGACGGGCAGACAGACGGACGACGAATTTATAGATGTGCAATTTTTTAAAATTACATCCCAATAAAATTAGAAAGTGACATACGTGACCTTCTCGATGCGAATTTTTAACATGGAAAGACTGGAGAAACGTTAATAATAAATAACCGCTAATTATAAATCAAAAGTAAATGGGGTAAATTTCAATTAAATCAGCAAAACGCAAAGGGGAAATTATTAAAAAGACAGTTCTGTGCGACCATAACTAACACTTAATTAAACAAGGTGGCATCTTCTCCGCAGGTGTCGCACTGCCAACGCTATTCGTCATCGGCACAGCATCCTGACAACCTGACATAGTACAGAATATTTATTTAGCCACACATGTCGTGTGCTGTGACATTTTAAGTGGATTTTTTCTTCGCGTCGCCAGCTTTATTGCCTCGTCCGTCTACACTTGCTGGACGGCGTAACAGGTAGTGACAAGCACATTAGATATAACTCCATCTCGACTGACAGATACATTAGTGTTAAGAGAAGCCTTGTTTTGTATCAGAAATTAAGTGTCAATTTAAAGAGTGGGATCAACAAGTAGGCCCCTTTCTTATTGATCTTGCTTGCCAATTCTTCCGTGAAAATGATACCCAGAAGGATGCTAGACAAAGGCCTTTCTCTAAACATCCAACTGGAATTTTAATTAAAACTCGATTCTTTCCGCTTTCGATATCTAATTTTGATTTATTAATGGTGATTAATTCGTCAGAGGTGATGCCATTTTTCTAAAGTAAAGATTAGGAGAAAGTGATTTTATAAATTATCACGAGTTTATTTAGGGAATTATTTTATTTTTTCGCATATTTTATTCATTTTTTAATTAGTTTCATTTAATAAAATTCGTTAAAAATGTACGGGTGATAGATTAAGAGTGACACTTGGCGCTCTATTTTTAAACCCCTGTAAACCCCTATTTTTTAAGTATTTTTATTGTTTCAGGGGGTCCAGGAAAGTGTTTTTACTTAACTAATGCAGTGGAAAACACCATTATTGGGCGTTAAGTTCTCGAAAAGAGCATCTGCCGCAATTGACCGGCTCGTATATTCACACCTGTACCTGGAGACAGAGCCCATATTTGCAATTAGTGCACCACATCTCGGGTATATTCGCAATCCTTCCACCCAACACATCCATCACGGGAAAATTACAGACGATCAGAGATACTCACGTGATCAATAGTTTCCAGACCGGCAATTATATAAGGGAAAAACGCGATCACGAGTGACAAGTCCGAGATCGGAACTCCACCCTATCGGTCCCCACCACCGATAATTATCACAAGACAACAGGTGATAGATGGAATGACATCCGATAGAGGATCCCTGTTTACTAAACCGCAGCATTTAACTATATCTACTTTTGTCCATCGACCAGATGTAGCATCTCTCACCAAACACAATAGATGAGCACCTGATAGATGAGACCTGCCCTTCCTACTCCGATGAGCATGTACAGTACATAGTTTGTAGACCTATATTGATGTCTTAAGCGTTTCATTGACTGTAAACGATCTAGACACGCCGCAAACGTATCCAATATTCATAATTAGATGATTAGAATTAGACGAAATCCTCCGTCTATCGCTTACAGAAGCGTAGTCGTCGCCATTATTTATAATTATAACGACCTTTTAGTGGTTTTATCAAACGAAAAATATTTATAAATCAGCATTTACTTATCTAATTCGAGAGCAATTTACGAATTATTATTAAAAGTTTTAAAAAAAACGAAAAAATCATTGAAGATAGAGAATTTTTTAAGGAAGAAATTCGCGTAATCTCCGTCTATTTTTTTTTTGAATATTTAAAATATTAAAACATAAAAATTTCGAGTAGAAAATGGAGAAAGTAAACGTTTTTATCGAATTCGAGTTAAGTTTATTCGACCTTAAATATTTAGAATTTTGGGAAAAAAATGGGGCAACAACAACAACAAGGAGGAGGAGGATGAGGAGGAGGAGAACAGCAAACGAAGCGTCAGTTGGCAGTTTTACAAATATCTTAGCCTTGCTAAATGTTTATAATTATAAAAATGTGGAATCATGATTCATGTGGGGAGGGGGTAAGAGACGAAACTCTCAACTAGACGTAATGAAATGCTGATATTGAGAGCTTACTTAATGACGTTTGTGATGATAGCAACTGCAAACTGTTGCCATTAGGTGCTGCTATAAGATACGGCACTAGAGTGATAAGTTATACCAACTTTTTTCCCTCCTAATTTTTTCTTTTTTCTTTTTTTTTTGTACCTCATATCTACTTGGCAACTAGAGAAAATTTTAAAATGTTTTAAAATATTTAAAGTTACAATTTTGAAATTAGTTTTTAAGCAAGCGGAGTAATTTTTAATGTGTCTTTGTTGATGTAAACAGGTGCGCCCGTTTTTTGGAAGAGAAGGGGGGAGAAAAAAAGGAATTAAAGCTTGCTTAACTCAACATTTGTACTTTCCCACGTTCTTTAAGCATTTTCTTTTCGTAATAACGTCTATTAAGAGACTGATTGCGAAAATGTTGGCCGTTTAGAATTAATAAAGGAATGAAGAAAATAGTCATTAGTTTCTTCCGAGTTTGGTTTGTTTATTAAAGTTTTCTTCTCTTTAAAGATAATTCTGATATTTAGAATCGGATGTTAATAATTATCTTAAAAAATTACGTTACTAAACAAAATTACGTAAACTATTTTATCAATTTATGTGCCAATTAATGTAATGAGATATTGCATTTATTATTATGGTGAGGTAGAAAATGGCGTTTCTAATCATTTGTACATTTTTTACTCTGTTTTATTAGGTCCTTACGTTCATCTTCTCCTTTCCAGCTGTTCTCTTTTTTCCATTTGTCCTCTTCCTACTTTCTTGGCCTCTTATATATTTCTATACTTTTCTCATTGTCCTTTTCTTTATCCGTAACTCTTTCATCCTTTGTATATCTCCTCTTTAATCTCCAAACTCGTAGAAATTCGCCTGTAACAGAGGTAACTAGCTGTAGTAGAATAGAATGAACTAACTCATCTAAGAGCCAACTATATTCTAGCCGAAAACTACCCGGAACAGGTCCATTTTAATATCTTTATCTTGTTGCTACTTAATTAGAGAGAAAGCGAGAAAACCATTCTAATTCACTTAGCCTCGTTAGTAAGATGATTGAATGGCGCCAATAGCTAGCAGATGGTGAGATTATCTGCAACAATTCACGTCACTTCCTCTTTCCTTAACAACTATTCACACGTCACTGGACGTTTCTTCCAACATTACCGCATCATTTTAATTCTGTACGAACTCTAAAGCCGTTCGTCATCGCTACATCTTTATCATCTATCATTAATATATCTACACCTTGCTCATCTTTATCATCTAACGCGCCTTATTCCCTAATTAAGTCGCATCAACTAGCCATTCTCTAAGAGATCGATGCTTTATCCACTCCTCATCCCAATTTAGATAAGTCTCATTAATGTTAATTCCCGACGAATGCTTTAGGAGCGGAGTAGACGTGGTACGAGTTAATTTACAGTAACGTTCATCAGGTTGCGAGAGTGATGGAGGGAGGGAGGAAGATCCGGACGATTTACATGGTTTGAAGAAATATTGAAAGCAATCTATAGAAGTAGAGTGGAATTGTTTTCAATTCACAAGAAAGATAAGTGCAATACATATCAGATTGTCATAACATCAGAAGTAAAGAAATGTTGAGAGAAGCTAAAACTCTATTGTTATTTGTTTTGAGGATTGAGACTGGAATCTTTTTCCTCTGACGGTTAGAAACAAGGAAATTGCATTTCTACGTTTCAAGGGAATACCAAGAAATATAAACATTGTCTAGGTCATTCTTTCTCCCGCAGTACTGAATTATTTCTGCTATTTTTCTATTTAGACCTCATATTTCAATTACTGCAATCAGTGGAAGACTTTAAAAGTAATTAGATTTAGAAAATATAAGGGTTATTTAATGCGGTTGTAAATTGAATTTCCAGCTTTTTCTCCGCTGATTCAATTTTTATAACAGATGCATTTGTCCATTTTCGGATTATTTTCCTACTTAATGATGCTCGATCCTATCTGCATCTTTTCTGCTCCGCATCACGCTTGGCGCGCGCATCGTCCTGCTCCTCATCCGTTTAATTCTCATCTTAATGAAGACTTTTAAACTTCTTTTTTTTATTATTTACGCTTCTTTTTTTGTAGATTTACTCAGTTACTAACGTCGTACGTGTTAATATACACTTGAAACTGGCGATATTTGTTGGCGAGTTAGTGAAAATAGCCGCGATCCTCTGGAAATAATAATACGATATATGATAAAAATTTCCATAGCCCAACACGCAAATTGTCTTCGGCTATCAATTACGAAATGGTCGCATTTGCACGTATGAAACGAGAAACGACGAGAACACGATAGTCCCAGGGGACAGACACAAAGCTGACAGACATAGGCTCCTATTAGTTGTAAATTGGACAATTCCCTCAGGTAACTTGATTGTCTTCATTTGACCAGCACCTCCCGTACGACGTCGGGTATTTTTGCACGTCGGTCACGTGACGTGGGTCAGAGAGGAAAAGATTTCCTCCGACGGAATACAAATTCGACCGGGGTCAAGTTAGGATGAAGAGAACGTCAAAACTGCATCAACTGAAACCAACGTCAAAAACTTTGGAATATCTCCCAGATTTTTCGGTAAAATAAAGATTTCTTTTTCTTCTTCTTTACTGGCCTTTATCATTTTGGAGGAGTGCCTATATCGATCACTTTGAGGCAAAGGTGTTCCATTCTAAAACAATTAAAATCTATTATTACGGTATATAACGAGCGAATGGCAGTCAGAGGTTCATTAAATCAACTCATATACACCGAAATAAAAAAAAAGGATGAAGCAGATACAACGCAGAAAACAAACAGAAATCGCCGGTCTCCAATCGTTACACGCAGTTTTAATGGAGGAAATTATTGGAGCGACAAGAAATTCGAGGTATAAAATTAAAGATAATCAAAGATAATTATAACAAAATATTGATTATCTGCAACAATACCTTTCTTTCAAAGTAATTCCATAAATGCGACAACACCACAAACCATTTACGTGTCAAGTCAAATTTGCTTCTATATTTCCAACACAATAGAAGCTCATTTGTAATCCAACCTGGTCTTGTTAAGCTCGTCTAACATGAACAACTTAGAACTTGTCGACTGTTACAATTGCTTGTGGAAAAGATATTAATTGAGTCAGTCAGTAAAGTAGAAGAGGATGTCACTCAACTGATCTTGTAAAACTTGAACGTTCCGTCATCCAAGACTATACCGGCACTAAACTCAATTATGACGTCGTACGTCAGTATTGTTAGCCAAATGAAGACTGACCATGTACACAGTACAACTGACATAAGTTTTCGATAACTTATGTCAGTGATTCACTCTTGCGTCGTTGCAATTGCTGCTTGAAACTAAGTTTACAACGTTTAAATTGGGTTTTAAAGTGAATTCCGGATAACCTGATTTCTGTAATAATTCATTTAATATAGATAAATAGTAAGGGAGAAGAGATACAGACGTCTCGGATTTAAGAGAGTTGGACCCTTTTCTACTTAAAATATACATTAATTCCCTACCAAAATAAAGAGGAAAAGGTTCTGCCTGAAAGCCTTTCTCCTCTGAAGTGAATTCCGGATAACACGATTTCTATAATAATTCATTTAATATAGATAAATAGTAAAAATAGTAGTCGATTGTTAGGCATTTTCTACTTAAAATATACATTAATTCACTACCAAAATAAAGAGGAAAAGGTTCTGCCTAAAAGCCTTTCTCCTCTGAAGTGAATTCCGGATAACACGATTTCTATAATAATTCATTTAATATAGATAAATAGTAAAAATAGTAGTCGATTGTTAGGCATTTTCTACTTAAAATATACATTAATTCACTACGAAAATAAAGAAAAAAAAGGTTGTAGAAAAGATGCGAAATTCAAAAATTGATGCCTTCCTCCTCTAAATATACGAAAAGTGGATTGATGTTTCGTTTGCTGAGAGAAATGCATTACGTGGGAGATTAATTACGAGCATAAATTAATCAGACAACGTCTTTGACTATGTACAGACGGAATTGGATTTGTTTCTATCGCAGAAATAAACTAATTACCAAATATCCTTGCATGCCAACACAATATATATACTATATTCAAGCGAATATATATATTGAAAGCGGCTCTTCTATCGAAAATTATACGCTAATTAAGCGTATTTATAGGTAAAATTTAATTTATCTGCTAAAAGAAAGTCTAAAATCTAGTTAAAGACTTGTTGCTCCGATCGAGTTTACATCCAGACTTTTAAATTTCATTATATCTTATGGGTGATGAATCCGAGTATCCATCTCATTGCATCTTTAGAAAAACACGTATAATTATTTTAAAATACAATTTTAATAGTAAATAATTAAATTCTCCGCTAAGATTTGAGTTTTAATAAATTAAATTTCGCCTATTGACGTAACAATTTAGCAAATTTTCGACACGTAATGGGCTGTGGAATGCTCGTGTTGGAGCCTAGAACTTTCAACAGATGCGATATTTAAAAAGTGTGTGACAATGGAAAAAATTGCTGTTGAAGGGAGGAAAGGAGGGAGGGAGGAAGAGAGAGAGAAAGAGAGAGCAACAGTTTAACAACATTTTACAATCTGGAGTTGATAATTAAACAGATAGAGGTTGGATTATATTTGAGACCACAAAGAGAATCATCTCCACCTCTGGCTCAGAAAATAGCAGAGAAGCAGTGACGAGGAATAATCAGAGAGCGGCGCAAAAACAATACTTCGCAGGTGCTGGAAGTAAATTAATTTCTACTGTAATGAATCTGCACTGTTGGTTTTTCCAGCCAGACGAGCATCACTCGCTTAATGACTTGATTATTGTTGGAAGCGGCCATTGAAAAATGGAGTCTGTAATTACAGTGATTTTAGGAGGATACAACCGAGAGCGCAGCTCGTAACGATTTTCCTTTTACTTTAATATAATTGTGGATAAACAAATATCTAGAAGTGTTAAGAGCCTTTTTTGAAAGTGTCTTTTTCTCGCTCTCTCTCTCTCTCTCTCTCTCTCCCTCTTCTCGCTGTCGGATCGACGCCAAATTTATATTCTCTGTAAATTTCCATTATAGAATAGTTTGGATTTGACCAAAATTGAGCGAATTCGACCCAAACGGACACTAATTAACACTAATATATTATTTTACAGAAGGTTATTTTCTCTGTTTTAGAAGCGAAGAAGCTAGAAAATTGGCCATACAAAATTGCCGGAGAAGTCGGTTTTCGTGGTTCTTATCGAAAGAAATTGCAGGAAATCTTGTAATTTCGGCGATAAAAGCGATTATTTTATTCGTCGGGGGTTGAATTCTTTCTTCTTTTCATAATAATTCTTCTTTAAAAATGCCCGTTTTCCTAAAATATATCGCTTCCTATAAAAACGGTCGCTCCTTGATAAAATATGGAGCTATCGCTTATACAAGAAAAATGACGCGTATCTACATCGTTATTTGTTTAAAAAAGCAAGCATTTTCTTTCAAAATATCTAGCTTTTAGTTATATTCGGCGGGCGCCATTAAAATTGAAAACATTCCCCTCTTCCACATTAGCCAACCTTCTATATATATCCGGCCGATGATCATGCAAATAAGCCAGGAGCTAGCATTAATGTTCCTACATGTGTATAAGGATTAACAAAAAAATCTACTCCTCAAAAAATGGAAAGGAATAGGTAGAAGGGAGGGGGCAAAAAAGTAAAACATCTTTCAAAGAGGGGTAGGAAAAAAAACAATTAGTAGGGCAATAATAATTTTGGAATAGAAAGTAGTGGTAAGCAGAGTACAAGAGCGACGGAGTGAGAATGATATCTAACTTGGCACAGCAAACTGGAAACCATCATCATTTATCATCTGCCCCACTAAGTTTGCACTAATGAACTAAAACTGCTCTCTCTCGCTAGAGGGCGGTCGCAGCACGTCATCTCCATGTGACGTCATGGAGTGAAGAATAATGGAAGTTGACGATTGGATTGGAAACGCCGAGAACGAGATGAGAATAGCAACAATGTGGAAAAATACACATGCCTAAAGTTCGTACAAAGTCCGCTAGAGGTCGCTCGCTATCTATGTGTCAAAGGTAGAGAGGCCAATAAGTTGACTTTCTAAGCTTTCCCCTCCGTAAACACTTGGCATGCGAGCAACTCCATTGTTTACGCTCTTAAAGCGGCCCTAAATATAAGTAAAATGCAATATAAATAATCTGGCAACCCTAATTTATATGATGTATTTCAAGATTTTTTAAGTGTCGATTTTCAAAAATGTCTTCCATCCTGTGATAAAGTCGAGGTATTTCTGTTGTTTCTCTTTGGTGTTTTTTTTTATTTATATAAAATCGTGTGCTGAAAACTTCTCTTCGATGGTCTTTTCCAGAAAATGTTGTTGTTGGAAGCATTTATCGTTAAAGAAATGAAAAAAATCGCGTTTCATTTGGCCCCTAATGCGAATCTCCTCGCTTGCGAGTATCGCTTTTCTCCTGCGATAAAATCAAACTGGACGATATTGCTACTTTCTTTTTCTTTTTTTTAACTTCTTTTGTGGATCGATTCACTCGACGTATAAATTAATTTTTCTCAATATCGGCCGCAACGTCATTTTGTTTTTATTATGGCTTTTATTGTTGTAGTGAACATGGCGAGTAACGGGAGTCCGAACGTCTTAAAATATCGATAAAATATATATATATATATATATAGAGGTGTAAATATAAATTGGAAATTTATTATATTATGCCGAGTAAATGGAACACAAACGCAAAATTAGTAGAAATGGCAAGTTCCTTCCGCATTAGAAAGTATGCATTTGCCATTTGATAAGGAGGGAGAAGTGCAGCAAACACCATCGAGCATTTTGTTTGGTATCATTAATGTTTTGGAAACGGTCTTTCAGCTTGGTCCTGCAACTGGAATCACTGGAAAAACTCTCTAACAAGGTAATTTGCTCCATGCATGGCTACCATTTGGCACTCGTTAATAACCCGCTGCACCCAGCAGTGTGGTGTCCTAATTGACTGTATCGCCACATTCACGTTTCCTCTGTCCGACCGGATCGAATAACAACGTGACAGATGTCACGTGGACACATCTGTCACTCGTGCACCACAATCGGCGCCATCTTGTTTTTATCGGGAGGTGAAGAACACCTGGCATTTGTTAATGGGTCCCCCTCTGTATACGCATCCAAATAAGAGAACGACGTTAAAATTCATTAAATTATCTTATCAGAAATTATTTAATTTCATTTGCGAAAATGAAATTTTCAAAAATCCGTTAGAAAAACTTGTACAATAAATTTGATTAAATGTCTATCTGTAGTGTGCAGAGAGAAAGAGAAGAATGAAGGCTCCAAAAAAAGAACATTGTTGACTTAGGGTGACAGACGATATCCCAAAGGAGTGTCGTCTTTAATGGAAAATAATAAAAATTCCCTACCGGCCTTACGTGAAACCGAATCTCCTAACTAATGGTTCTCCAGGGATGTTCTGGTGTCGCCTTGTTGGACAATCGCTCTCTACTTAGCCTTGTCCCTCGAGGGGGAGTCGTTAGGTCTTCCCAAAATTCTCTCGAGACTTACCGGAACTAGTGGAGAAGATTCAAGATGGCGTCCTATTCAAAGAAACTATTATTGTAACTGGGTCGTTTCTTGCTAGAGTGATATAGCTCCTATCCAATTAGAAGGACCGTGCTATATGACCAATTTCTAGCGGTTTTTTTATTATATATATTTTTAGCGAAACAAAATCCCTTAAAATTTTTATAAATAAACTAATTAATTTAATATATTTTTTTCGCGATTATAACGCTTGAAAGTTTCGCATTAGAAAGGATGCGAATCTCTCGCATCATTCGGAATATTGAAAAAGAAAGGGGGAAGAAATTTCTATTTCTGCTACATTTAACGTCGGAAACAAATAAAATTAGAAATTTATTTTTAAAAATCTATTTCCAGAAAACTTTGTACATAATTATTTTTGCACGAATCCATTCATTTGCAGAAAATTTTGCATATTTCATCGATGATTCTCGCGCTTGAACAATCTCTCGCGGACGCAAACATTTAAATTCCCGGGAGTTTAAAGTGAAATCTTACACGTTTATAAAATTTATTTCTGGGATAAAATAATTAAATCTAAATTTGCCATTTGACTTGGCTCACCAATCATTGCATTCCAAGTTTCTAGCAATCTCAGTTGATTGCCTTTGTTCCCCCAAAACCGCTCCAAGTGAACATCACGTGCAAACAATAGCCTTACTTGTTGCTGCCTCGCCGACCACGTGACCGGAAATGTCAGGACATCCACTTCCTGCCGCGCAGAGAGGGAAGAAAGACGAGCATCGATCGTCGACGATTGTCGCTGGAGACGTTCCATCACTTTTACTCATAACCATTGACTTACAAATTTGGCCGCATCGTGTGGCTTTAATTTCCTTTCTTTACTAGAAAAATTACAGTTGTCTGGGTAATCATCGCTTGTCTTCTCTGCTTACTGATAATTGTAGGGTGAAGACTACAATTTTCGCTTTATTGCGAGCCAAAAAGGTGGATCGTTGTGATGCAATGATTATCAATACACGCGAGACATCACCATGATAACAGGAGAGAACCTATTTTCCACGGCTTTAAACATTTTTATGCTAGCAATTATAAACACAAACTTGTAATAAGAAACGAGAACGGCCTTTAATGAACTCTAGTATAAAAGAAAGATGTGGCATCACCTCTATTCTCTTTGCAACAAATCTACACCCCCGATTCATCCCAGCAATTTCCACCTTATACTCTCGTCTAACTCTAGAAAAAAAAACAAATAAATTAATATATTTTAGAATAACTTAAACCGGAGCCAAACTGGATTGATGGCACTCTAACAAAATGGATAATTAATTAGTTAAGCCAGTTTAAATTTGATCAAAATAGCATAATTCATTGGCAGATTGTTAAATGACGCCAACCGCTTTATTGATTGTCGGACTTTCTAGGGGGGTGTTTATCATCCAGATAAGCCCTATTAATGACGTCATTAGAGAGGGATATTATATAAAACTTATACAAAATAAGGGGTGAAGAAAAATATTTCCAGGGAATTGTAATAGCTTTTGGAAAATTCCTGGTGTGAAATACCTAACATTAATCAATATATATGCACGTAAAGAAATTTGTTGGCCTGTTGCCCACTGCATTGAACATCTTTTAGAGAAAGTTTCTTTCGTTCGACACTAGATAGAGTGATGTAGAAGCATTTGACGTATCGAATACCCACAAATAGCTCTGCATTCTTTCCAAGTCGGCCATTTGCAAGAGCGAAAAAACGCTCTATCTCTTATCTTCCATGTAATTTTGTTCCTGCTTCTGTCAACCAATATTTTGTAGTAAAAAAAAAAAAAAAGAAGAATTTCTTTTCGCCGATATCGTGCTATTTTTTCGTAGAAAAACTTTTCTAAATTTCGAAAACAAAGAAATGCGAATTTTCTTTTCCAATTTTTCCAAGTTTATTTCGCGGTTACGTAATTTATAATGGCATTGGCTTGGGGATTTTGTCCTTTATACCAACGACGCAATTTGTTAAATCGAATAAATTTGATATATTCTGGGCGTTAACCCGTATATAACGCGCACACAAAGCGAAAGAATCTCTCTTGTAATTGGTGGCTAGAAAAATTCGAATTACGATAAACCAATGAGTGAATTAAAGAAGGAAAAATGGAGCGAGTTTGAAAGAATGGTGCCTTCAAATCCCATTCTTTTGGCTTTAGGCGGATGGAGACAATATTTCCTTCCAGTTCTTACGACATTTCCGATGGGGTATTTATGTTATTAGTCAAAATAATTTCTACTTTTTAATTTTCTTCATAACTCTAATCATCTCTAGTCGTTGATCAATTACTGTAAATTATTGTTAGTCATTTGAAAGACAAAATGTTTTCTTTTTTTTAGTCAGATACGCTTTGTCGGCCCGAGGCTAAATAGCTCTCCTTACTATCGATCTATAACAAAAACATCCCTCATAGTTATACTAAAACTCGCCAGATGGCGGGACGTGTAAAAAAGCCGTAAAGTGTTACTAACTCCAGAAATTTGGTCTAAAATTAAAAAAAAAAAAGAAATTAATTAATTAAATTTAAATTCGAAATTTTAATCCATTCTCTATACTTTTTTAAAGTATTAAGCTGGTGTAGAGTTAAGTAACCGCGATGAAATAAGGTAATAAAAAGTTGGCGATTTTTATGCTAGTCGTTACCGCGTTGGTGTGTCTGTAGGTAGATTTTTGTACGATAGTTTGGAAGCGGGTGGCAAACGGAGAATCGACAGGACAGGGCATTAAACAGTGCGAGGATACGGCCGATTAGAGGCCCGCTACCGTTTAATTAATGGAGGAGAAATATTTATTTGGAAATAAAAGAGAAGGAATTAAGCGAGCAGACAGATATATTCGCATCGGAGTCGGCCGCATTCATTTATCTGCCACCACATCGATTAAATTTGTGATTTTCAAGATGGATAAATTATATTAATGTTACCGTAATAAGATCTAATCCAATTGGCCATAATTAGCTTCAAGTGAAAATGATATATCCGTATTTAATCACAGAACAAACTTTATAAATCAAATTAACTCAACAAATTCTGCAAAATTCACTTTATCAGTCGTCGAATTTCACACATCAAAGCACCGAGCCAGTCGAATTTCTGTAAGGACCGGCCCCATTGGCCATCGTCGGTCCACCACGTGATGGGCGCTTCGTTAGACTTTGTTTCGATAACAAATGGACGCATTAATTTAATGCAATGGGCCAACCGGTGCATTTAATCTAGTTAAGCTCATTTGAATAATCGGGTAAACATCGAGCCCTCGTGTCCGATATTTTTATTATTGCTAAAGTGGAATCATTAAAAAATCATTATTGAGGAAGGGGGATGAAAAACCCAGGTGAGGCAATAAATACGGGTTCCTCCTACGCGTTACGGCAGAGCGCCTTTGATGACTAAGCGTATGCCAACGGACGTGAGAAGAATATACGTTTAATATTGTGTTAATTGAGACTTGTAATTTCTGCAGATGCCTTTTATGAATTCCTGGTAGACCAAAGAACCAATTAAGTAGTTATGTTTGTTTTAGAACACCTATTAATTGGGTGTCATTTAATATCCCGCCGAGCCACCTTACACCCAAACCGGTGAGGTCTATTTATTGCACGTACAAACAGTACATTCCCAAATGACCGTATGAAACCATTAAAGCTCGCCTGCTGCCGATTCCGTTAACTTTTTAAACAGCCTGAATGCACCTTTGCATAGGATTCCTTCCAAAGCAGCCTTTTAAATGACCCTGAATGCACTTTTAAGTCATTCGTCCTAACGTGAAGGCCTGTTATCTACCTTCTTTTTAATGAGGATTTTTTGAAGAGCGTGGACGAATCTTCGGGAGACACTCTACTTAATCTATATTTGGGATAGATAGAGGCTATCCCGGACCATTTAAGGCTAACACCCGAAAAAGGCAGATGTAGTTAATGACGTGTTTAGAGTATGCGCCATTCAGGCATTAAATATTAATTATTGTCTTCCGTTAGCCTATAGCAAATCGAAGGAATTGATCTGGCAGATCATAATGATGGCTTTTCATCATGGCATTCTTATCACGTTATTTCTCAGCAGGACATCAAGTGCAGCTAATAAAGTCATCAGGCAAGCTGCAAGTTTTCTCGCTTATTAAATTGTTAGCGAAATTTACCGAGCGGCAGATCAGGGATGAAAAAATACTTTGTAATTTCCTATATTGAATCCCTTTTTTCTCCTCTTCGTTATTTGCAAAAGTAGATCATTTTGGAATTTTTCAATTAAATGAAGATCGTTTCGAGAGTGCAACCGGCAGAAAATGGTTTTTAGATTTTTAAGATTTTACAAGAGACGAAAAATTCTATTAATTATTATTTAAAGGGCTCTCGAATGGGAATTTCTGTATAAACGAAAACTTAAAATCCTCAAACCTGCAGTCGAGAACTTTTACAACATTTATATATATATATATATATATAATTGATTGGTAAAAGTGTTAAATCGTCCCTTGGAGGTGTTGTGCTATCTTGGAGCAGAAGTTCCACCCAACCAATAGGAAGAGGAGCAGCTGCATGTGCCTAAGGGGAATTAGTTTCACCATGAATTAAATGTTCTGACAATTGAAGCGACGTCAGAGCTAGTAGAAGGAAAGGGAGGACATGGATGAACTGACTTTTGCAGCGACTAGCTCAAATCGGATCAACCTTTCAACCATACCTATTTTAATACCGCTTCCTTCTCATCGACTCTTACCTTTTACACCGCAAACTGACCTCCTCCTCTGTTTATAAAATTACACAAAGATGCACATTAATTATTCCGTCTTCGTTTATTCAAATATTTCTAGAATACTACACTAGCAAATAATTCCTGGATGGCGATTGATGCGGAGAAAGTTTCGATGAAAGGACATTCTTGATTTATAATCAAGATGAATTTTAAATGCTTATTTAAAGAGTACATTTTAAATATAGTATCCTTACTCATTTCATTTAATTAATTTACTCTATATTAATTTTAAAATGCCCTTTAAAATATTGAAATTGGATTTAATAGAAAATCCTCTTTAATAGATTAAATACTCTATTAAATTTTGACGGTGTATTAATCAGTTCTATAGATAAAATTTACTAAATAATAATATATATTTAATCGAAATATTATATATTTACGGGAGGAAATCGGTGGGTTAGGAAGGGAAAGGACGAAAAAAATGACATTTTTTCTTAGCTTATAAGTGAAACTGGTTAGAATGTAGAATTAAAAATAAAGAGGATGGGATAAATCAGCCAAAAGGATAATTTGGGAATTTTGTAGGAGTTACAGCGAATAGTTCATTATAAAGAGGGGGATAATAAATTCCTGCCTATTTAGTGAGCCGCCATTATTTATTATCCTTTAATTCAGTAATCAAAAAGATCAGAAATTGTAATTTAAATCAGAACTTCATTTGACAAAGTGCCATAAACTACACTCAATATATTAACTTCCGAATATTTCAAATTCAAATTTCTTCACCAGGACTTTAATCAATCAGACGACACAATTTAACTCTGACATTTTTGTATTCTTTAAGAAATACTCTCTGTCTAAAGAGAGAATCGCTGCACATGTCTCCACTTAAGACTAATTTAGAGAAAAAGAATTTTTCCAAAAAAGAAAAAAAAAAAGTAGTTACCTGCATTTGCCCGGAGTATCATTCATCACATACAAATTATAACTTGTCTCCTTTGAATGGTCTTCTTAGGTTCGGTTAGGATCAACAAGATTAACATATTGGGACCAATTACTGTGCAATGGTCCTTCATGCCTCGTGTAAATCATCTTTTAGACAGCGGGGATACGTCAGGCAGGTGGAACGATGGTCGTTTCGACGTCATTCTCTGTCCTGTAAAATTATCTCGGATTAATAATGACGTATTAAGTTCATTTGTGTCTTCTTTTTTATTTTAATTATTTACTCTTTTATATCCGTTTAATGTATTTTTAGTAGAAAACAATCGTTTATTTTCCCCTCCACTCGGAGGAGGGACGAACTAGTGCCGTGTTGCCAGACTTGTCGCATTGTTTAAGCACTATTCTGCATACCTAAAAATGAAGACGAGCAAAGTTTTGATGCGAAATGTCTAATAAATCTCAATATTTTAAGGTGGGGCGCCTTTGGACGGCTAATGAGGGTGGCCTCGAGAGACAGGCTAAAAGAATGCCCGGTACGAGAATTCTTAGGAGTGCCAGACTCACTATCTATCACGTTTATGCTATCCATTTCCTCTAACGTAGAAGTCCGTCTGTGAATGTTAATCATATTATTACAGTATTGAGGCTATCAGCTACAGTAGCGAGCACATTCTGCCATCTATAAATCACTAGTAATTGTTTGCTCGTGACTTCAAACCGACATTATCACTGATTTCTAATAGCAACTGTTGGCTTCTGTCATTGTCCTTTGGTATTAATTTAACTACTAATTACGCCTAGCAAATATACACGTTTCGAATATTTTAATTTGATTTTTCTCCCTTCTTCTTCTAAGAAACGTGACGCTTCTCGTCACGCAGTTCTATTGTTTTGTCATCTCGGAGCAAATCCCTGGCTTCTTGACATACAAAATCAATATCGCTTCTTGGGTTAAATGCTGGCTCCAAACTAATCCAATGGGGTTATACCATATCTTTATTTTATTTTCCAACTACATAAACACTCCGACCCAGCTTTTCTCATCCACATTTAACAATTACAAATTGTGTAAAATCAAATCTTAATAATTAGCTATTTTTAGCCAAAGAAAATGAGCTTAATTAGCTTAGAAATTTATTATTTTCTTATTAAGTCTTATTTATATTATATCTTATTTATTAAATCTTACAGATATTCGACAGCATCGCAAGTTTAAAAATAGATTTTATAAGGAGGAAGAGGAGGAAGAAGGAGGATTTTATTTTGGAGAGAAAATGTGTTTAATTTAAGAAATATTCAATAATTGATAGTAAAATTTATTCTATATATTTTTTTTACTTATATTGAATTGAAATCAAACTTTACACTGATTACTTATCTACAGTTTTTAATATCGATTAAAGAATAGTGCTGGAATTTTCTCCATTATAGTTAATGGCATTAAAGTTACAATGAAATGTTTTCTTGGTACTACTTTACTTCTTTCTTCTAAGAATTGATTACATTTTGGTCAAAGGTCTTTCGTCTCGTCCAAATAAGTAAATAATTTTCTCTTGAACGAGCTAATCCTCGAGAAATTCGACTTTATACTATAAAATTTCATTCTGTAACTCATCTTTCCATCTCTAAATACAGGAACAACTCTCTCTTATCAATCGAAAATAACTTACATCCTACATTAAATATTTTGTAAAATATTTAACTACTTTATAAAGTTGGCATGATGGTTTCCAGCGTGGCGCACGATTGAAGATTTAGTTATTAAAGTTGCAGCATCCCCCGCCAAAGGGACAAACAATTCTTGCTTATTTTCGTAAGTGGTTAAAAGTTGTCATTCGATGATATTAACGAATGTTTCTCCCTCGATACCAGTAACCTCCGAAACACCAATTTTGATTTGGCAATTTATATAAGTAGTGCCGAGGGCCGCTTCGATCAGTTTAGAAAATAGGATGCAAACCTTCTGGCGTCGGTTCTACCAAAGTTAAAACAGAGATACGAAGTATTTATTGACGTAAATAACTGTCTAAACACGGCATCAATCTTTAGATAAGAAAAAATTTGAGACTAGGAGTCGATTCTTTCCATGTTTCTCTACATCTTTCGATTGTTAGTGTGCAGTGAACGTGTTCCAAACTCCTCCTCTTCATCGCAACCATCAAGCTGCCGAATCAAACTGTCGTTTCACTTATACCGACCACCTACCAGCTTTCCTAATCGTCTTAACAAATGGAACAGTGGATCTGTCTTTGGCTAGCTACAACGTGATGTTACACAACTTCCATTAAATAGGTCATTAATTATCTGCCAGCCAAAACTCCTGAGGCAGTAGTGAAGTAGACAAGTTCTGATGCTAAACGAGTTTATACAATGGCACAGATGACCTCCGCAATGACTCGCTTTGCCTTATTGATAGTAATTGCAACATGTGTATAAATAACTCTCAAGATACTTTAAACGATATTAATAACAGCAGTAATTTCTACATAGTCACATAATCGAGATGAAAAGGGGGATTTATTTACTTTTTCCTCTTTGGCTCCTAACCAAATTTTCATCGTAAAAGTCCCGTTTCTCGCTTTAAATCAACATCTTTTACTCGAAATTTATATAAATTAGCTTATTTTTATTACCAAACGAATATTATTCCGTATATTTCTTCCTTGTTATCCGCTCAATGAAGCATTGGATGATCATCTGGATGATACTTTATGTGAGCAGTTTCCTACATCTCCATTTAATAATTCGGTTTGAAGTATGATAAATGATTTTAACTAAATGATGCCTAATTATCAGTTCAATGCAGTTCGGAATAATTCAAAATAACTCACCGAACACAGTAAATATGCCGAGGAAGAGACGTAAATTCATTTTTAAACTTGCAATCTTCAAAGACTTTTAAAAAAATTTCATCTATAAAATAACCAAAAGTTCTTTCATATGTAAATAAATTACCGGATATAAATTTTAATACGCGTTAATTATAAAAATTATATAGAGAAATATATGTTTAGTGGAGAATCGATGCCGAACCCACGTTCTTGACTAACATACTAGAAGCGCGAGTTCGTCTCCTTTCGATGGATATGCCCATTGAAAAAATAATTCTTGTAATTTGTTCTGAAGAATTAAAATAGCCAAAATATTTTATTTTTCAAAATATATTTTTGAAGTTATATTACTAATTTCATTCTCGTGAAATTTGGTTTTATATGCCATTCATTTATGAGTAGTTGAACAGATAATTCATCAAACATAAAACAAAAATTTCATTTCTTTAAAGGAAAATATATCATTTAACTCGAAAATATCGCAACTATTATCATATTTCCTAATTAAATACCGTATTTTTCCATCAAATTCACGAAAACTTTACACATTTACGAGCTAATTCTAGCAAAATAGCGATAATTTTATTATTAAATGTAAGAGAAAAGAAATTTTTCCCAAATATTTCATCAAGTAGTTAATAATTAAGAATAACTTACTTTTCGAGGTTACGAAGTGGAAATCGTAACAAGTTTTGGAGAATTCCGCTAAGTAATTCGTGTTAACGAACGTCAAGCAGAGCATTCGTCGTCCTTAAACATCGAATTCCTAAATAAAAAAACAAAAAGAAGGGAGAGAATTTTAATTTCCGAGCTATTATAATAGAGAAGAGTCAGCGCTATCAGAAAATAATAGAACAAACATGTAGAGATAACACGTTCTGGTCAGGTGACCATCCGAAGAAGGAAAAAAAAGAGGCCGAATTTGCTCCAATGATGAAAGTCTCGTGAGACTATTTAGTACAATTACCACGTCTGCAATGTTTTTACACCCCCGACTGGAATTGAAATGACTCATTTCCGTAATTATGGCCGAGTCTAGAAAAGTGTCCGATTGCTGACAACGTGACTGGGGTCTGCAAATCACCAACATATCTAACACTTTTTCCTCCATACAGATTTTTACAAATTTTATTTCGAAGGTTCCAAAATAAAATACAGATTACACGCTGTACTAAACTCGGCTCTACACTTGGCTGAAGCTCGAAGGAAGACTAAAAAATATTCATTTAATATCCTACTAAATTAATTATTTGACCATTATGCCGCCTTTTATAATAGCGTAACGTAACAGAATTTATAATAGCGGTTGGCGAAGCCGTGAAAAATAAGTAAAAACACGAAAAAAATATATCGATGTCGGTTGCGTGAATGTTATTGATAAGCTTCTTCTTTTTCTTCTTCTTCACTTTATTTTTTATTCTTCTTCCTTCTTCATTTTCCCCTTTTTTCTTTCTTCGCCTTCTTTCTTCGTTTTCCTTCTTAATCTTCTTCCTTCACCTTTCTTCTTAATATTTTTCTTCTTTCTTCATCATCTTTCTTCTTATTTCTTCGTCGTCTTCGTCTCTTTCTTCATTATCTTTCTTCTTTCTTCGTCATCTTCGATTCTTTCTTCATCATCTTTCTTCGTCGTCTTCGATTCTTTCTTCATCATCTTTCTTCGTCGTCTTCGATTCTTTCTTCATCATCTTTCTTCGTCGTCTTCGATTCTTTCTTCATCATCTTTCTTCGTCGTCTTCATCTCTTTCTTCATATTATTTTTTCTTTCTTCACCATCTTCTTTTCCCTCATCTTCTTTCTTCTTCTCCCTTCTTTACTTTTCTTTATCTTTCTCTTCCATTAATTATTTAGACCAGTTAATATTAATTAACTAATGATGGAATTGAATAATTGTTTGAAGTTAGTAACGCGCTGTTAATTGAATAAAATTGCTCCTCGTCAAAATTATGTTGGACCGATAAACTTTTCCTATACAAAAATCTATGAACCTAAACGTTTATAAATGATTATTTTGTTAATGAAATTATATTTTCCATCGGTTAATTGTTATCTTAAAATTAAGAGCGAGCTTTTCTCATTGGAATTAATAAAAATTCTTTAAATTTCCGGGCGGTTAGTTAAAGCTGAGGGCATATAAAATCTGTCTTAGCAATAGGAGAATTTGTAAAATTTTTATAAATCCAATTTTGGCATTATTAAGTAGTAAATTTGACACTTGATAGGCAGCGAATTTAACTGTAGCTGCAACGACAATGTGAGAGTGAGATGGAAAGAAAATTTGATTTTTAAAATACAGCTAAAAATCTCTGATATTCGAGAACAAGCAACTGTTAATTAGGGTCATCAATATTCAATTTTTTTTATATATTTTTTTTTCACTCATAATTTTTCGCTGCTTTCTCCCCTCTTCGACAAATATATGTCACCGTGCTTAATGAGTGTATCAAAAGCATATTTATGATACTTTTGTATACAATTTACTGAATTTTTTTTACAGTAATGGAGCCAACTTTTGTCAAAATTTGACAAGAACGAAGGATTAATGAAATTAAGAAAAAATGTAATTCGCTACTCCTGAAGAGCAGACGTTACTAAATCTAGAACCGAATGATGGAAAGTTACCGGATAATTATATAAATTGATAAAGTGTTAAGAATTGTAATTAAATCCTGTAAAATGTTTTTAATAATTCGAGCCAAAATTCGAATTAAAATACAGAATTCTAGAAAGGAATGCGATTAGAAGTGATGGAGAAAGAGGAGATGAGAAAGAGCATTGACCAAGTTATCCAACCACAGATGTAGAAAGAGGAGAATCGTCCACTATAAGGTTACAACCATTTACAGTAAAAATGAATAAACAAAATGGTACATTCCCATTTGCTCGGTATCCTTATATATCCCAAAGATTCCAAGTAACTCGCTTGTAAATCCTCGGGGAACAAAGAAAGATCCTCCACAGGGAACGTACTACAATCGGAAAAGTTTTAAGTTACGTGAAACGTTGTGTTGGCTACAGATATGTGTATCCAGCACAACACCGATACGTGACAATCTCTTGGGATCCACGGCCACTTTTACCAAATTCTGAAGCGGTATTAGTGAGAAATCAATGTTAAAACATCCGGACCTGTTGGAAATATTGCCGTATCGTCATTGCCTTAATTTTGTTTCCAACTCGTTTATTGAACGCTCTCCATCACCAATAATCGCTTATTTTGTTGATTTATAGCAAACATTTCTTTAAAACAACTAAAAAAACCATTTAAACTCCGTTATGTTCCCTCCTTCCCAATGAATTCTTCTCTTGCAAAAATCCTGCTGGTGAAAAATTGATGAGAAGAGAATTTAAAATAATATTAATTATTATACAGAATTCTGAGTTATAATATGTTATTACGTTCTCTTAATACGGTATATATTTATAGAAACATAAGCAGAAAGCAATGATAATGGATGTAGGTCCATCAACTCTCGAAGGTATTAAGAGAGTGTTTGCCAAATTTGTTACAATTTACAATTTCGTTAAGATAATTTCTAACTAGCAAAATTGGCAACAGTTAGATAATAAAAGCAGCAATTTGGCAAACATTTCGAAAATTTGAACCTTGATCTTCCTTCCGATTGATCAGTTATAATTGATCTTTGGGCTCTCTTCCAAAATACTTGCCAAAACCTCTTAAGGACTCAGGTTTGAGAAAAATTATCTCCAATAAGTTCGGTTAATGAATCATTTTGATCAGAATTATAAAGGTTTTTCGATGCGTAAGAGTGTTAGATAATGGAATAAAACGTGGAAGTGCTCTCAGTTAAAGTTTAGTTTCTGGCCAACAATTTTGTCGAGGGATGAAAGATGTTAGATTAAAGTGTGGAGTGTGTCCACTTTTTAATATTAAAGCTCATTTAACATAGAGGCCGATGGTAAGATTAAAAAAAAATTAAGAAAAGGTTAGAAATTCGGAACGAATCTGGAGCAAGAACAAATAGAAAAGCGTAAAATTTCGCAGTGGCTGCAGAAAGATGCGATCTGTTCCGAGTCGAGCCAGTTGAAGAGCAAACATCAAATATACGTTACGTGAAGCAGAAAAGAGAGAAACAAGGAGGACAAAGGACGGACAGAGGTCCATTTTATTCAATTAATTAAAATTCCGTTATCGAACGGTGGTTAAGTGCTTTACAGTCTGTTAATATGGCGGCCGATACATACCTGACATCTGGCAATAACTTTCAGCTGTTCTCCCACTTTATGACAGATTACCATTCAAGACGTTGTTAAAATAAAAATGACCCAATTAAACGTTGCTTGTTAATTATGCAACACAATTAATTGTTGCAAATATTCCCCATTTTGTTCCCCCTAATTGATAACATTATCAAATTTCTTATCATCGATTTTACAATCTCCTCATTGTTACTTACCTTCTCGCTTTCAATCATTTTTCTTAATTGTCGGACTGACCTTATGACAAAATTTTCCTTTTAAAATTACTTCCTCTCTTAATTCTTCTACCCGTTCATTTATTATTCATTCTTCATAATTAAAGTTATCTGTAACAAGTGGAGGCTTTTTTTTCCCTTTCTTACGGCTTACCAATTGACGTCTATAATCTTTACAAAGTATAGCGTCTCTATTAACACCTAACGTGATTTTCTTGCCAATTTTTAAACTTTTGTTATTGCTCCATTAATTAATTTTCTCTCTCCGACTTATAACTAAGTCTAAATTGCACATTCTTGACGTTATTTTTAACATTTGTCCAGGGTTAAATTCCTTTAAATTAATTCCAAATAAAGCAATTCTTGTGTATGTTATCACGTTTTTTTTTTCTTTGAAATTCCCTTTAAAAAATGCATCATACTTTTAGACTCGGGAGAAGGTGCTTTCCTCTTCGTCTCCGGATAAAGGATGTATCCGGCAAGCGTTGGAGAGGATGTTGAAAAATCCTTTATATTTATAAACAATTTGCATGAGATCTGTGATGTCTGAAGCGTGTGAGTGAGATTTCCGTAATGGCGCTCGCCACTCCAGTGATCCCAGAACTGATTGATGCATCTATTAATAGCAGCGAAATGGAATCTGTTCGGCACCCCACCCAGAATGCGTGCGCCTCTTCTCCCAATTAAAGAACATCAACAATTTACAGATCGGGGCGTGGTCTTCACCGGAGATTTTTTTTTTGCCTGCTTACCCCTACTTATCTTTCGACCCCCTCCCGTCGAACCCCCGAAGAGCGGGTACATGCAGATGTTGTTACGTCATAACGCGTGGGTAAGGTCTGACTTGATAAATTGTCTTTGCATATCTCAAAGGTCTATCCGTCCGGGAGAATAAAAAGCGCACAAATATTCCCGTTTCGAGCTAATGAACCACGAGAGAATATATCTCCCTAGATACCTGTCTCCTTCACCTCTTTATCTTGTAATCCTCCAGATGCTGGTTCTTAAATAGTGTAATCACTGCAGAGATTAAAGTTCTTGTAGGATTTGTGGGTGGAGAAATTTCTCATCATAATACACTCTTTACTTTACTAAAAGTAGGTTGAGCGATTTTATTGTTAACTTCGGTTTAAAGTGCAGTAACCTAGAGGTGTACAACAAGTGGAGCGATGCGGGCTCCGCTTTCTACAATATATAAATATACATACATATATATATATTTTTTTTCCCTCCCAAAAAATGTATTGTTTTGCATCAATCATTTATTTTTTTATGAAATGTGTTCTGCTGCATGATAGAGTGGAGTCGGAGAGAAGTAAAGCCAAGCAGTCATACTATATTACCATTCACTTGTCTCTTCAAAGATGGATTTAGACAGACGACTTTCGCTTCAGGAATATTCGGGTAATTCTTTTTTAAATGTAAGTGAATTCCCGAGATGAAAAGATTATTTTGTGCTTTTGAGTGTTGCTCAAAATTTTATCTACGCTTATAGCTAATTGATTATTCCATCATTCTTCTCTCCTCCGCTTGCATTACTTTCACTCTTCCTCTTGCTCTTCCACTATTTTTCGCCCATAGAATTTTGGCCCGGTGTTTCTAAATTTACTTCCCACCCGCTTTAAATTGTTATCAACTCGTAATTAAATTTGCTTACGTCGTTATTCTAGATTTAAATGACGATAATAAAATTTGCCAAAAATATTTCCAGCAACGTTAATCAATTCCTTAACGTGTATATAAAATTCGATTCGTACTATAAATTCTCGATTTTTTTCGGTTTAAAACGGTTCCTTTTATTCTCTAATTCGTATTAAACACGAATACTTTACATAGCCAACCAGCTAAACAACAATTACTTCACATTTAAAGTGTGACACGACGATAACCATTAGTGTGAAATAAATCTGAATTTATCCCCTAGAGTATCGGTGGTCTACAGGAAAAAAAAAGAATATCCAGTTGCGTCAACATTAAGTATTAATCTTCAGAATTTCTAAAAATTGTAAGGAGAGTAGCAAAGAATTTATTTTGAGAGAGCGGCTTGACCAAAACCCATTATGGGGACCAGGGATGGTTCTTAAGGACTTCCCAATGGAATGTGTAAATATTTCATCGTTTTATTGCTCATCATTGCATTAATGTCATGTGAAAGTGGAACGGAGAAGTGTATCCAAAAGATTAGCTTTTAATAATTCAGCCAAACTCGGGTAGCCAAATGACCAAGGTGTCGAGAAGACTCTAGCATTATCCCTCCTAAAAATTATTCTTTTCGCATCCAAACTGCTCACCATTATAGATTTTCAAATGAATTTTTATCATTTTGTCTACTTATTTAATAAAGTTATTTTATGAAAGCACCGTTTTATCACGATTATTATTATTATTATTATTCTTTTCTTTTAATTGAATCCAAACTATACAATTGTCAGCCAAGATATACAAAAATGTTGATACAAATCTATTAAAATTATTCTTCGTTTTCGTCTTTTGTTTTTATCAAAGTAAAATTTTATTTTGATGAAAGAGAGCTGACGAAAAATCAAGTTGATATTTCGTTCGTCAGATATTTAAAAGTAATATAAAAATACTATTGTATAACATGACGAGATAACGCGAAAATCTGTGTGATTCAATTGTTTCTTCCTCAAAGAAAAAAATGCGCACAAATGGCCGAGCGAGTCTTAAATTTAGCTTGAAATAAAAATAACTTCCATTATATTTATATATACATACGTTAAATTTGTTTCATTTTTATATAATTTTAATTATAAGCGAACGAAAATGACATACGACTCCTCCACTCTACGAGAAAAATCAGGAGATTTTTTCCAATAATTATCGAGTTTATATATTTATTTACCATTAATTTCTGTTTATAAACAAAACTAGACACGTTCTCGCGTTTATTATTTACTGAAATAACCATTAACTTGCTTAGAATATCATTATATATATATATAGAAATCTCGCTCGACCCTTTGACCTGACAATTCTACTCCCAGGTTAGCCTAGTTTACATTTTCCTTATATTTTATATCTAAGGCCTAAGTTTGATATATTTACAGCTGACCTAAATTTTTAAATTAATTTTCTTGGTATCGTATAGGAAATTCTCTCTACTTATTTTTAAAGATTAGAGAAAAATCTTTAAACTTCATTAATATAATAGTCTAAATCCAGTTCAAGTTTTTTTTTTTTTAATTTTATATTTTCTCTTGGAAAATGTGAAAAATATATTATATTCAGAAATATGCTCTAAGGATGGCTTCGTATTTTTCTACCTTCAGAGAGTGCTTTTTTTTGGCAAAAAACTGCATGAAAGATCGCGAAGGAAAAAGGGTATATAATTCTCGTTGTTTAAGAAAAATTGCCAAAATTTTTTGTTTTTAAATCCCTATATTTTGACTTTCCCGTAATGCCTAGGATTTCATCCACTGAGGTATGCCACATCCGCATAGATAAAGACACGAGGCCGAGGTCGGTTAGAGTCCTTCTCTATAAGCCAAATATGGAGATTTATTAACACAGAATAGCTTATATTCACTACGTGAGACTATATTATTGCACTATCAGCCCAGCGACTAAACTATGCATCGTGTGTATTCTAAACTATATATATATATAAGTTCCTCACCTCTCTTCGTCTTCGGTAACATCCCTCGTCTGATGTAAACTTATAAAGGTGATAATGAATATAAATCAATTACATTTAATGGTCTGTTATCGTTTCTTTGTGCATAGATTTAATAAAATAAAAATATTTTAGAGATTTATGGATTACATATATATATATATTATATTGCTCGAAANTCTTCATCTCTTTCTTCATATTATTTTTTCTTTCTTCACCATCTTCTTTTCCCTCATCTTCTTTCTTCTTCTCCCTTCTTTACTTTTCTTTATCTTTCTCTTCCATTAATTATTTAGACCAGTTAATATTAATTAACTAATGATGGAATTGAATAATTGTTTGAAGTTAGTAACGCGCTGTTAATTGAATAAAATTGCTCCTCGTCAAAATTATGTTGGACCGATAAACTTTTCCTATACAAAAATCTATGAACCTAAACGTTTATAAATGATTATTTTGTTAATGAAATTATATTTTCCATCGGTTAATTGTTATCTTAAAATTAAGAGCGAGCTTTTCTCATTGGAATTAATAAAAATTCTTTAAATTTCCGGGCGGTTAGTTAAAGCTGAGGGCATATAAAATCTGTCTTAGCAATAGGAGAATTTGTAAAATTTTTATAAATCCAATTTTGGCATTATTAAGTAGTAAATTTGACACTTGATAGGCAGCGAATTTAACTGTAGCTGCAACGACAATGTGAGAGTGAGATGGAAAGAAAATTTGATTTTTAAAATACAGCTAAAAATCTCTGATATTCGAGAACAAGCAACTGTTAATTAGGGTCATCAATATTCAATTTTTTTTATATATTTTTTTTTCACTCATAATTTTTCGCTGCTTTCTCCCCTCTTCGACAAATATATGTCACCGTGCTTAATGAGTGTATCAAAAGCATATTTATGATACTTTTGTATACAATTTACTGAATTTTTTTTACAGTAATGGAGCCAACTTTTGTCAAAATTTGACAAGAACGAAGGATTAATGAAATTAAGAAAAAATGTAATTCGCTACTCCTGAAGAGCAGACGTTACTAAATCTAGAACCGAATGATGGAAAGTTACCGGATAATTATATAAATTGATAAAGTGTTAAGAATTGTAATTAAATCCTGTAAAATGTTTTTAATAATTCGAGCCAAAATTCGAATTAAAATACAGAATTCTAGAAAGGAATGCGATTAGAAGTGATGGAGAAAGAGGAGATGAGAAAGAGCATTGACCAAGTTATCCAACCACAGATGTAGAAAGAGGAGAATCGTCCACTATAAGGTTACAACCATTTACAGTAAAAATGAATAAACAAAATGGTACATTCCCATTTGCTCGGTATCCTTATATATCCCAAAGATTCCAAGTAACTCGCTTGTAAATCCTCGGGGAACAAAGAAAGATCCTCCACAGGGAACGTACTACAATCGGAAAAGTTTTAAGTTACGTGAAACGTTGTGTTGGCTACAGATATGTGTATCCAGCACAACACCGATACGTGACAATCTCTTGGGATCCACGGCCACTTTTACCAAATTCTGAAGCGGTATTAGTGAGAAATCAATGTTAAAACATCCGGACCTGTTGGAAATATTGCCGTATCGTCATTGCCTTAATTTTGTTTCCAACTCGTTTATTGAACGCTCTCCATCACCAATAATCGCTTATTTTGTTGATTTATAGCAAACATTTCTTTAAAACAACTAAAAAAACCATTTAAACTCCGTTATGTTCCCTCCTTCCCAATGAATTCTTCTCTTGCAAAAATCCTGCTGGTGAAAAATTGATGAGAAGAGAATTTAAAATAATATTAATTATTATACAGAATTCTGAGTTATAATATGTTATTACGTTCTCTTAATACGGTATATATTTATAGAAACATAAGCAGAAAGCAATGATAATGGATGTAGGTCCATCAACTCTCGAAGGTATTAAGAGAGTGTTTGCCAAATTTGTTACAATTTACAATTTCGTTAAGATAATTTCTAACTAGCAAAATTGGCAACAGTTAGATAATAAAAGCAGCAATTTGGCAAACATTTCGAAAATTTGAACCTTGATCTTCCTTCCGATTGATCAGTTATAATTGATCTTTGGGCTCTCTTCCAAAATACTTGCCAAAACCTCTTAAGGACTCAGGTTTGAGAAAAATTATCTCCAATAAGTTCGGTTAATGAATCATTTTGATCAGAATTATAAAGGTTTTTCGATGCGTAAGAGTGTTAGATAATGGAATAAAACGTGGAAGTGCTCTCAGTTAAAGTTTAGTTTCTGGCCAACAATTTTGTCGAGGGATGAAAGATGTTAGATTAAAGTGTGGAGTGTGTCCACTTTTTAATATTAAAGCTCATTTAACATAGAGGCCGATGGTAAGATTAAAAAAAAATTAAGAAAAGGTTAGAAATTCGGAACGAATCTGGAGCAAGAACAAATAGAAAAGCGTAAAATTTCGCAGTGGCTGCAGAAAGATGCGATCTGTTCCGAGTCGAGCCAGTTGAAGAGCAAACATCAAATATACGTTACGTGAAGCAGAAAAGAGAGAAACAAGGAGGACAAAGGACGGACAGAGGTCCATTTTATTCAATTAATTAAAATTCCGTTATCGAACGGTGGTTAAGTGCTTTACAGTCTGTTAATATGGCGGCCGATACATACCTGACATCTGGCAATAACTTTCAGCTGTTCTCCCACTTTATGACAGATTACCATTCAAGACGTTGTTAAAATAAAAATGACCCAATTAAACGTTGCTTGTTAATTATGCAACACAATTAATTGTTGCAAATATTCCCCATTTTGTTCCCCCTAATTGATAACATTATCAAATTTCTTATCATCGATTTTACAATCTCCTCATTGTTACTTACCTTCTCGCTTTCAATCATTTTTCTTAATTGTCGGACTGACCTTATGACAAAATTTTCCTTTTAAAATTACTTCCTCTCTTAATTCTTCTACCCGTTCATTTATTATTCATTCTTCATAATTAAAGTTATCTGTAACAAGTGGAGGCTTTTTTTTCCCTTTCTTACGGCTTACCAATTGACGTCTATAATCTTTACAAAGTATAGCGTCTCTATTAACACCTAACGTGATTTTCTTGCCAATTTTTAAACTTTTGTTATTGCTCCATTAATTAATTTTCTCTCTCCGACTTATAACTAAGTCTAAATTGCACATTCTTGACGTTATTTTTAACATTTGTCCAGGGTTAAATTCCTTTAAATTAATTCCAAATAAAGCAATTCTTGTGTATGTTATCACGTTTTTTTTTTCTTTGAAATTCCCTTTAAAAAATGCATCATACTTTTAGACTCGGGAGAAGGTGCTTTCCTCTTCGTCTCCGGATAAAGGATGTATCCGGCAAGCGTTGGAGAGGATGTTGAAAAATCCTTTATATTTATAAACAATTTGCATGAGATCTGTGATGTCTGAAGCGTGTGAGTGAGATTTCCGTAATGGCGCTCGCCACTCCAGTGATCCCAGAACTGATTGATGCATCTATTAATAGCAGCGAAATGGAATCTGTTCGGCACCCCACCCAGAATGCGTGCGCCTCTTCTCCCAATTAAAGAACATCAACAATTTACAGATCGGGGCGTGGTCTTCACCGGAGATTTTTTTTTTGCCTGCTTACCCCTACTTATCTTTCGACCCCCTCCCGTCGAACCCCCGAAGAGCGGGTACATGCAGATGTTGTTACGTCATAACGCGTGGGTAAGGTCTGACTTGATAAATTGTCTTTGCATATCTCAAAGGTCTATCCGTCCGGGAGAATAAAAAGCGCACAAATATTCCCGTTTCGAGCTAATGAACCACGAGAGAATATATCTCCCTAGATACCTGTCTCCTTCACCTCTTTATCTTGTAATCCTCCAGATGCTGGTTCTTAAATAGTGTAATCACTGCAGAGATTAAAGTTCTTGTAGGATTTGTGGGTGGAGAAATTTCTCATCATAATACACTCTTTACTTTACTAAAAGTAGGTTGAGCGATTTTATTGTTAACTTCGGTTTAAAGTGCAGTAACCTAGAGGTGTACAACAAGTGGAGCGATGCGGGCTCCGCTTTCTACAATATATAAATATACATACATATATATATATTTTTTTTCCCTCCCAAAAAATGTATTGTTTTGCATCAATCATTTATTTTTTTATGAAATGTGTTCTGCTGCATGATAGAGTGGAGTCGGAGAGAAGTAAAGCCAAGCAGTCATACTATATTACCATTCACTTGTCTCTTCAAAGATGGATTTAGACAGACGACTTTCGCTTCAGGAATATTCGGGTAATTCTTTTTTAAATGTAAGTGAATTCCCGAGATGAAAAGATTATTTTGTGCTTTTGAGTGTTGCTCAAAATTTTATCTACGCTTATAGCTAATTGATTATTCCATCATTCTTCTCTCCTCCGCTTGCATTACTTTCACTCTTCCTCTTGCTCTTCCACTATTTTTCGCCCATAGAATTTTGGCCCGGTGTTTCTAAATTTACTTCCCACCCGCTTTAAATTGTTATCAACTCGTAATTAAATTTGCTTACGTCGTTATTCTAGATTTAAATGACGATAATAAAATTTGCCAAAAATATTTCCAGCAACGTTAATCAATTCCTTAACGTGTATATAAAATTCGATTCGTACTATAAATTCTCGATTTTTTTCGGTTTAAAACGGTTCCTTTTATTCTCTAATTCGTATTAAACACGAATACTTTACATAGCCAACCAGCTAAACAACAATTACTTCACATTTAAAGTGTGACACGACGATAACCATTAGTGTGAAATAAATCTGAATTTATCCCCTAGAGTATCGGTGGTCTACAGGAAAAAAAAAGAATATCCAGTTGCGTCAACATTAAGTATTAATCTTCAGAATTTCTAAAAATTGTAAGGAGAGTAGCAAAGAATTTATTTTGAGAGAGCGGCTTGACCAAAACCCATTATGGGGACCAGGGATGGTTCTTAAGGACTTCCCAATGGAATGTGTAAATATTTCATCGTTTTATTGCTCATCATTGCATTAATGTCATGTGAAAGTGGAACGGAGAAGTGTATCCAAAAGATTAGCTTTTAATAATTCAGCCAAACTCGGGTAGCCAAATGACCAAGGTGTCGAGAAGACTCTAGCATTATCCCTCCTAAAAATTATTCTTTTCGCATCCAAACTGCTCACCATTATAGATTTTCAAATGAATTTTTATCATTTTGTCTACTTATTTAATAAAGTTATTTTATGAAAGCACCGTTTTATCACGATTATTATTATTAATATTTTCTTTTAAATTACAGAATTACCCGAAGAAAAAGCCGTAAAATAAGTATTAACACGAAGTAAAATAGCTTTTAAATTATTTAATTTATTTAAAATTATTTTTAAAAATTTGACTATAAATTAAAACAAATCCGTTGGAAAAAAATGAGCACAAACCTCAAGAAATTATGTTAAATGAGATATTTATTTTAAATATTACAAAATTTTTATTGTATTTATACATAAATATTTAACACAATAAACTAAAATTGAAAACAGGATTCTAAAAATTCAATTTATTCTTTTTGATTTTTGAAAACTTACAAAAATCCAAATCATCAATGAGAATGGAAAACAATTATTATTATTATTATTATTCTTTTCTTTTAATTGAATCCAAACTATACAATTGTCAGCCAAGATATACAAAAATGTTGATACAAATCTATTAAAATTATTCTTCGTTTTCGTCTTTTGTTTTTATCAAAGTAAAATTTTATTTTGATGAAAGAGAGCTGACGAAAAATCAAGTTGATATTTCGTTCGTCAGATATTTAAAAGTAATATAAAAATACTATTGTATAACATGACGAGATAACGCGAAAATCTGTGTGATTCAATTGTTTCTTCCTCAAAGAAAAAAATGCGCACAAATGGCCGAGCGAGTCTTAAATTTAGCTTGAAATAAAAATAACTTCCATTATATTTATATATACATACGTTAAATTTGTTTCATTTTTATATAATTTTAATTATAAGCGAACGAAAATGACATACGACTCCTCCACTCTACGAGAAAAATCAGGAGATTTTTTCCAATAATTATCGAGTTTATATATTTATTTACCATTAATTTCTGTTTATAAACAAAACTAGACACGTTCTCGCGTTTATTATTTACTGAAATAACCATTAACTTGCTTAGAATATCATTATATATATATATAGAAATCTCGCTCGACCCTTTGACCTGACAATTCTACTCCCAGGTTAGCCTAGTTTACATTTTCCTTATATTTTATATCTAAGGCCTAAGTTTGATATATTTACAGCTGACCTAAATTTTTAAATTAATTTTCTTGGTATCGTATAGGAAATTCTCTCTACTTATTTTTAAAGATTAGAGAAAAATCTTTAAACTTCATTAATATAATAGTCTAAATCCAGTTCAAGTTTTTTTTTTTTTAATTTTATATTTTCTCTTGGAAAATGTGAAAAATATATTATATTCAGAAATATGCTCTAAGGATGGCTTCGTATTTTTCTACCTTCAGAGAGTGCTTTTTTTTGGCAAAAAACTGCATGAAAGATCGCGAAGGAAAAAGGGTATATAATTCTCGTTGTTTAAGAAAAATTGCCAAAATTTTTTGTTTTTAAATCCCTATATTTTGACTTTCCCGTAATGCCTAGGATTTCATCCACTGAGGTATGCCACATCCGCATAGATAAAGACACGAGGCCGAGGTCGGTTAGAGTCCTTCTCTATAAGCCAAATATGGAGATTTATTAACACAGAATAGCTTATATTCACTACGTGAGACTATATTATTGCACTATCAGCCCAGCGACTAAACTATGCATCGTGTGTATTCTAAACTATATATATATATAAGTTCCTCACCTCTCTTCGTCTTCGGTAACATCCCTCGTCTGATGTAAACTTATAAAGGTGATAATGAATATAAATCAATTACATTTAATGGTCTGTTATCGTTTCTTTGTGCATAGATTTAATAAAATAAAAATATTTTAGAGATTTATGGATTACATATATATATATATTATATTGCTCGAAATTCAACGAATAGCTGAAACTACACGCTAAGTAAAGGACCACTCCGATCGGAAGTTGGTGTAAAAATTATTGCTTTGGATACACTATTGCTTGGTCGAATTGATTACGTATATATATATATGAAATTTATTGCCTATCGATAATATTTGGAGTCTCTTTAAAACAGGAGGACTCGTAATGTTTGTTCAAGTACGACTTGAGTGCGAAAGTTTTGTCACATCGTTGGCATCTGTAATGCTTAAAGGCCGAGTGCGTCTGCATGTGGGCCCTCAAATTAGACCTATCTGCGAATGCTTTACCACAGTGTGCACAGCCGTAAGGTTTCTCGCCCGTGTGCGATCTCATGTGGCCCTGAAGCAACCAGGGCCTGGAGAATGCCTTACCACACACGCTACACTTGTGATTGAGGTTGTGGGTCAGCACGTGCATGGACAGGGCGGGCATACTGACGTACACTTTACCGCAGGTCGAACATTTCTTGGCCAGTTGAGAATCGGGGCTGCGATGCGTCTGCTTGTGACGTGACAAGTTGGATGAGGTGGCGTACTGTTTACCGCATTCGGTACAAGTGTACCGAGGCCGGGGACGTTCTGGGAGTCCAATCGAATTCCTCCTTCTCGATCTCCCGTCACTGACGAAAAAGGCATCGTAAGTATAACTGACCGTAACACCGTGACTGTAAACGTGAAGTCCTCTGTCTGGTATGGATGCTGGCTCTGGTCTGGGATCAGTCAAGAGGTTGGACCACGGTGTCGTCGGTGTGGTATTTTGATAAAGATTATCTTGAATTCTGCTCGGGGTTTCTTGCCGTATGACTGTAGCCTCGCTAATCGTACCTACAAATGAATAGCGTGTGTAAGTTTTCTACATTTCTTAAATAAACTATTTCATATAACTCCATAAGTGGACGTCCAGATAAAAAAATAATAATAATAATAATTACTCATTTTAAATTCCGATGTGTTATTATCAATGGGAAATTAGGACAACAAAAAGATAAGAATTAAAAATTAATAGGGATAAGTTATCGATCATACATTTATAGACTAATTTATTAAGCCGAGCACACCACATCCACTATGCTAAGTAGATTGGATTTTAATAAATTAAGATTTAACTTTATAAATGGCACATTCGATAACCGAATAAACATACGAGTAACTCGCGATTAATTACTTATATTCCGAACAAACAAAATATTCCAAAAGTCAAATATTTTTAAAATAATTTTTATAAATTTTTTTCTACATAAAAATCTATAGAAACCTTTACTAAAATTAAATACTTATAAGATGCTTTACCGGTAGGACAATTTTAGAATTGCTCCTGTAAATGTTGCTTTTCCGTGAATTAAAATGATATGCAGTGAAGCCGTCTTTCCCTCCACAATAAATTTGCAATGGTTTAATATATTTTTCTCTATATTAAATTTCCGGATATTAAAATAAATACGTATAAAATATTTAGTCAAAAAGTTAATTTTGATTCCTTAGAAGGTAATTTAATTGTATTTAGAGAAATATTTTATTATAATTGTGGCCTTAGATATCGACTGCTTCTTCTAATAAAGTTTCTTAGCAGTTGAAATTTTATTCGTTTAAAAAATACTTTTCTGATATTTCTTGACATTTATATAAAAACTGTTGAAAAGTTTATTCAAATTTCAATTAATATTATTAGAATTTATTCAATTGCGAATTAAAATAAAAATTAAATGTTGTAATAAAATTATCAGAGAAGAGGGAATAACTATTGTCAACAGATAAGGGGAAAGATATAGAGAATTTTGAGAACTTTAGAGAATATTTTGAATTGAAAACTTGTAATACATAGAACTAAAAACTGCATATGATAGATACTTGAATAAAGGGGAAAATATAAACATGAAAAATAAAAAAAAGCAGCTAAAATAACTTATCCTATTCGACTATTGCATCAAATTTGTAGAATTTTCTTAATATTATCACCTTATTAAATAACTAAAAATAGTTTATTTTCACAATTCAGAAAAGATTCTATTAATTGAGATTGAAGAGTTGTTATCTAATTGTAACAAGGTGGTTCGGGATAAATGCCAGTTAGACAAAGAGAAGAGAATACTGGAAACGTGGCATCATCATTGTTCTTTTAATTATTAAGCATATAATAAATAAATACACTAATTCCCTTTTGTAATTGGCTACATCGGAGGATCCTCTTTGTTATTTGTTTGAGAGTTGAGAAATGCATCTCTTTGTAATTCTACCTTACGTACGGAAAATAATTATCGAGTTGTATTGACAATTAAAACTAGGCAGTCTGAGATTAACTCGAATTCAAATTGGACGTGGAGAACGCGTGTATTATTTTTTTTGCACGTATCAATACAGTAAACGAGATGAATAACTTCAGGAATAAGCCATAAAATCAATGTATCTATGATAACAGATAGATATTAATCGTCGTCTAGAAGCAGCATCATGTTTAGAATTAGCAAGGGAATGACAACTATCTTATCGAACTGGATGAAGACAATCCTAAAATTGTTGGATTATAGGATCATCTATACATTATCGAGAGGATTGCGCCGTCAATTGTAGTAGTCCTTTATGAACTGGTCATTTATAGCCCCGTTCAATTATTATATAAGGATAAAATTTCAATATCTGCAGTTCCTTAACATAATTTCCTCTTCCGCCTCGACTAATTATCAGTCTGGAAGCGCTATCAATATACCTTCTAGTTAAAGTAGTTTGTCTTATTTTTCTAATATTATTATCGATTAAGCATGATTTATTTTTATAAAATTCAATAGAGAATGCTTTTTTTATATAGTTATCTATTCAGTTATACTTCTCAACAACGATCCTCCTTATCAACTTGAAGATCTGATAAAGTAATGATGGTGAGATGTTAAAGTTGAAATAATATCAAAAAATGAGGATTTGATAGATTAAAAAGAGGTTTTCTAAGGTTTGATGTCCACAAATTCTCGGTTTTTAAATGAATTTCTTTACTTATCCTACATCATTTATATTTTTTGAAGAAAGTTACGTCGTAAGATAGGAAAGAATGGTGGAAGAATTAGCCGAAATTCCGGTTCTAAATACGAACAAATGACCAATTAAATATTATCGAATCGCTTCATCTTAGCAATAATGGAAATTTTTAAATTAAAAATCCCCTACCAATCGACTTTATTAAGTCATTCATTGAAGAGAATTTCTCATCATCCGACTAATAAATACAATCATGAAAAAGTGGATCTCATAGAGTTCTTTCTTTACACAAAAAAAAAAGAAAGAAATCCGTTGTAATTTGAGAGGTTCGCATTCCTCCATTCCCATCCGCGATCACGTGATGGGTTCAACTGCATCTCTATCTTCTACCGATCGTATCCGAGCAACTATTATCAGCTGATTACCACACATCGGTACAAGAGGCTTTAGTACATTTTCATTTTTAAATGGGAGAAAATTACTCTAAAGTCTAATTTAAAGTTGAGGAAGTAACTACTTATGAGTGAATGGATGCCCATCTCTCTCCAGCGAATGTTAGGATTATTTTCAAACATTAATTTCTTTCTATTTAAACGGTGTCTGGATGACGAAAGTAGGCGACTTTAATTGAAATTGGCCAAAGATTTAAAGATATACGAAACGAAGCATGGCCGATAAGGCTTTCGTGCGGTGTCATCGAATTCCGGACACAAATTTCTAGCTATTAAGATGAAAGGAATTAATTTAGGATTTTTCCTGCTCCATTAAAAATTACATTTATAAATAAAAGTGAATAATTCCATAAACTGCTCTAATGGACGGTTAATGAACGGGAATGTTAGAGCAAGAAGCATCTCTGTCTCCCTCGACTTGTCAAAAAATGTCCTCATTTCGAATCTTGATGAAGAAGTACGTCGACACACAGTATAAAAATTTATGCATAAATGTGAAAAATAAACATTACAAGATAATAAATATATAATGATGATGCTTGGAAGAAATCGAACGAATAGAAAGAGGGATAGAAGATAAGGATTCAGAACAGTAAAATTCGCAAAGGAGAGCTGTAGAGTGCTTTAAACGAGAAACTAAGTTCTTTAGCCAGAGTAAGATTAAGTGTTTATACTGTGCACACAACACATCCTATCTATTGACTTTTCTTCTCCTTCTAACTGCTGAAATCGTTTATAAGGAATCCGATCAGACGAAGTGAAGTCGACTAAATTCCAACATTTATTGAGCCTATTTCCTCTTTTAGAACTTGTTGACAATCAACCCTGCGCGAATTCCAAACGTTTCTGACAGATACAATACCTTCATCCATTGGAAATTTACCAGATTTAAAAGAAAAAAACGATATAAATTGTCTCTCTAAGACGTCTAACCTGTTGTTTCAACTTCAATCATCAGCTGCAGACAGAAAATGGCAGGATTTGAAAGAAGGAAATGCTTTCGAAAAATGAAATTTATATTATTTCTGATCATTTATACGACTACGTAACACATAAATTTTAATTTGTACGTAATCAAATGCCCTCCAGTAAAGAGAAGAAGAATATTAAGATGCTGGAAGAATATGCTGTCGTAGGGATATAAAAAACAATGGAAATCAAATATAAAAATAAAATTTCAGTATAAAACGTTACACGGAAGCCAAATATATGTAAAATAAAATATCTTTTAATAATATTTTTATTAGGAAATACAATTTTGAAAAGAACAATCCAGATTCTAACAACGAATAGACAAGACAAATAGCGTAATTAGATAGGAAGTTGCGAATAAATTGGAAATAAATAAATAAAAAATATATTCCAAATAAAAGAAAATTTGTAATGGAGAAGATTGGATAAATATGAGATGATTATTATTATATGGGAGAAAATTGAAGATTAAGACTAGGAGTAAAATTGAGTTAGATCAAACAGAACGAAGACAAAAGGATGGAGTTAAGAGGGATGCGACGTCGGATGCGAAGGTTTGATAATACAATAATCAAGAATAATAAAAATAAAAATGAGAAACACGTGTAGGTAATTTTATTTAAACAAAGTAATATATTCGATCAACAATTTGTATATTTATATAGTCGAAAGCGGAATAACATTCGTTAAGAGTAAAAATCCTTTACCCAAATGACAAAATTTTGTTTATTTATATGATAATATTACAATAATAAGAATGAAAATCATCAGTTTTAATTTAAATTTATCATTTTAAATAATCGAGATTATCATTTCTAGTAATTTAAAAAGTTTAAAGAAGCTTAAGTGAAGGTAAATTAGGAGCTTTCTGCCATTCATCGAAATTCATGAAATGTTGCGTTTAGAGAAAAGTTCGGGACTAATGTTAATTCGTTTCTTCATAGATAAAATTTCACGTCTTTCAAGGGGATATGCAGGCTTTTTCTATCGTCAATTCACTTTAAATGTTATTCTAATAGCCGATTGTCATGTAAATGAAACTTATTTAATGAATTTTGTTAAGTGCCATTTACATAACACAAGAAATGCAATTTGAGAGCGCTGAATTAAAGAAAACACACCAATACTTTCCTCATCGACTCGATAAAATCTGAAAAGCAAACATCCCTATGTTGAGAAATTTTCAGTTATCCACGAGTTTTCTGCATCATCTCTTACCATAAATAAACAATACTCACCACTGATCTTAAATTCCACCTTTTGTACTTATTATAACTATAAAAAAAGGTGTGTAAACTTTAAAATATCGTCCTTAAAACACGGTTTATAATTATATGAATGGGTAGAATTTATAGATTACTTTAATTCTCCTTTTTTTCCTACTAAATTTTCAATTTATAAGGTGTTTAAATAGTTTGGAACGAGGAAGATTTAACTGTTAAGAGTCAGAAAGTCAGCCTAACTTTGTTCATTATAAGAATTTCTGTGTTTTTTTTAATGTTCTAAGACGTGACAAGTGGGTAAAAATGGTCATGCAGACGGGATAACTCAGTAGAAAATGAAAGGATAATCAGAAAGTGATGACTTAACCGGAATATAATTTTTGAAACAAAAAAAAAAAGTGGAAATCGAGATTTCAGAGAGTAACAATAATAAAAAAAATTATATAATAATTACCTTTAAAAAAATGAAATTTAAAAAGTTAAATTTTAAAAAATAATAATAAAATATTAAAAAATGTGTATAAGGTACTCACCAGTTCCTCTGTTATTGAGAGGAGGGCTGGGTGCAGGCGTCGCCTCTGTGGGACTGGAAGGCTGTCGATATTGCCATCGGTTGGTGTGATCAACCGGATATTTAACCTTTTTGACCAGGAACGATCGGGGCATGGTGTCAGAGTTGAAAGGTCAACGACCTGGCCTCGTAGGACGGTATGGATGTGACATAACGGCGTCCGTCTGGCAACTTCCGCGATGTAGGACTGCCAACAGTCAGTGCTAGTCTTCCCTTTTATACTCTCGTCCAGATTAGTGGCGCACTCTCCATCGCTTCCATACTCTGGTTTCGCGTTTCGATTTCTTTGCCTCGTGCCCTTCCACTCTCCCTCTCCTCTTCCCTAAACAATAATTATCTATGATAATTAAGTGCCTTTCCCCTAACCGTTTTCTAAAGCACCAACCCTAAACTTGACATTATTCCTTTAAATAATTCCCAAAAACCCTATCTTCTTCCATAATTTTCCATAATTCGAGTGCATCTCATAGATTTGGACGACATCCGGTTATCAGATGTTATCTTTTTCTATGCCTCCAGCATCCACGGTAAGACGTATTTTAAAGATTTTTTTTTTTTAGTAAAAATGATTTTAAACACGCGATTTAAGTAATTAATAAGGTATAATTAAATGATATATATAAGTTAAATACTTTACTGTTTTAAACTGGTGCTTGTAAAATTCGATAGAGCGTTATTTAATATTTAGGTTAACGCGCGGATAATTGGCTTATCGAGTGTGTAATCATAAAATGTAATTTAAAATTTCGAAAATGTGGAGCTTAAAGGCTCGGACGAGACTCGTTTAATTTTAAATAATTCCATTACAAAATATATTCTGCACAAAATATTATTAATACGCGGATTCGGAGGAGAGAATATCAAGAAACTGGATCAAATTCGATTTTGGTTTAAAAAATTGATGTAAACACAAGAAGATAAACATGTAAAAATAATTGAAAAGAGAAGATAAGTTTCAAAAATCTTTAAAACATCAAAAATTTGTCAAGCGAACCAATCGGACTCTTCTACATCTTTCCATTGGACTGCATCCAACTTTACAATTCGCTCTCATGTTATTTTTATCAAGCTTATATGAAACAAATAGGCTCCCGGACGACAATAGACTTATTCAAATTGAATAATATCTGATTGACGATAAAGTTGAATATTTATTTATTTTTAAAAACGTTTTTTCTCTTTATAGTGCCGCAAATACCAGATTTGCGTCAATATATAGAAAAGATATCGTTTATAGTAAAGGAAACATCGTTTTGTAGATACACCTCGTTCGTCTCCCGTGTCCGGATTCATCAATCTTCTCCTAAGAATTTTCAGCTTCTTTTACCGATAGATCTTTGCCAATATTGTTTATGTTGGACACAATTATTCAAACTACTATTCAAAGAATGATGTGTTCAATATCATAAACTGCATATAAGGCTCCCGCCTTTAATGTTAAGACGTTCCTAAATATTGCTTGAAATATTTATCGGAATCCATAAATGCATTCAAATCTTTTTTACATTTTCATACATCATAGTTTGAAGTCAAATTTTAAATAATTAAATTTATTAAACGGGATTATTAATCTTTCAATTCTTTGGGCGGAGTTTTCTTGCAAACGCTTCGCCTGGCCGTCGAGAGGAGTTATTGAAAAATTGGGCGGAGAATTTAGGGATTAAAACCTCGAAACTTGATTAAAGAGATGGCCAATTACACGTTTTATTAGTTAAATTAATTAATCCCCTTCATGAAAAGCCAGTGTAAATTATATATGGCTTCTTGTTTCTGATTAAAATTAAGTTTTGCTTGGTTGCGGATAACTCGGAACTAGCCCTAGTTATTATTAATAATAAATTAGTTCTTATCTGTTATTATATACGGAATATACATATATGTATATGTAAATAATTCATTTCCTTAAGTATTTTCACGACTTAGGAGAGAGAGAGGAGCACATTTAAATCTAACTTTTGTATTATTCTCAGTTGAGAAAAGCTAAAACTATTTCTCCTGCATTTACAACGAAGTAATTTAAGTTGAAGTGAACAACTTACAGCGAACAATGCGACTGAGGTAGTAAATTTGCTCTAAGTTTCGCCCTTCTCAGTAAAAGACATTGCATCGTTATAGATGCACGTAATTTACCCGAACTGTGACAAAATGGTTCGGAATACAAAAACAGCAAACTTCTACTTTAATCAAGTATACCGTTAAGTCGGTAAATATCTGAACGATCGGTTTAAATGTAGGGGAGGGGATATCCATCACTCTTTTCTCTGTATCTGTCACATACTATATACCGGTCCTAATGAAGCCTCAGAAGGAGACAATGGAACGACCGGGATATAAAAACCGGCCTGTGATGTCACAACTGTAGACTGAATGAGACCGAGAGTGACTAAAGGGGTTGAAAGGACAATGTGACTCCATTCACTACATTCGAGGTTTACTCCTGAAAGGGAATTGATAAATTTCTCTAATTTAATTATATGGCCTGATGTACAGAAGTAAATAGGAAGTGCGTGTCCTAAGGAATCGTTTCAGTCCGACTCCAATAGGTAAAAACAGTTATATAAGTGGTCTACGTGTAATTCTGTTAGGTCGGGCGAAACCGGATTACCCCTGAAATTCAGTCTTCTCCGCAGTAAATTAAGTAATGAGGAGAAGCCTACCGAAAGAATTTCGACGCTTCAGATAAATGTTAAGCGTTTAAAACCAAACATCTAGCCAACTGTTAGTCACTATTAAGCGACCTAATTAAAATGGCGACAATGTCCTCAATTAAAAGGGGATATCATTGTGTTGGGTTTATGTTTAACGTACCATAAACGAACAAACAATCTCCCGGTGTGCAGCTGTCCGGCCAGATTGAAGGCATACTTTGTGCTTTATGATATAAGGCGGAAGAAGTTGCTTAGTAAATGACGTAGCTCTTTTAATTGGATATGTGCGTTCAGTAATTGAATCACACAGTAAAGAACTCAGCGTGTATACCGAAAGGACGAATGTTCGGTATGCTAGTTCCGTAGTAATTGCGCTGTTGGTGCGGAGAAGGCATTGTTTCGCGAGCAGTTCTCTTTCTGGCAGTTAGCGAGCCGAAAGTGATCTGATTACATGAGGATACTGCACGCTCCATTAATCGGCCTGTATCACCAGCGCCACCTACCTTGCTGTGACGTCACGGACATAACCTAAAGTTGCATCGCAGCGATCCATCAAGTCTAATGGACGGACCAGTGTATGGCCTTTACGCTTTTTTCTCTTGATTCACAGTTATTGTTCCTTTGAATTACGCGGCCCGGATAACTATGTTACATCGATTCTGACCGAACGACATCCTTTTTTCTTCCTTTTCTCTCCCTAACCCAAAACACCCATTAGGGAAGCAAACTGTAAACTTTCAATTAACAAATCTACACTCGCTATCGTCTACTTCACACTCTAACACAACTGTAAATGATCGTTTCGGCTGCTGATACGATTAAACAACCTCGCACAAATCTACAAGATTAATAAAAACTTTAAAAAGTTTACAAGTTTCAGTAAATATCTAATTATTTTAAATATCTCTTCGATTAGTTTTAATGTGTTTATCTTCTTCTTCTTCCTCCTCCTCCTCCTCGACAAGAGTTTAAAAAGTTTGTATAAATTTCCATATTTGACGACATAAGTAATATTAAGTAGTCGGATATAAACGGTTCGAAAATGAAAAACTTCATCCTCTTTTAATGCTCGTGTCACTCAACAGATCACCCATTTTTTTCCCTTTTAATTCGTCTCCAGAGCTTGAAATTAAGCTTGAAAATTCTCCCATTAATGAAACTGATTAGAGCTTCTTCGTTTCGCAAATGACAGAGGAAAGCCTTTATCAACGGAGGATCAAAAGAATAGTCAATTGTTGGAGAAAGTGAAGAGTTAAGCAGTTGCTTCATCGACGAAGTAAGGCCGAAGGGTTGGAAATAGAGGGGAAAAAAAGGAAAGTGAAAAAACAGCAGCCGACCGATCACTAATTAGATAGCATGTAGAGAATAGTAGTGCTTAAAGCTCCGCCCTGGCGAGTCAGGTTACAATGGCGACAGGCAACAGGCTCGTTACAGGTTGTCCCTCATTATATACGTCGCTGTTTTCTCCAGAGAGATAGACAGACAGACGTACAATCGAGTTACGCAAAAAGGAAATATAAAATCTGACTTTTCGGACGATTTCTACATAGCTTCTTTATGCTTAATGACCGTCTTTTCTTGTTTGATAGATGGCTAATCCCGACCACACTCCTTTTTTTCAAGGCCCCAGAGAGGGATTCTCGCAGAATTCGTCAGTCCTTGACATTGACAAAGTGTAGTCAGAATCAATTTGGGAATTAAACTGCCATTGTCTTTTCTCTACTACTGCTCTATCACTATTTTTAGTACGGATATATTTATGTTATGGCTGTGTTGCCTCGTCTATCAGTCCTTAATCTCGGAATATCTCAAGTAGTGTATTAAGCAATTCCAGACATGTCGAGAAAAACATGGGAAATTGGAAAATGTGGATCGGCACAAGACATTCTGACGTAGCTATATAAAAAAATATGCTTAATTTCTAGAAATTCGCAAGCATTTTTCATAAAAAAACTACAAAATTATCAAGATTAGATATTAAAAATCCAGTTAAAACTTACATTAAAATCTCTGGTCCGGTTGTAAGGAAATTAATTGAATGTTTCTGTAACGGAACAACTAGAATGTCTGGCTAATATTGATGATAATGGAGAATGAAACATGAGAAAGAGACGATTTCCGAAACCGCCAACAACCGAAGTTAACAACAGCCTAAGTGCATAACAAAGAAAGTTTAACTAGCTTTTCCTCAGGTGAATGCAATCTGACAGACTCTGATTAATCACCTGACAAGCTTTACACCATCTGTTGAACCACCTTATCTACAAGGTGACACATAGATCAGTTGTGAATATTTATAATGACGTAGATAACATCATTGTTCAGCAGAACGCCTCCCCCTTAACGGATTCTTTATAATGACGACGCCGTTAACAAGTTTGTTCTGGAATTTACCCGCAATCTTTAAAAATTGTATTATCTTTTTGACATATTCTTCACTCTCTACGCATAGGCCTAGGGATAAATTGATGTAAAATTTCATTCCGGCTTACAAACCCAGTTGAAATTTGAATAAAATGTAATTATAATATAATTATTCCTTGATTTTTCTTAAAGTCATTTATATAAAATATATAAGAATATATTTTATTTATACAATTTTTACTCCAAACATTCTCCTTTCATTTATTACTTTTCTATCATTTTACATCTCCCACATTCATTTATCAAATTTATTTTACTTATTTAAAAATTGATTTTGGAACCAAAATAATAAATTTTTATACTTTTAATTTTAAAAAAAAATTATTTAAAATTATCTTTTAATTTTTAAATTCTCAATAAAGTTGAAAATATATTTTATAATTTAAAAGTTATTTTCTTTATCTTATGTATCGCGCTAGGAGCATTTTTCTTTCAGCTAATTTTATATTTAGAAAAATAAGTATATAATAAAAATTAAATTTAAGTATATTTTAAAAATTCCCAGTTTTACTTTATAAATTAAAAATGTTTTAAATGCTTTCTGCTTAATAAAAACCTTATTTCTTTTAATAATAATTATATAAAACTCATATTTTTCTTATCTAGAAATATCTTTAACATAATTTTAAAGTAAATTTCATTCTAAAAAACAATATACTTATATATATATTAATCTTAAAGTAAATGGAGATGCTAATTTTTATGTATAAATTTATCAAAATTTGTTAAAATTCTTTATATTTTTCGCCCAATTTTTAAAATTTAAATAAGTTTTTTAGACCCTCTACATTATATTTAATCATTTATATTATGTAAATTTATCTGTTAAACAGCTAAAATTGGCTATTCTTTTTCATAAAGCAACCAATGGGACGAGGAAAAAAAAAAAACAGTAATAAAATTGATTAGCATCAATGAATGCGTGTAGAAATTAGTCAGGAAGAGTTACAATAAAAATATCTTTTTGTAAGGACACGAACAGCACAAAACATTTAATTATTTTTATCATCGAGTACATCCTTATCTCGGAAGTTTCTTCTTCTTCTTTTTTTTTTAATTTCATTCATTCGCCGGAACCAATTAAATAAATAACAACAAGCCTAGTAAATGGCCACGTTAGCAGAATAAAGACGAAATTTTTGATTTATAGTAATTCTAAAAATTATCATACTAAAAACCTCGAGTGTATTTCCATTCGACGTTAGTACAACTCACTTTTTTTTATTTATTTTAGTTTTTTTTTATATTTTTCCATTATAAAAATGCGGTAACTGTTGTTGTACTGCCGAGAAAACGGTACAATTTCCAGGAGCAGAGAGAGCAGAGAGAGAGAGAGCAGAAACAGTTTTTGCTGTGATCACAAAGTGGGGAGCTTCCAGAGCATTTTATGTACCGACAGAAACGATAGGAAAAAATAATGGAGCATGCCATTTCATAATGAAGTGGAACGACTGCCAATCATTTTGTACCAGAATGATAGGATAGAGAGACGAAAATATATTCTTGGAGAGAAGTTAAATATGTTTTCTCATTGTTTACATTAGAAAAACAACGTATCGGACGATCGGAAAGGGTATGGAAAACACTTTTCGACAAGTCAAACGACACGTTAGACGAGGATGCGGGGGGAGCAAAAACTAATCACTGATAATCCTTAAACGTATATTTAATTTGCCGAGCGACTTAATGTCTCAGTTCTTGCGGGAAATATTTGTCTTTTAATTTATTCCACTCAATCTGATTATAAAAGACTTAAGCTGGGGAGGAAAAAGAAGTAAAAAAAAAAAGAAAAAACCGCTAACACAAAGACAGGTCTTATCTAATTAAAACATGATCCAAAAACAAGATTACATGTGTTTTATCGATTGTTGCTTGTGTTAATTTTTAAACGAATGAGAGATAGTTCCTTCCATCATATCCTACACAAATAAGAAATAATTTGCTAGAAATAAAAAAAAAAAACAATAATGGCAGACGAAATTGTAATTGGAAAATTTTGTCGAAAGTAAAAAAAAAAAAAAAAATATAATGAGATGATTTACCCAAGTGATTAAATAATTGGTTATTTCTTTCAATGGTTTTGAAGCCAATGTAATTTCCAATTTTTTAGATGGAATTGAAATTTGCAAACTGCGTTTAACATTTGCGCCGTTCTTTGCTTCGTTTTAAGATAATATTAGATGCTAGAAATTGGAATAATTATTGTGTTTTTTTTTTTTATAAAGTTTCATTAAGAGCATTTGTTGTCGTTCTTGTTCTCTCTCTCTCTTACTCTCTCTGCTCCGCCTTATTCAAATATTGTCTGGCTATCAACTTACATAATATACTTTACACAACAGAGATACGCTACTTGATGAAAATATACAAGTGAAATACACTTAAAAATCTATTTTTTTATTTATAAATTTAACTCATTTTACCTGGCCTTTAACCTTCTACCGCGTTTATCATCAGCTAAATGTGAAATATACTAATCAGTGTATCTCTCCTCCGACTCCTACTGAATATAATAATGTATTGTACATTGGTCCTTGTGATAAGTTCATTAAAGTGGAGCAAAAAATAAAATAAAATAAAATTCTTTTGAAATAGATTCCTCTTTATGAAAAAAGGATTTTTTTTATTTTTTTATAAAAGCGATTTCCTTTTTTCATTGGAAACACCACGCCGAAAATTCAAAAGATTGACAGTTTTCTATAGAAAGTTGTATCAAGGTTTGGTGACAGATGTCGAACTGTCAAACGTTCTTATCAATGCCCGAGGTATAAAATAAGCAATCCGGTGAACCTCAAAAAATCATATTTCAATCTTAAAAATCTTTGAGTGTAAAAATGAGTTAAAATCAATGATTTTTATCCAGATAAGTCTATCTTTGAGCGATGTAGTTCCGACCTTAAATGTCTCCTCTCCTAGAGTAAAATAGACGAAACAGTTAGGTGTAGATTAGGGAAAAATGCATTTAATTTAAATTAATTTAATTATATTCTCTTCTCATCCTTTAGAAGTTTAATAATGAACGATACTTTATACAATTAAATAACGCTGGCCTATGTAAACACGTTATCTCTTGTTACAGAACGAGTTTTTAACGGCCTGAAAATAGTCAAATCCGTAATAATATATAAATAAAAGTGTATAGGAGTGTAAAAAATAAACAGATAAAATGAATAAAAGAAGCAGAGAAGCGGTGAAACCCTGCAAAATCCCTTTGGCTTGTACAATTGCTGTCGATTTATCCAACGCATTTCTTTTGTGTGCGATTGCCTTTCTGGAAGTAGAAAATTATCAGAGCAAAAAGTGGATTAACGGAAAAGAATTCCAAATGGCCTAATCTCCTAACAACCACTACATAGAAAGCAATTATTACAAGAAGACAGAAGAAGGCCAAAACACCAATATCTAAAGCACCTAATCGGAATTAAACACATTGCAATATATAAGTGAGGAGCGTAAAGAGCGCTAATAAACAAAGAGGGGAGAGGTTTTTAATTAAAGAAAGGTAGTTAAGAAAGATACGGTACGAACGATGCATCTTTCTTTCTTTCCTCTTTTTTTATTTTTTGAATAAGAAAACAAAGAGGAATGACATTTTTATTCTCAGTGCTTAGCGAGCGTGGCAGTGCATTATTTATTGGAGCAGCAAAGACGGTGTGAGTAGATTGAAGTGTAATGCCGCAATACATCAGCTGGCAAGTTGAGGACATACCGACACGAGTCCTCTCCAAATATTACCTCATCATCGGACTCGCCAGAGGGCGTCTTGTCGCTAGGGGTCGCTACTAATGGAAGGGGGCGTGTCGTGAAAGTTTTACATGGTTAATACGATCGAGAGGAAAGTGGATAGGGAGGCCGTCTACCTTATTATTACAGATAAATAGTCTTAAAAACACGACAAATGAGTAATAGACATGCAAAACTCCAACTAATCACAAAAATCTTTTTCTTTCTCCCGCAGCCTTTATCTGTACACCACCTATAAACACGCGCCCATTTTTCCCTCAAAATAACGTCGAATTTTCCCCTTTCCAAACTCCTATCTAATCCATTAATTCCGGTTAGAAGTTCGACCCATTCTTCTCCCTTAAACGCCAGCGCAAATTTCGAATCCGTTCGCGTATAGCCCGCACCCTAACTTATTTTCGATTCCGATAGACAAAATGCGACATCGATCCCCGTTGACAAGTTCGCGTGGAATGGTTTGGCATATTGGAAAACAATAATTCGCGAGATGCAGCGGCGATAAACGTGTCTAAGATAATCCACCGCGATCGCGTCACGTGACCGGGCCGTATTGGAAAAGGGCAACCACCACTGTCAACAGAATATCCGGAAACAGTCGAGAAAGGTGACGTGGAATTCCGGAAATGAAGGTGAACCCGGCACGCAGTCATAAAAGTCAGATATCCGGAGAAATAAGTTTCTGCGATTTTTCCTCCTCCTCCTCTTCTCTTTCTTTATCCTTCCTCCTTTTTTTTATTTTTACTTTTTTTTGTCTTTATTAATATAAATATCAATCTGAATGTATAATAAGATTAATATATTCTATAGCAAACTTTGATTTTTGTTATTAAAACTTTCATTAAAGAGATCGGCGGAAGAAAAATTCGCTCACGTGATTCAGTTATTAAAGAAAAGGGTGTCGCTCTCTTTGGGATTATCGCTGCAAAAAAAAAAGTAAAAAATGACGCTCTAACTTCGATTTTTTTTAAAAAGATTTCGTGTCGCGTACCTAAAAATAACAATTTCTCTAATAAAATCTGTAAAATTATTTTAATTATCGTCATAAAACGGCTTTAAACAGTGGAAATTTCACGCGTTTATCTTATTTTTTCCACGCTGCATTCACAATTTTATATATATATATATTTTAGTCCATCGAATGGGGAATATTTGCCAGTTTTTGCTGGACATCTTGACTTCATGCGTGTGACAAAAATCCTATCAAAACCATTAAATGACGTCATCATCGCATCATCGATCGTGCCATCTAGTGTCCATTTGACGTACTAGTCAAATCATATCTGCGACGAAGCAATACACAAATGGTCCATTCAGTTCGCGACTCGACGAAGCGGAGAAACAACTTTCTAAAAGTCGACGCTTGTAAGTAGAATGGGGGGAAGAGAGAAAAAAAGAAATCGCAGAATGGAAGAAAAAAATGACACGTTCCATCACGTAGGTGTCAAAATTTTCACGAGACTGGGTCAGATTGAAAATCTCGGGACGGTTGGACATTAGCATGTGCGATTGGTTGTCACAATAGTTGCGACTTTTGACAGGCCAAGGAGCTGCCGGATCCATTAAACTACGACACCGACTCGGATAAGGAAAGTATACTATTGACTATAAAGTATTGACAGCATCCACCTAAGTCGACAATAGAGTTAATAAAACGGAACAAGCAAAACCCTATGACTGGCGACACCTATCCTCGCGATGACTTTTTGTCATGCAAACTAAACACGGTCCAACGAAGAAAAATCCCCTCTCCCAACTTAGATAAACGACTTTCTATATACGTAGGTGCGACCATTTCTATACTCTCTCGATCGCTCCCCTAAAAAAAAATATAAAAAAAATAAAAATATAACCACAAACAATTTTCTCCACACTATTTTCTTTCTACCAGCATCCTTGAATACGTCTTGTACTATATTTATCTATTTATCCTACATTTTCTATGTTAATTTACGAATTATACTAAAATATACACTGGTTATTATCTCATTTTTAATAAATTAAATATAAATATATACTTTTATAAGCCGTTTTAAAAATTAATTACGAATTATTTAAGGTGTTTCTTCCATTTCCCAAACGGTGGATCGCGTCCCCCCGATTTGAATTTCCGATACATTAGAATCGGATGCCGATTAGAAAAGGTTGGTTTAATTAATTATTTTTTAACATTTAAATGTGACTGTAATGGTTAAATTACGAGAGCAAAATTCTGACTATTTTTTTTTTTTTTTTCGTTTCTGGCAATTATTTAATAATAGAAATATAAGGGAAAAATGATTTGAGTGCCAAAATTGCCTAGAGTAAGGATGGAAAATAATCGAGTCCAGCGAATAACCAACCAAAAACTTAGAAATTAAATGAATATCCAAGCTTGGGGAATGATTAATTATTCCACGTTAATCAAAAAGCATACTTAAATAGGTCAGACAAATTGTCTACTGATGAGTTAAGTAGTCATTAGGTCGCTATAGACAAATAATTGAGATAATATTTGCATCTGGAGACTTATAACTTGATATTTAATAAAATTTCTGGCCATATTTAAATTTTATAATGATATTTTATTTTTAATTTGTTAGTAAATTAAAAAAATATATATATACCTTTGAAGAGTATCTTACATTTCAAGTTAGTAATTAAACAAACTGCTTATTATGAATTTTATACAGTGACAATTTAAGGAAGAAGAGAAGAAAAAAGTATGCTAGAATGAAAGAAAAACTTTGGCATTTTAAAAGTCTAACCTATCAAATTACTATTCAGACATGTTAGTATTTTCTTGTCAATCAAACTGCATTAAAATGTAAAATTATAAAAGCAACAGTAACATTAATTTTCCTTTTTTCTTCCAAAGGAGGGAAATATATATCGAAAAATTCAAACTTACAAACCTCAGAAATACATTTCCCCCCTCCCTTCTTCTTCTTCTTCCTCTAATTCTATTTTTTTGGATTTTATTTTTAATCTTTCATCATTTTCCCCTTCAACAGGAATCGTCTGGTTCCTTATTGCCATTTGTTTTTAGTTATTTTTTTAAAGTTCTCTAGCTTTTGGCTCCATCCCAAAATGTTTCTTTTCACATTATCCATCCGTTTTTATTAGTAATTAATCATTTGATTCCCTTTCTTTTGCTAAGTTATTAACATAAAAGAAAATTTGGCCTTGGATAAGCGAATCCTTTTTTTTTTGTTTTACTTAAACGTTTTACCTTTCCTTTTCCCCTCGTGACCTATAAACTTAAGAGAGGAGGGGGAGAAAAATACATTAAGAAATACTACTCCACTAATAATTCCACTCTATTAAATTATCAAAATTCTTAGAAGAGTTACTATTATTATAAATGCAAAGCAACAATTAATAATCATTTTCTAGCGGTATAAAGTATCAATTAATCGATAATATCTGCAAAATTTGGTAAGTTTCCAAAACTTATATGCGTTCAGAACTACACCTTTTGAATTATTTGATGTGCCAGATGGCTATCCTAGTAATAGATTATCTGGTCAGTTATTGGTAGGATGCCAGAAACCATATCTTGACATTAAGAACGGGACCTATTTGGAATTCTATATTTATCTCGGTTCGAAATACTAAAATTTAAAGTGAAATTTTATTGTTTTTTACTTCCATACTTCTTTTTATGTATTGATTAAGTTAGAGGTTGATGGTCGCTTATTAATTGAAAACAGAAGGAAGAGAAAAACAGATGTTAAAAACAAGGCTGTCAGGCATTCTAGAATCTTTAGGGTGATAACATATTCGCATAAAATAACATTAACGTATTATAAATGACGACAGGGATGCGTCCATTAAAAAAAGAATCAATATTCCAAGAGAGTATCTCATTTCTAATAAGATTGAAAGTCGCCTCACATAGATGTCTTCTGTGTCCAATACATTAATAGAAGTCCCAGTCTGAACAGCGATAAGCTACAGGTAATGAAAACGTAGCTGCTCCTATTGACAGTTCATTAGAGGATAGTGCCGTTAGTAAATTAATTGTATTGTTAGGACAACAATAGCCCGACCTGGACAACGTCATCTGGTGGCAAGGGACGGAATTAAATGTATAAGAGGTCTAATCATTACTTTTTTTTTAAAAAAATTTTTGATATTTTAAATTCTCCGAGTTAAGGTATCGCATCGCCTCATCTTATCTCTTTTAAATAAAAATTACCTCCTACGCTATTGATCCTAGCAATTATAACATACATTGACCATCTAATACACTTATATATCATTTTTTACTGAAATAATCATACGTGGGATAGATTGTGCAAAAATCTCATGAAAATTTGATGGAGTATCAGTCAGGGATCAGCTGTGAAGTTAATGACTTCCAAAGATCTTGATATATTGAGATCGCTAAGCTGACTTTTTTCTTCTCGTTTATGCATTAAGTTAATCACTATATATTCATCTATTTACAGTTATTTTTCTACAAATAATTATTTACATTATTAGTAAATTAACTAAAAACGAGTTGTTCGAATTTTATAACTTTAATCCAATTAAAATTTCCACTAGACAATCGATAACGTTCTTAAAATCCACAAAAGAGTTTTAAGTATATAAATAAAGACGTGTAATTCGTCAAAATAAGCGTTTTTCTCCATTAATATCGCTATATCTTCCATTTAATAAACATGTTTGTTAAGCGAAGTTTGTTTACAAGCAAGTGCGAAACCCGTTTTTATGTAGGAAAGTCGACACACATTCTTAAACTGTAAGCAAATTAATTAATCTTCTCGATAAAAGTTTTAAAAGTTCATCCATTCCAAAGTCATATTTATGTACAAAATCAGTATTTAAGTCAAAAATTTGAATAAGAATATCTAGTCTTAGTGTGCATCAAGAGTAGTTTGGTAAGTGGATGATTTTTACAGGAGACTTCAAATACCAGTAGATATTTAGGCTTAACGCTAAGCCATGTGACGAGGACATAACAGTAATTCCCTCCATCCTGTACCGACAACATAAATTTCCTGTAAGTTCTGCTCTACGATGTCCTTTGTAATTAATGGACGACTGTTGTCTATAGTCCTGCTATCGTTTCAGATGTAGCAAAATGACCCTACGGTTTCCGTCTAGATTTCCGTTGCCTCATTACATCACACAAATTTTGTACCTTAATTAGATCGGATAAATAAATTTGAATAATATTCTTATTCGCTGTCTGCCCTTCGCTAGAATAACATTTCTAACTATTCTTTACACTTTGATTATAAACAAACTCTCTTTCAATTCTCCTATTTACTAAGTTCCTCTAATGAAATTAGCAAACATTCTATATAACTTATACTATAAGTTACAACTTTAGAAGCTAAAAAAAAGGAAGAATCTTGAATAAACAGTAAACATGTACAACTTATAAGCGAAGAAGTTTACGGTTTATCAATTATTCAATAATTTATGCTAGAATCTTCATTCTCTTATACAATATTTTATTGTATAAGAGAAAGATTCAAAAATAAATTATTGTATAGGAAGAGATTTTATTGTAAAAGAGGAGTTTTATTATAAAATTTGAAAAAAATTATAGCAAAGTTAATCAATAATTTTTCACGCATGTCTTATTTATAAGATATATTAAGAATCACCAAGATTCACACATAATAAACATTCTGGAATTTCAATCTGACCATATAATTTAGGAACTTATATATTATAGTTTTAAGATAAATTTATGATATATAGAATGCAAATTATACGTCATAAATTTACTCACATTTTCTTATAACAATTGCTAATTCGTACTTCCTTTCTGCTGCATTAAGAAAGCAAATTTATAAAATTCTCCTTATATCGGCTTTACTGTATAGCTATCAAGCAGCAGGAAAAGCCGGATTACCAGGCGCAAACTAACCTCCGTGTGTTTACAGACAGCCGAGGAATAAACCTTTATGTAAATTGCGAAATTTTTATGTTTTATAAGTAGACGATATATATTCTTTATCTTTATTCTTTCGGAACTTCTTACGAAACAAAAATCTATTATTTGTGATCCTTTATTTTTCTTGTTCCGTTCTAGTAAAACTTCTTATATTCTTAATCCACCTGTCGCTTCCAAAATTCATATATTGACCTTAGCAACTGATACTATAATTCCCGTTGAAATTCTTTCAAAATTACGAAGTTATGAGGATTCTACAAACATTACTTTTATTATTTTATAAAAATTATCTTTGTGAGTTTAATAATAAAAAAAAATCTCTTTTGTTAGGATACAGAAACAGTAGAGAATTACTTGAATTATACAATCTCTAGTGACCTACTCAACGGTATGTTACATGAAACTCTTGTTAACAGAAGCTATAAATATTTCTCGATTATGTTAGAAGGTCTTTAATAGAATATTGTAAGTAAAATTTTAAAATAATCTTTAATAGTTTTACAAATTTTTGTATAAAATCTGATTTAAAAAAATACTTTATCATTTTTAAAGATTAAAATTTAAAAACATTAAACACAGAATATGAGTAATTAATTAATTTTTAAGTTTTTTAAATTAAATTAAGCTCAGTTTTAATATATTTTTGATACTTAAACCCATTTAATATTTTAAAAAAATTAATTCGTAAAATTAAATCCGGTCGTATATAAGGAAAATTATATTTTATTTAATGTAAACTTTAATACTAAATAAGAAGGTATTTTTTTTTTAAAATCGTTGAGTTTCTATCCAGAATGATCATTTATATTTTCGAATGTCTAGTTCGCATCCAATGCTAAGAATGTTCGGTCCGTCTTCTAACAACAGAAAAGGCTTGGGGCAACTCAAGTCTATTTTTGTTGAAAATCTGTAAAGGGAAGGAAGGAAGTTGCACTGTTCCCTATTCTCACCGTATTACAAGGCTACACTACAATAGAGCAAAAGAGATTTTAAACACGAGAAAACATTCGCCAATCTCGTTATTTTTTCTGAATAAAAAAAAATCACAAAAAAGTTAATTATATCTTCCCGTTTTCTAGTTGTATACGTAATTTAATCGTATAATTTTTTTTTTCCTAGGTTAAATTCGAAAATTTTCTTAAGAGAATTAACCAGTCCAAAATTAATAGATAGACGTAAACGCTATTGTTTATCGTCACTTCATTAAGAAAAGATTGTGTAGTATTGCATAACTAGTTATTACGATAGACAAAAAAAAAAGGCGATAAAAATTTTAAGGAACAAATTTATTTTACGACGTAAGAAGGTACAGTAAAGTAGCTATAACACTAAACGAAAATCTACATCTCTATAGTTAGAAACGTAATGACGTCCATCAACTCACTACCGGAAGACGTCATCTCAGGAAACGTTGGCCGTACCACATCCGGTCACGTGACACCCCGATGGCCGGAAACGGAAAACTAGAAATGACGCGGGAGATTAGGAAGACCTGGATGAGAGCGTTACTTAGCAACGGTGCAAGTGCCTAGAGCGTCACTTAGCAACCGTTTATATGATGAAGACAATGTATGTGTGTCGATGATGTAAATGATGATTGCGAGTCAAATGACGAACTAAAGTTGTTGAGTCGAAAGGGAAATCTCCACCAACAATATTCTATTCAAAATGTCAACCTAAGTTGACACTGATGTATGCAACACGGTTACAATAATTTTCATAACGGAATAATATCTGAAGCGCGTTATAGCAACAATTTTCAATCGAAGTTCGTTCCTCCCTTAGGTACGAAAGACGCCATGATTCTTCCACTCGGCCGATCGAATTCTCTAACCTGTTGATGCTTGTTCGGCACACCTCACTTCTCTTTTATATAACATTATCAAAAATATCCATTGATTAAAACTTCAACCCATTTTAAAGCACTTACCATCATTATTTACTTCATAATTGTATTCGTTTATACTTACAACAGACAAACTTTTACTGTAAAGTACACCTTATAAATTAATAATTACTGTTTGGTCTACAACAAAATATAAAATCCTAACATTTTTAATATCCGGTTTCATTTAATTCCGATAAATTTACCATCGATTTAATCTTCGATAATCAAGCAACAACGATTTTAAAACGTCAACACGATGCTTCGTAATTTAAATATCAAAACTGATTCTGTAGCACTTCCAGATCAATTTTACATTTATCTAACATTCAAAATAACAGATATTTTGAAGTCAAATTATTATTTTTTTAATTAACATTTTAAAAAAAATGCTCGATAAATTCTCGGCAATTCAGAGCCTATGGGAGTTTTACGAAAAGCGAGTCGGAGCCTTTGATGATATAAGGCAAACTTCCTTTCTTCGAATATCACAAATAATAAGATATTTTTAATTACTAGCAGTTCTTTTCATCAGATTTTTTTTCTCCCCTGCAATTCGATATTTTACTTTCGAAACAAAACAATTGAAATTTCAATTTTTGTAGCGAGTAGATGACTAAGAAGACCAACAGCAACAACTGCTCGGTACGAAATGAATGGATAGGAAGGAAGCTCATTTACTTTCTACCTCAGGCTACTAAAGCATCACTTCCGGTTATTAGCTTTATGTAGTTACATACTCCATTAGAAAGTTTCTTAACAATCCCTATCGAGGATCAAGTTTTGATTGCCGACAACTAATCACTTATTTCGTTTTCTCTTTTGAATTATAATCGAGAGCAACTTTGAATATTCTTCTGATAATGCTCGATATTTGTCTTCATTTTCGCCGTATCTTCCAGGCGTAACGGACTTTATTATTTAGTATACAGGTTACAAATCCAATCAGTTTCATTATTATTACATCATAACCTCGATAATAAGTTGCAAAGTATAATGTTAAGAAGTATTAAGAAGTACAGTACATCCTCCCTCTGTTACAATGAAAACTGGCAAATGTATTGGTATATATATATATATTATACATAGGCTATCTGAATTTACCTGTACTAGAAAGACGGAGAAATTATTAATCTTTCACGTATATTAAAAACATCGATTCATCACCTGTATAGAAATTTAATTTAAAGTGTTTAAATATATAAAAGAGCGCTTAGCATCGGAGCGAATCGTAGGTTGAAACAGTACATTCTAACGATATTCTAATAGTCATTTTACAATTTTTGATGGATTAAATTTTACATTTTAATATATACATACGTTTTGATTACCCGCAATACATTTTATTATACATAATCAACAGCGTATTTACTTCTCAGGTAGATTTATCTTTATTACGTACATCGGTTCATATTGCTGTTTGACTATTACCGAGCAAGATGCTACATAATTCATTCTCGCACAACTAAGCTTAACCGAATTTCGAAATTTCTCCTTCACGCTGCATTAATATTGTCGAATCACCGACTGTGAGAAATAGAAAAGGGGTGAGGTATGATACGCGTAGACTTAACGACGTGTGGAACAGTTTATTAGATAAGTTGTTGTCATTATGTTTAAGTGTAATTAGTCGACTAAATCAACCTTCTATAGGTAAATATACTATGCCACAAGTGGTCTTTGGATTAACTAACTTAACCATTGGTTGGTTATGTTTTGTTTATGAATTTTACGAGAATACTTATCATCGAATAGCAAAGAATTTATTACGTGACTAAAGAATTTATTACGTGTATAGTAATACGATTACGATGCCATAAAAATGATGCGGGTTTACACGCCAAGATCCGTGTAAGAAAGGGTGAATGATTCTACAGAATGAATGATAACAATAGAAGATTTATAAATTTTGCACGCTGAAAAATACCCTTCTACCAAAATTTGATATAAACTTTAACGAGATTAGATTCATTTTTGATGCTAATCAATGAGGAGATAACATTTCCGGTGTGGTTATATTTGCATGTCGAACATTAGGTAAAGATAGAACAATTCGTTTTACATAATTCCAGACAAATTTAAAAACTTTAATAAACACTTTCCGTAAGAACAATTAACTCGGAAAATGAAATTTTAATTAAAACGAACGTTGTACGGTCGACTTGCCTTTCCTACTTTACGTAATTCTTAAAGAAATTGGTTAATAACGTTCAACGGTTCAACCGAATCGGACGAAACTCGAAATTTCAATTTCTCATTCTGAACTTGCAAGAGTCCTCATCAACTGTAGAAAAGGAATCCGGTTAGAGAAAGATGTCTATTGTCACAATGTTTACCTGTAGTTTTACTGTGTGTGTGTGTAACTGAGAGAACGTCGTACATTCTGTGTTCTAACGTTCCGTTAAACACGCCATTGTACGTGACAGGTCACACTAATTATATATTGGTACAAGGTAAAACCGGAGAGCGTGCTCGAGTCTTCCTGTCTCCCGTTATTCATTACCCACGGTATGTTTGTTAAAGGAAGCCGCGGGCTAAACTGCAACAGGCTCGTTACGTGTTGGCTCTCGTTAGTGGCAGTACCTTGAATGTATGCCCCGTCAGACCGCCTTCGTAGCTTTCTTCCTACATATGCCCAGAATACGCCTATCTTGTTTTCGGTTGCATTTCTCGACATGTCTTGAATAGATAGATCCTTCGATGATTGGTACATCTGCTTGGATTCCTAACTACATTCCAGCGATTGTGATTAAAATACATTACGTTTTTTCTCTTTAATGATACACCGGGTCACCCTCCAAAGTTGGAAAACAAACGAAGAAACAACACATCAAGATAATTGTACCATTATTTAAAGAAAGTTTTGCCTTTAAACAAGTTATGGTAATGAATTATCGGTACGTCAGACAGAATCAATCTGTCGTTTGTCGTAGATGATCACTTCATTTAGATGACAATTTTATATCATAAAAGGGGGTCATCATCATTATGTCGGGCTAAACAATTTAAAATAAGAAGAAGAAGGGGAAAAAATTGATAATAAAAGACATCTAAAGTTAATTGTGAACAATAAAGATGCTCGGAAATTATTATTGCTCCAGATGCCTATACGAGTTAACTAATTATAGATCAACTGTTCATTTATAGCAATCATCTGGATGATTAATATCGAATATAATTTTAGACTGGGCGACTCGTCTTATAAAACATTAAAGAAAGAACTAATAAAGTAAATTGTGATATCAGCTTTTATCATATTTTACTTTCAATCCCCGGCAATCAATGGTGATTTAACATTAAAATTACATTTAGTTCTTAATAATTTAGGTATATAATAATAAGAAAAAAAGAAGGAATATCTCGTATAAATATGCATATATATACGGCAATGGAAATAATGAAATTAACGAGATCGATGACATCCAGACAAAGTTGAAGAGTAACAAGCACATTCTTCAAAGATTTGCTAAACATTGGCATACAATGGTGCGGGCATATTTCTTTGAAGTAATCTCTATCCAAAGGCAGATCACCGAAACTATTGTGTTGATAGAGAACAATGGAATTTAATGATATCGCTGAATAGATCTTATTGTCAATACCACGCGTTGTCGATCTATCAAGGCACAACTGCTTAAAAATAACTCAGTATTCCTTCCTGATTCAACAAACACGCCTAATGAGGATTCTGTAGTCGAAACGGGAGTAGAAAACGTTTACTACTTCCGGAAAATGATGGAAAAGGGATTGAGAGGGGGAAAACGCGTAACGAAACAAAGCCATTCAATATATATATTCAGAGATTGGGAAAACTTGGAGGGGGGAAGAGGAGGAGGAGGAGGAAGAAGAAAAAAAATTCCAAATATGGGACAAAACGTTAAAGGAATCATTAACATTTTTCTGTTGGTCAAGTCTGAGTGAATGGATGAGACTATTGGATGAATGTAATAATGATTCTCTGGTGTTTATGACAGCTTCCTTATTGGAAAAATCGAAATGGAATTGGATAAATGGTCCTTTTATAGTCGGTTTAAATTTACATTATATAATCAGGCGCATTTTATACAATTTTAGAAGGGAAATAAAGTATATAACTGAAACAAGTAAGGATGAAGTTAAGAAAATAGTTATTTAAGTAGAGGATCTGATAAAAATTGAAGTGGAAAACGGGACAATAAGTTCGATTGATAGGAAATTGTTCCAGATGGAATACTTACGAGCGAAAATAATTGAAAAAAATAAGAGAATAAATCAAAATTCTTCAGAATAATCGGAATTATTAACGAATATCGAAAATATTTCCCACTTAATTTGAATAAAAAATAGAAATAAGAATTTTATTCATCCGCGTTTTGTATGCGCTAATCTATTTTTTAATTAAAATTTGGAGAAAAGGTTATTTAAATCTTCCTTTCCGCATAAAACACCCGAAAGTAAATTCACTAACTTTAATTTATGTAGAAGAAAAAACGAACGTGTTTACCCAAGTAGCTGCGAAAACAACTTTTTTCGCCATAAAAACTTTACACGGACACACGCAGAACTCACCTGTATACATTTAAAGAGAAGAGGAGGAAGACAAAAAAAAAAAAGAAAGAAAGAAATTATTAGAGATAATAAAATTAAAATCGTAATAAAAAATAATGAAGACGAACAAATATTTTCTTTAATAAAATAATACAGTAACTAGAATAATAAATATATTACAGATTTTATTACATTAGTTATTTTGAATGCAGATTAGATTTATTTTTACACCTCGTACTTTTCGGTAACATTAAACGACTATAAACCATTGGTTGGCTGGCAATTCCCAAGTGTACGTAAAGCATAAATAGATCCAGTTACTGTTGGAAGTAATTTGGATATGGTGAGGTTGAGCTTATCACTTAATTACCAAGTCCTATCATATTTTCTACCTGTTGTCAGACGTACCAGTTCCTTATCTTTCGTCCCTAGCCTAATGTAACAATTACTTGATGTAATTATCATTAGTGGAGACATCACTAGCCGACTGGTGCTGGCACCTGCTGGTCATCAATTTAGTAATAGGATCACCAGATAAATGACATATGATTTCGAGTATTATATAGTCTAAAATGAGACGATTTACAAATCCGGAATGTCCTTCCTATTTTTCTTATAATTCGTCTTAATGCTAATTTTTAATTAAATATCCTGTCGACTTTACCGGGATTGTTTTCCCGACCGGTGCGAGCAGCTAATCAGACTTAATATGACGAGATTTATAAGAGGACATTTCTCTAAATTACTTACAAACAAGATCATAAAATCATGTGCAAACATATTTACATACGAAATTAAATGTCGTAAATATCATTTTCTTCATTATTTCCCCCTCTTTTTTTGTGTGTTCTATATCAGTTAGGATACTGCCCCCTTTTAGTGTATATATTTCACATATTTTTACTTTTCTGGCTGTTATATAACAGAGGAAAAGTATGTCGATCGACCAAAGAATGACTCCCCTCCCTAATATTTTTACATTTTTGAATTCAAGGCACCTAGAATCGTCGAGAAAAAAATTCGGGTTTTTTCCTGTATTTATTGGATATTAGTGTTGTGCGTGAGGAAGTACGATTTTTTAAAATCAACTTTAAAGTTTAATAACTCCCGTGTCTTTTGTCGAAATTTCCTGAAATTTTGCAGGGATGTTTGCTTATTAGACGGAAATGTTTCTAGAAATTTTCAGAAAAATCGGACCATTGGCTTGGGAGGTATGGCTCCCATTCCCTTAATATCTCCCGAACCAATTTGAAGATTTAAAAATAACGATATCAATTATTAGAGGTGAAAATAAATAATACCAGGAAAGTTCAGCAACGTTACCAGCTTTTTTTTTGTTTGTTTCAAAATAATTTTTTGTTCCCTTGCCTTCCAACACCCCTACCCCCCTCACCTTCCAGCGCCCAATTTGGGAATCATTGTTCTAGATACTTAAAATTTGCACTAATCGAAGAGTGTAGAATACTTAAATAAGCGACGTAATAATTTAGATTAGTGAGAATAACAATTTTCTGTATTGTTGATATTAACTCACATCTATAATGTACGAATTCGATAATTTTTTCGGATGGAAATTTTTGTATTCCGCAGAGCTTTCGTTTGAATTAATTGAGAGAACCAAAGTCGACCATATTAATAATTTAATTTCTATAGGCCAGTAATCTTCAATTAATATAATTTACAAGTTTTTTTCACGAATTATGTCCGGTGCGGGAATAGATTGATATGTATTATTCTGTTAAAATAATGATGAATAAAGCGAAATCCTCACGGAACAGAATCTTAATGTGTGAATATTTTTGCCATTTTCTTTAAAAAATACATGTCCGCTCTATCTTAATTTCAATAATGACTTCTAATAATTAATTAAATATCTTACTTAAACTTAAATTTATATAAAACTCATAGTAATACTAGATAAAATTACAGAATTCTAGTCGTGGGTTCGCACCGAAGAGTTAAAGTTTAGAAAGAATTCCTCTACAAATCGACAATTATAAATATTGTACCTTACTTTAACAATTTCTATGGATCAATACTTTTCAATTAATATAATTTACAGTTTTTTTTCCACGAATTGCATCTACGAAGAAGATTAATGCACATTATTCTATTAAAACGTGAAATAAACCCAACAGAATATGTTAAATTAAGATATTCTGTTGTTTTATTTCACGTTTTAATAGAACAATACGTATCAAACTTCAATTCTGTGCAACCAATAAATAATTTTAATATTAAAATTCCTAAAAAAATAAGGTAAATGCAGATTTAATTCCCGTGCTATTTGAAAAAAGCATTAAAAAAAGGTTGGGATTTTTTTTAGAATACAAAAAAACACCCTTCCATAAACTCGACAATTATAAATACTTATAAATGGAAACGCCATTCCAATGAAAAAATTAAATTCATCGATTCATTCATTATAAAATACATTCCAGTTACACACGAATAAGTAATTCAGCCGGAATATCTAATGACCAAGAGTTATTCTTTTTTTTTCCTTTGCTGGATTCTCTAACCTGACATGAATGAAGACATTTGTCAGGTTCAGGACAAGATGTCACTCGATCGTCATTTGTCTTCGCTCTTCTGATCGTTTCTCGGGGTGACAAGAGATGTTGTAATTAAAAGTCTCTCGTCATTTGTCAAGGCTAAGAGACGACTTTAAAAAAAAAAAAATAAAGAGGAGAATACCCGCACAATTTTACCGGTGACTTCACTAAAAACTTCTCCATTAAATGTCAACTTAAACCCTTCGCCGTAGTTCCAAGAACTTTTCTTAACGACTTGGGCCGAACGTCGTTGACCTTTAAACTAGTTTAAAAACTGTCAAAACAGTCAACAGTTTAATCAGCCGACGGTCTAATGTCTTGACACAGTACAATATACATTCCAGTATGCCTAATGAAATGTAAACAGTCCGCCAACTTCGACCGTTCTCTTTACCCACTCCTAATTAATTATCGAGGCTAACCAAAGCTACGGTCACCAATTATTGTCTAATCTTCCGCCATCACTATGTATTTGTCTTAACGTTCTATTTAATCTGTGCATAGAACCCGAGTAAACAATTATTGAACCGAATTAGATCACGTGACCTGTTATCCCGTGACTAAATTTCTTTTTTTTTTTTACAACCCACGGTATATTTTTTCCCTCCTCCTAGAAAATGAATTAAGTAACTGCGCCGGATAATAATAGCCTTTTATTCTTACCGAAAAAAGAAAGGAAAAAAAAACCGATAACATTATAGACATGTACACCTAATAGATCTTCCATAGCTCTGCTTTTATGGCTTATGAATGAAGAATAGGATGCAAAAAAATGCCAACATGAAAACTTATCATCAATTTGGTAATTCGTGTCATTAAATAGAGAGTGTTTGCCTCTCTAAGCACTTTTACCTTCCACTATAATCATAAAGCTTATAATTTAAACAGATGAAGTTTATTTAATGCTGCAATTTTTTAAATAATAAGTGATTAAAAAAAAACCCCTTTTAAAATCAAGAAATTAAAAAAAAACTATTCAATTTTGTGTGTTTTTACGCCATTTTTCTTTTTATGATCATATTAATTACAGTTTGTAACGTCAAAATTTATTATCTCAACAGATTTGAAGTTTATGCATCTCCATTTTTTTAAAAATTTATATTACGAATGTCTTATAGATTGAAATTTGAGATCATCTCACTCCACTAAAAGGCATTTAAACAATTTAAAAATGTAGTAGTTACTTGTCCTGTTTATTTGAGTTTAATAATTGATTATTTTAGTTAATTAAGTAAATTGATTGCACTTTGAGTATTTCAAGAATTCTGCATAATACAAATATTTTCAATAAACATTATAATAGTCTAAGAATTTATTGGCCAGTAACGTATAGTCAATCTTACCAGCGTGTAATGCACAATAGTTAACTGAAAATTAAATACAGAATTCTTGATAATAATTGTATAATTTAGTATTGTTTAACTTACAAATAATTACAGCAAAACCTGTTCAAAACCAGAAAAAATATTCCTGTTTACCAGGTTTTACAGCATATTATATTTATATAAACAGTTGTGTAGTGCTCAACTGTATCCGAAAAACTTTTATTTGTGAATTTAATAATAAAAATTAATAATTATTCATACCTACAATTTTTAGATATAGATATTATACCAGCAAAGTATATTAAACTTATTAATTCTAACACGTTTAAAGCTGAACATGCAGATAACATTACTGTAACTAGGACCACACGAGTATGCCTCATCTCACTGCTCATTGCTATTTTTGTTCTATATTCTATACAAAAATTGGGCCTGGGAAGTGCTTAAAAACGACCCTGAAACGTTTCTCTATAATCACGTAAATAAGAAATCAAATTACCGAAAGATTGTTACTAATAGAATGTCGTAAAGCTACATTATTACCGAATTCTTACTGATAGACTGTGTTTTTAAATTGTCCAAAAGCCCTATTTTGGTTTACTTGTAGCCCAAAAATTATGTCTTATATTATATCTTATATGAAATTTCTTCCTTAATCATTTTAAAAGCCTATTTCGTCCTATCAAGAAAGAGAATTATAATCTAAATGTAATACTTTTAATAAATAAATAAATCAAACTGAGTTAATAGCAGTTTAATCTATATAATGTAGTATATTGAGAGTTTTTGATCTTTGAATTTAATTACCTAAGAAATGTTTTTTTAATCTAAATTTGGGTGGATCCTGTCATATCAACTTCGTTTAAAACTAAAATTAATAGCTTCATGTGATAAAATAATGTTATAAATCCCCCCGGAAATGTATTGTGAAATATTAAAAATATATGTTTTAATATGGTTTTATTGCTTTTTTTATTTCGAAAATAATACAACCAAGTCGAAATAAAGAACAAAATAGAAAATACAAGCAGCGTTGTGGCAATTAAAGGCATTTATTTCGTAAAATGTAAAGAGGATAGGGTGGACGAGAGACAAATTCCATCTGGTGGCAAAAAAATGAAATATTTTAATAGAACAGAGAGAGAGAGATTTATCAACACCGAATTATTATCGATTTCGGAAAAATCAATTATCGGACTATGTTTAAACAATGCCACTTAAAGGAAACTTGTGGAAAGTTTAGCGTTGGTATAGTCGATTAAGCGACAATCTCCTCAATGACTTCTTTCAGATAAATCAATTTTATAGATATTTCCTTAAATAAATATCGGGTCTTCAATTTTAATATAAAATTTCAAATATATTAATGTCTATGTTAGTTTTGATTGATTACAAAAATTTATATCAACTTTACGAAATTAATTCTGTATTTATTCAATGCCTAAACATTTTTCTAGGACAACTCCTGAATTCAATTGGATTAAACGAATTTTAAAAATACATATTTTTTTCGATAAATAATTATTATATTCGTTATACTTTTTATAATAATTTTTAAAAATGAAATCATTAAAAATTCGATATTCTGGTTCAATAATAATTACATATTATTGCTTCATTTCCCAATGCAATTCTTCATTCATTAAATAATCCCAAAGCATTTGGAAATTGAAATTCAAGATACATTTAAAATGACTTTAGAAACGACAAAATATCATTAAATTTCAGAATAAATGTATAATGTAAACTGTAATATGTGCAATTTTTAGTATAACAAAAGAAATTTAATAATTCTGTGTGTATATTTTTAAAAATTGTTCTATTGTATTTTTAACAGTGTAAATAAGTAAATTATAAGTTTTGTAATAAAATTGTTTCTGTTGAAAATTTTCAAAATGCTTAGAGTTATTAAATATAAAAATAAATAAAGAATTATAAATGTGATTGTCTGTAAAAAAAATTTCATAATACTATCAATTGTTTAGAATGGAAATATATCTAATTTACAGGGAGGGAAGAAAAAAACTTATTAATACTGTATATATAAACAACAATTATTGGTTTTTACCTGTAAGTATATATATACATTGGAAAAATGTGTAAGTATTATATATATTCATTTATACTCCATATATAGAGAGTACAAATGAATCTGTATATATTTGAATTATATTTAATTACCAAATACTTATCCTAACATCTTACTTCAGAGAAGTAAAAATAAAGTAATTAAGCACTATAATTTTATGTTTAATTTTGTCTTTTCATTATTAAAAAAATTTTTAAAATGTTTGCATTTTTCACTTTCATTATTATTTTTCTTTGAAAAATTTAGACAATTTGAATTATGAAAAAGACACACATTTTCTCATAAAGCTCTTCTGAATTTGATGTATTTTCTATTATGAAGGTTTTATTAATGAAATCAAATTAATTAATTAAATCATGATTTATAACAATGATCAATTAATACAATGTCCTTTCTTTTTTTTAAATCAAATGTTAATACTAGATATATTGAAGAAAATGGGAAAGTAAATAACTCATTTAATCCATCACAAGTTATAATATTCAAAAGATATAAATATGCTTTGATTAATTTTTCTATAAAATTTACATTTTAATGAATTAAATTAAAAGAAACATCATATTCAATTTTTACTCATTAAAAATTTATTATTTGCATGTACAGGAAAGGAAATTTTAAAATTTTTAATAAACTGAATTCTTTAGAATTTATATATCATAAACATCACAAATGTCATAATTATCTTTGAAAATCTCCAAATACATATATGTTTTTTAATAAAATACAAAATATATACTGGAGACAAAATGTCCAATGTGTGAATGTGTATGTATGTATGTATATATATATATATTACTTGTTTTCAAAAATCAGATAAAATTTCTTAATTTCTAAAGGTTAATTCATGTTCACCATGAATTGTTCAAAAATGGAAAAAATTATATAAATTTAAATAAAAATAACATATAATGTTATTCAAGAAAAAATAAAATACAGATTAAAGACCACATCACTTATTTCTAACTAAACTAATGTATATGTATTTATACTATTTTAATTATTCATAAAAAGAACAATATTTGTAAAATTTAAGACAAAGTGGATAATGTGATATTTATAATATTTATGTATTATTTAATTATTGTTAATTAAATATTTTATTAGTGCAATCATTAAAATTAATGATACTGGTAAATTTTTTAAATGAACAAATAATGTCCAAATTAAAAATCCTACATCTGTTCAAAGAAAAAAGTAAATATCCAGATAGAAAAATATATTTTAAGGAACTGAACTTTTATCTTTCCATAAAAGTATCATATTAAGTGCTCTAACCAACTGCTACTTGGATATGCTTACCTTGTCTCCTAATAGAATTTTCTAATTCTATTCTGGAAACTATTACTTTTTAAATGTAATTTATACTTAATGCCTTATTTGTTTATTAACAATTTTAGTTATTCATTCAGTTCACATTTTTTCCTTAACCCAGCTAAAAGATAGCTTACTTTCTGTAAAAATTGACATAATAGATAATTTTAAAGAACATTAATATATATAATGAGAGCTATTACTCAAATGACTGAGTCTAAGTTCTGTTTGACTTAACATGAAAATCTTAAGGATAGTAAATTAATTTGTTTTTTAGTCAAAATTCTGTCACTCTTTAATTAAAGAATTAAAATTTACTTCCTTTACAAAAATTATCTATACTTTTTAATAGATTTAAATCCATTACAAAAGTAATTCATTTAAATGTAATATCAATAACTCAATTTTTTATTTTAATAAATAATTTGAAATCTTAAGAATTAAAATATTCTCATGAACTTTTAAAATGTCAACAAATAAAAAATTCTTCTCTAAGTGTAAACAACAAGTTTAAAAAATCAAACATTTTAAATTTTAAAAACAAAAACTATAGCTATAAACCTAAAATAAGGCCTCTCTCAGTTAATGTTTTCCTAGTAGAATATGTTTTTGATTTTTAATACTCAAATTCCATAGAATGAACATCTCTTCTCATTATGGCATCTTTCAGCCAATGTTCATATATGAAGAATTTATATATGTCCCAAAAATTCAAAACATCTTTAACAAAATAATATATGACAATAGTCTTAGGGTATTTTCCAAGTACAATTAGTTAGATTAATAAAATTGTATATTTATGTTTTGTGAAGTTCTCAAACTATGAATAAATGGAATATGCATTTTAAGTATAATAGCATCATATCATAGTAATATCTCTTAGCAGCAGAAAGCCCAAACATGAACTGTAGTCAACCAATCTTCCAATTTAGAGAACTGTAGAGATATTGTTAAGAATGTGTTGGAATTTATTCCTTTTTTTTCCTATTATAAATTTTTGACTTCATTTTTTAAATGAACCTCTTTAGTTCTGTATATTATATGAACTATCTTATTGTATATTAATGTTTGCAGTAAAGTATGCAGATTACACTACGTTAATATAGCAGTTAACAAAGCAACTGTTTATTAAAAACTATTGACTATAAAGTGATGTATTAAACATTTCATATCCTAACATGAGAGGCTTTGTATTAGGTTTTAGGGAATAGTTAGGAGTTTTTGGTTGATATTGTAATTAATCATATTTTTTTCTATTTAAAATATTGGGAAATTGGCTCCCAATTAACATTTTCCTGCAGAATGTCTTATTTTCAGAAATGGATTACTGACATTGAGGAGGAGAATGTCTGCATTTGGTGAATGTTTTGGAATTATTCTTTCTAAACATTAATAATAAATTAATGTTTAGCTAATCTGCTAAACATGAATATAAATAACATACAATTAGCATGTTTACATACAAAACATAAGTAAAAAAAATTCATTTATATTATTTGACGCCTTTTTAAAATCAAAATTAACATATTTGATCACTGTTTGAAGTTTTGATCTTCTGGTATAACTTGAAAAAATACAGTTAAGGTATTTTAAACGCTTATATAAATTAGAACGATCGAGTCCTGAACCGATTTTAAGGCTTGAATTGGGAAATTAATATTACAATAAATATTTTAATATTCTGGTCAAAAACAACAGCTTTACTTTCTGAAGATCGTTGTAGTGTTTACAATTTATTATTAAAGACTCAAAAATTTGTTTAGAAAAACAGGGATATCTCTTTTCATAAAATATATCAATCACCTCACAANAGTTATTTGATTCTGCAATTTGGAAAGCAACAATTCTTGGCTGATAACTTACAAAATCCATTTATGATAAAAATTTAGGAAATAATCTGGTAAAAAATTAATACAGCAGTTACAAAATTAATACATAATACCATTGTGATTTAAATTCAAGTTTAGTTGGGATGGATGCAAAATGCTTTTAAAAACTAGAAGTTCTGGCAATAAAACTAAACCTAAATTTGAATTTTTGTTAGACAAAAATGAACTGAATTGAAAAATATTAAATGAGAAGCATGTATCAGGAAGAAATTCATCAGAACTAGATGATAAGTCAAGAAAAATAGACATAAAAAAACCAAAAAACACTGTGTTTTCAATCAATTTGACAAGAATTTATTGATAGTAAAGGATAAATAAATGAAATTTTTTGACTGTATTGGATTATATAAAAATGTAGATTTAAGATTTGGTCTTCATGAAAATAATTCATTTAAATCAGACATATAAATTAAAAATATTGCATATAAATACATTAAATATAACTACATTAAATGCATGAACATAAAAACAAATATAAAAACAACTTATCTTATGTATTGTGTAGTAACAAATTTTTTGTATTTTCAATACTATGATAATTTATTAATATACTAAATGCATTAGAAGAGTATCTCTACAATAAAACTATCTTTATATTGTGAAATTAGAAGTACAGTATAGAGTGAAAACAAACCTCATGATTTCATTGTAATTTTATTTGTATATTATTACAACATTAAATAGATACTAAAAATTACTTTTATATTGAATGTGCTGATTATTTTATAAGTATTAATTTTTAATTTTTTCTCAAATATTTTTTATTAACATTGCCAATGTAATTAAAATAACAATGAATTTGATATTGAAGTTTTTAATGTCTTAACTGCTGCAAGCTTATCTACATAAATGAATTTTATTGCCTACAAGAAAAAAGTCATATGATTATGAAAATCTGTTAAAATAATTTTCTAAGCAGCACAATGAAACAATTTATAATGTAGATCATAATAACATGTTGATGAATATGTGCATTCATTACTGTAATCTCAGTAAGTTATGCTATAAAGGTTATAAAATTTTGAAAAAAGTAACATTCAGAATACATTGCTTCCTGGAAGCAGTTGAAAACTGTAATGCATGTTCTTCATATCTTTATTCAAGTATCAATTTTCTGACTATATAAAATATTTCTTTAAAAATTTCTGATAACCATAAATAATTTGTTTTGTGAGTTTATATTGTCTGAAAGATAAAATTATGCTTTGTCTACAAAGAATGTTCATCACATATATTACTGTCATTATTTTTAATTCAATTTTGAAAGCATTCAAAATAAAAACTCTCTCAGTGATCATAGTCCTTTTTTACTTCTTGCATAGTCAACTTTACAGAAAAAAAATTCTCTGTTTTGTAAGCTTACAAAATGAAGATAAAGTTCATTTTATATTGACTTCCTTATTCATTTTGAAAATTTTGCTGCAACTTTTAGAGATTTTCAACAGATTGTCCTCTAATAAAACTGTGAACATATTTCTTCTTGTATCTACTACAAATTAGTTCGATAAAATATATTCTTAAATATAAATCAAACAATATGCTAATATTTAGGAATATTTCCTAAAATTTTTTATCTCACAGTTACTTAATGCTTATTGTCATTTCAGAAAACACGTACGTAATTCAAAATATTTATTTTTTAATTTAGCATAATTACAAAAATTAACAAAAATGCAATTCAATAATTCTTTTACTTCTGTGATAAATATTTGTTATTATTGTATTATCAAATTTCAATAGGCTATGCTAATTCAATCTGGTAAGAAAGAAAATTCACCCAAACAGTGATTTGTTAATAGATGATAATACAAGAGAAAAATTTTTCTAACACTCCACTTATACTATTTGAAATATAACATATTTATCTAGTTATTGTATACTAAACAGCAAAATATTTTAAATAAAATTTTATCTCAGTAAAAAATTTATAATCTTATTCAAAAAAGACCCTTCCAATTTTTACATAAATATGATCTATGAATCAATTCTGATCTTAAATACACTTCCTATTATATAATAAAAGTAAAAAGAAGAATTTGTTCATTGTTGCAATACTGAGAATTCAAAAATAATAGCAAGATATTTCGATGAAATTACAATACAGTAATACCTCGACTTACGCAAACCCGGAGTTACACGATTTTCAAATCGCGTCGATTCGTCTTTTGTTTGAGCAGCACACAGCTCTTGATTACTCTCCCCCCACACTATTGTTCAGCTTACATGTTCGGATGTGTCGCACGGAATCGACACATACCTACAATTTATTTTGTGTTATTTATTTCTGTGTTTGTTATATCTACGGAGACTTGAGAGACTCTATGTGGTGATTTCTTGTGTGAGATCAGCCAAGGGTATAGGTAAATTCCCTATATCACTTACTGGCCACGATCGTGAGATCGGTTCTCTAAACTTTCATAGAAGAGCGATAACCACTAGTTCATCCGAACCGCGAAGTTCAGATGCTCGTCAGGGGACTGACACCAGTTTGTCAATTAAATTCCGCGGACAAACACGCGTGTGAGATCTGATTCGACACAGAATAAAGGGACATTTAATTATAAACGAAATAATAAATTTAATAAAACAAGAAAATAAATCATACAAAAATCTCAGTGAACGAGAGATAGAATTACCACAAATAACATACAAATCGAGAGATAGCATACAAATGATACTGTGAGATCAGCCAAGGGTATAGGTAGATTCCCTATATCACTTACTGGCCACGATCGTGAGATCGGTTCTCTAAACTTTCATAGAAGAGCGATAACCACTAGTTCATCCGAACCGCGAAGTTCAGATGCTCGTCAGGGGACTGACACCAGTTTGTCAATTAAATTCCGCGGACAAACACGCGTGTGAGATCTGATTCGACACAGAATAAAGGGTCATTTAATTATAAACGAAATAATAAATTTAATAAAACAAGAAAATAAATCATACAAAAATCTCAATGAACGAGAGATAGAATTACTACAAAATACATACAAATCGGGAGATAGCTATACTTCTATTATACCGAAGGCACGATCGAGAGAGAGAGCTCACAAAATCGTTATAAAACATACAACCTCCTTTAGTTGTCGTTCGTCTTCTTCTCTGTAGATAGGTCACTTTGGATAAAGTTCATTTACCTCTTCATATGGGAGATCAATATGTGCACAAATATAAAAGTATATTTACTTAAAAAATTCCTTATTCATATGCATTTCGGGTTGGCTTAAATGCCCAACCCCTCTTCAGTGCTGTTAAGGTTACACAAAAAAATTTAATTTAAGGTTAGTTTTACGGTATTGGTTAGTAGGAACATAACTAAAAACGCGAGGTGATGATAACATAAAATTGCTTACTTGACATATAATGGTACAGCATAGATGTATTTTACAAAAATTTTTTGATTANGATTAAGCGACAATCTCCTCAATGACTTCTTTCAGATAAATCAATTTTATAGATATTTCCTTAAATAAATATCGGGTCTTCAATTTTAATATAAAATTTCAAATATATTAATGTCTATGTTAGTTTTGATTGATTACAAAAATTTATATCAACTTTACGAAATTAATTCTGTATTTATTCAATGCCTAAACATTTTTCTAGGACAACTCCTGAATTCAATTGGATTAAACGAATTTTAAAAATACATATTTTTTTTGATAAATAATTATTATATTCGTTATACTTTTTATAATAATTTTTAAAAATGGAATCATTAAAAATTCGATATTCTGGTTCAATAATAATTACATATTATTGCTTCATTTCCCAATGCAATTCTTCATTCATTAAATAATCCCAAAGCATTTGGAAATTGAAATTCAAGATACATTTAAAATGACTTTAGAAACGACAAAATATCATTAAATTTCAGAATAAATGTATAATGTAAACTGTAATATGTGCAATTTTTAGTATAACAAAAGAAATTTAATAATTCTGTGTGTATATTTTTAAAAATTGTTCTATTGTATTTTTAACAGTGTAAATAAGTAAATTATAAGTTTTGTAATAAAATTGTTTCTGTTGAAAATTTTCAAAATGCTTAGAGTTATTAAATATAAAAATAAATAAAGAATTATAAATGTGATTGTCTGTAAAAAAAATTTCATAATACTATCAATTGTTTAGAATGGAAATATATCTAATTTACAGGGAGGGAAGAAAAAAACTTATTAATACTGTATATATAAACAACAATTATTGGTTTTTACCTGTAAGTATATATATACATTGGAAAAATGTGTAAGTATTATATATATTCATTTATACTCCATATATAGAGAGTACAAATGAATCTGTATATATTTGAATTATATTTAATTACCAAATACTTATCCTAACATCTTACTTCAGAGAAGTAAAAATAAAGTAATTAAGCACTATAATTTTATGTTTAATTTTGTCTTTTCATTATTAAAAAAATTTTTAAAATGTTTGCATTTTTCACTTTCATTATTATTTTTCTTTGAAAAATTTAGACAATTTGAATTATGAAAAAGACACACATTTTCTCATAAAGCTCTTCTGAATTTGATGTATTTTCTATTATGAAGGTTTTATTAATGAAATCAAATTAATTAATTAAATCATGATTTATAACAATGATCAATTAATACAATGTCCTTTCTTTTTTTAAATCAAATGTTAATACTAGATATATTGAAGAAAATGGGAAAGTAAATAACTCATTTAATCCATCACAAGTTATAATATTCAAAAGATATAAATATGCTTTGATTAATTTTTCTATAAAATTTATATTTTAATGAATTAAATTAAAAGAAACATCATATTCAATTTTTACTCATTAAAAATTTATTATTTGCATGTACAGGAAAGGAAATTTTAAAATTTTTAATAAACTGAATTCTTTAAAATTTATATATCATAAACATCACAAATGTCATAATTATCTTTGAAAATNCTTTTATTATATGATTTTCTAATTGGTCTTTGAATAAAATGGAGAAAAAGTGATTCATACATTTCATCAAATGAAATATTGTCTATTTGAAGATCATCATCTCATATTTTAAATGCATTGCTAACAAAAGCAATTTTTTACATGTAACATTTCAATTTTTATGAATAAAGTAGTTCATTTTTGAAATTAAACATTGTCTCCAATTGATATATAGAGTATTTATAAGTACAATAAAAATTAATTTCATTCAGATTTCAGTAACTAAACCAATTATCTACACAACATATCTAATTCAGTGAATATAGAATTTATAAATACTAAAGAACTCACATTATAGCTTTTGACAGACATCTGAAAAATAAATTCCTATGTCATCAAAATAATTAATAAAATTTCAAAAAAAATCTGCAAAAAATTTCACTGTTTTTTTTAAATATAAATTCTGTAATACTGTAAACTCAGGTAACTTAACATTTAGTAGTATTGGTTAAACCCAAGTAAAAAAAATTCATTATAATTGATTTTGTTTATAAAATATTGAAAATAATAATAAATAGTAATTCTAAACAGCAAAAATGCAAAAATTTGTACATTATAATATAATTAAAATTATTAAAAAAGTTTTGAAAA
>NW_019384303.1:714799-795434 GCF_000671375.1 Centruroides sculpturatus
TTATATATTTATATAATATATTTTTTAATATATTACATTAAGCTATAACTTTGTCAATATCATTTCTTAATTATTGCATGCATTATTATCTAGTATCATTATGAAACAAATCAAAACATTTTTTTATGCAAATTTAATCATGTCATATGTTACAGGCAGTCCCAAAATTAGATAAGGATCATCTTTAAATTTATATAAATTAAATATATCTGCTGAGATCTCAAACTGAAAATACAGAATTGAAATGTAATGCAAATTCACATCTCATCAATACCCTTGAATATCTAATAAATATCTACACAACATCTTTTAATTCTTCATATTTTTTTCTGTAGAAAAACATTAACTTAAATACAGGTATATTTTTCTAACGTGGTAAGTTCCAGACACTGCCATAAAGAAAATGTTCCCTTAAAACAAAACACAGTCTTTTCCCCAATTGTTAATGCATATAAAAGTCTATAAATATATTTGCACTACCATTTATTAAGTGCACAATAGTGACACACCTAAAAAAAAGATGCAAAGTAAAAATAAATGGATGAATAAAACAACCTTCAAAATCTTAAGAGCAAGGCTAGATAGTGTCAAAAATAAACAAAATATAATTGAGAAGAATCATAGCAAAGCACCTCAAAGCAAGTACTGATAGTCTTTCGTCTATAAATTCAAAATTTTGAAATGAATAAATTAGTAATCTTCAAAAATAATCTCATAAATTGTTTTCATAAACAGATTAAAACTGTATATTTAATATAATATAATTTAGCAAAATATTCAATAAGTATAAATTAAATAAATAACAAAACTTAGTCTTCTTTCAAGGAATTAAAGTAATTTAATGTTTACAAGAACTACCTTCTCATCCTAACAACTAACATTGATTGTTACATTACATTCTGTATGTAATTGTAATTGAAGACAAGGTAGTCACAAAAAACATTAAATGATTTTGACTCAGAAACAAATCAAATGTTGTAATTAAAATAGTGACAAGGATAATTTGACTGATATGCAATTTACAAGTTTTTTTTTACTTAACTGCTGATCAAATGTATCTGCATCTCTTACTTAATACTCTGTTAATGATACTATTATAAAAGTTGCTAGTAACATAAGAGTTTTAATAAAATCTCATTGGTGCTTAATATTACAATTCTCTACATTTCTTAATATCTCAATTATATCAATTCTCTATGGTGCTTAATATTCTCTTATAAACAAACATAACTCAAATAAATTTATATTACACCAAACAACTACTGGATTCCATTCTCTTATGACAAAACAATAGAATATCCCTGTCTGAGTGTAATGATGAAGTCCACTACCTAGACCTCATCATTACACTCAGACAGGGATCAGTAGTCACATAGGTATATCAAAAACCCTCTCATAACTCATTCTTTATACCTTCCATCTCTAACAATCAGCAATTGTATAAAACAGTGTGTTTTAGAATTGCTTCAATTTTAAGACCCATTAGATAAATTAGAGCATATAAAGAACATGTCAATAAGGTATGGTTACTGCTCAAAACTCAACAGCTTAACACGTAAAGTATAAAATAACATTAAATATCCACATAAGAATGAAAAAGTAAGGCCAGGATCAAGAAATTGAAAATGCATCATCCTTGAATATGATCCAAAGTTACACCAGGCACACACAAAACTCACTAAACATGTAAACACTGCTTTCAAATATAAACACAATCCAACTTGTATGTAGACTTAATGAACGAAAAACATGAGGAAAATGACAACAAAGCACCAGGGTGTAAGCTATACACCCTATTACAGTCGATTCTGCTTAATTGGGACACATTGGGACTAATCCATTTTAGTCCAATTAAGCAGCTGTCCCAATTAAACGAACTAATAATAAATTCTATAATAAAATACGTAATATGTAGGTAAATAAATAAGTAGGTAAAAAATAATAATTAGGTACCTATTTTAATGCTTTATTAAACCAAAATACAGAAAATATTTGTACTATAAATTTGCCAGACTCATGTCAATAGATAACTGATTCACATAATGCTAGTGTTGCCAAATATTGGTAGTGACATACACAAGGATTGACTATTCAATCCATTTCTGATCGAGCAATTTTTCCTTTCTTTCTTTTTAGTTAGAACATGTTCTAACTAAAAAGGGAGAAAGAAAAGGGTTTGTCCAAAAGTCATTTTACGGTCTTCTTTTGAGCACAGTTTCTTTTACTTGGAGATGAGCAACTTTGGCTGGTGTCTGTAGAATCTGTCAGCTCAATGATGGCCTCAACAATCATCTGAATCTAGATGTAATTATGCACACAATATCTTCCAAGGGAACTTAGCTGTTTTCTAACTCAGTCACGAGTCCTCGAAAAATTGTCTGGCAATCTTTGTCCATTTGCTTTTAAGGTGATCATCCGGTCCAATCCAGAGCAGGTCAGTAACTCACATTCAGGTCTGCCTCAGACAAAATTCCCTTCTGATATGTCCCTCTGTATTGACCTCCTCCAGAAAAACCAAACTGCCCGAACAAAAGACAAAATCACCTTGTCTCTGCCAACTGTTAGGACTACACGACATTAGTATACGTAGTGCCTACATATTTTCTGAAGATTACTAAAATATATCAAAAATTGCTAAATTCCTTTTATGCTACTGTCCCAATTAAGCAATTAAATATTGTATTAATTTATTAGTTTGGTTTCCGTTCTTTGAGATTTGGCCCAATAAAGCAGCTGCCCAATTAAACAGAATTGACTGTATTTGATTTTGATAGTAGATTTAGTATAGTAAATAGTAGTATTAAAGAACTCCAATATATTCATATGGACTGTCCATATGAATATATTGGAGCTATTGATCATGGTCTAAAAATGAGGATCAAGGAACATAAATACACAATTCAGAAGGATCTTTCCACTACTGCATTAGCTTCTTTTACTGTTGATAATGATGGGCAAGTTAAATTTGAGGATGCCCTACAAAGCTGCAATGACCCAGCCAACATGAAATATCTTGAATGACTAGAAATATTCAAAGAATTTAAGAGAGGAATGGCAATTAATTTTAAAGAAATGGATTCACTAGCAATCATGTGGAGGGCATGCTTTGACTTACAATAGATTTGAAGTTAAGTTATAAACCAGGTATTTTCTAAAATTGTAATCCAGTTTGAAGAACCTTGTTAAATGCAACATTGAGCATGCACATATTTTCATGACATGTAAAAAAATGTTTAAATTTTTGTTCTATTAACAAGCATTCTATTAGTTCTAAACCTGATGATGACAGTTAAAAACAGAGGAAAACATTTGTTTTTAGATTAGTTAAATCTAATTCATGTTGGTTGTTGGTAATTACATATTTTAGATCATTTACTCAATGTTGATACAATTACATTGTTTGTTTATCAATGCTAATAATAAACAACAACACACAACACCAGGGTGTAGTAAAAAATGTACCCTGTGAACCGATGACTAGTGTGCGACAAAAAAAAAAAAAAAAAAAAAAAAGAGAAAGTTTGCCACTAACATTTTTGAACTTCCACGTTCTTCTTCAGGTGCTAATAATAAATAAAGTATTTGAATTCAAGGAAGCAAAGATCATGTGTATATTGTACACATTACTAAATCAATATTCTTCATGAATATCATTTAAAATCAAAATCAATGTGTTAAAATCATTTAGTCACAATAAAATTAAATTAATGAAGAATTTATTTCGGAAAATAAAACAACCTTTATTGTTAATGGATCTAAGCTAATAAAATATAATTCAATAATAATAAAAAAAACCTACAAATACCTTGTTTTTGTGAAAGATACAAACATATAATATACTGCTGGCCATTAAAATTGCAACACCAAGAAGGAAAGCAAATAAAAAAAAAAAGATATTTATTGTACATAAACAGTATGGCATAAAGACAAAATGATTAAATTTGCAAGCAGTTTGGGGATTTACAAGGGTGCGAAATTAGTAGACACAGTTGCCACCCCCAGCGGCTAAAATGGCCCTTATCCGTTTAAGCATGGAGTCAAACTGGGCTTGGATGACAGAAACGGACAATTCATTCCATGTTGCTTCAAGTCTATGCCATATTTCATCAACTGTATTAGCAGGAGAGGGGTGGCGGGCCAGTCTCTCAGCAACCCATGACCAGATGTTTTCAATTGGTGAGAGATCCATTTGAGAGATTGGTGAGACCATGCAGGCCAGGGCAACAATTGAATATCCTCTGTATCGAGGAAGGTCAGAACACAACATGCAACATGAGGTCTTGCATTATCTTGTTGGAAGATGGCATTTTGCAGGCCTCGAAGATAGGGCACAACCACTGGATGTAAGATGTCAGAAATGTACCGATCTGCATTCAAATTACCATCGATCCGAACTAGAGATATGCGTGTCGTGTACCCAATGGCTGCCCATATCATCACACCAGGTGCAGGGCCCCTAGCCAATATCAAATGCAAGCAGGCGATGAGCGGTCTGCTCGGAGCCTTCAGACACGTATATGGCCATCAGAATGCTGCTGCACGCAGAACCGGGACTCTTCTGAAAAAAAAAAAAAACATTGTTCCACTCCTGTATCCAGCTTTGTCATTGGGTGCACCAGAGTCACTGTCTCTCTCTATGCTGCATTGTCAAGGGAAGCCGAGGTAATGGTCGCTGTGCTGACACACTGCTGCAAACATCGTCGCACCGTACAAGCTGATACTGGACATGCTGCAAACAAGCTCATTTCCTGACTAATGGTCTGTGATGTGGTTGTACAGTTTTGCATGGCTGATCTCACAATACGTCTGTCCTCACGAGCGTTAGTCATGGGAGGTCATTGAGATCCTGCATGCTGTTAAGTAAGACCCTCAGCAACCCATCGATTCCATATTCACATGACAGTGGTTGGATTTCGCCCAGTGCGAGTGGCAATATCACGGAACGATAATCCACATTCTTGATAGTCAATGATCCTGCCTCTATCGAATTCCAACATTTGCTGGTAAGCATTTCTTCTTCTTATTCGAGGCATAACACGATATTCTGATGGAACCCCAACGTTACAAAGCAATTTCCGAATGAGAAATCCACTGCACAACTTTTCTTTTATGCAGTGCTTCAGATGTCGTTTGTCCCTCCTGCATTGTCTAAATGCACTGAAATACTAATCATTTGAATATCCCAACCTCTTCTTCCTTTCATATGATCATTCTTTCCTGGTGTTGTAATTTTAATGGCCAGCAGTGTAGTTATTACTAACATTATTATTTAATTTATTTTAATTATGATTTTAAAGAAGTAAAGTCTTTAATATGATAATGCCAATATGATAATGTCAAACAATAGTACTGAAGGGTATAAGCAAGTGATATTATCTTGACTTTACATAAGTAAAATAACATTGGTGAAATATCAGCCGTTTCTTTAATAATTCACTGTTTCTAACCTGTAAATTAATTAGCAGTTAACTTATCTTCATCTAATAGAAAATAAAAAATAAAGCTAGTGCTTTCTCTAAAAAAGTAGTGTAAATTCTTTTATTTACAGTACTAATAGATGTAATTACCACTCACAAGAGAGGACACAGTCATGAATTTTGCTAGGCTTTAACATTATGAATACACATCAAAAAATTAACTGATCAATGCTTCAGCATTTCATTCAGTGGACCTTAGTTTTCAAGATATTAATGTCTAAAATTGGGAACTTTTGTAGTTCTTATTAGCATATAAGTTATCATAGAAAGATGAAATGCAACAGTTGTAATAGCCCATTTCTTTCAAGGTTAAAAGATTGAATTCACACAGTATCACTTTTTTCATTATTTTTTTTCTTGATTTTCATTTATATATTTTAAATTATTTTAGATCCACTGGTGAAGGAACTCTCAAAATGTGGCTTCTGAAAATGTAGCCCATGATATTGGACCATCTGCCATCTTAAATTCATATCAGATAATTTTCACTTTATGAAAAGAACATTTAAAATTATACTATTATAATTATAAATTATAATTTAAAATTATTCATTTTAAAAAATAAACTTGTTAAGAAATAACTTATAAGAAAAATGAGTTATTGTCATAAATAAAAAACTATTATTTTGTGCAATTAGTATACATTGTTTTTCTTTCCATGTGTCTTATTTCCATTTTTGGCCTGCCAAATATTTTGAAGTTTACAATCTGTCCAACCCAGTCAAAATATTGAGAACCCCTGCACTAGTGGATACATGTTCACCTATGACTGCAGGTAATGGAAAACAAATGTAAAAGTATCAAACTGTATCTAAAAATGCATCTCACACTGACATCATGATTGTGTCATCCTCTTGTTAAGACATATACAAATATTATATATGACTGAATGGCCATTCTTTAGAAGCCTGTATATATCTATACTTTAATTCTGTCAGACTGTCTTCTAAATAAATTTAATTTTATATATAGACAGATATTACACTCCTCCTGCTTTATCTCTACATAATATGACTTAATGGTTTGATGATTTATTAATAATTCATGGAATGCATCTCTAAAAATTATATTATTAATTTACTTACATACTAATGGCTGCTATAATTCTTTGAAATAATCCTTTTTGACAGCAATGCACTTTAAACAATGTTTCCACTTCAAAGCATTTTTCAAACTTGTACTTATTAATAGTAGTGAAAAAAGGACCAATTAATTATGGCAATCATTTGGTTTATTATCAAACTTGTTCTTTGGAATATTTTTTAATTCTTTTATCACATAGAAATAAATATCAGAAAATCGTTTCAGAGTACTTTGTAGTTTTGGAAACAGCCAAAGTTTGGGAAAATCAGTTTGGGAAAATTAAGTTTGGCAAATATGAAGGATAGTTCAATTCTGTAATTGATTTTTAGTCAGATTCTCATTAACAGCTACTACAACATACACAATGTCAGCATTATTGTGGTGCAAGGTAGGTACGTTCAGATAGCTTATTACAAATAGATTTACATAACTTGTTAGCATTTCTAAATAGTAATGTTATGTTACCATTTAACTTCATTTAGAAAATTCAAAGTAAGCTATAATCTTATAATCAAAAACTAAACAAGTATTGTTTTGATCTGAAATCATCAAATTTGCATTTTTTTGTTTTGATAAAAATCTTGTTTTCCATCACATGCTTTGGCATTTTGTTTCAGAGTCATACTGGAAGCACCAATAACAACTATGTTAATAACATCAAATAGGGATGAAATATCAAATCACCATTGCTTTTGCTCTGTTTTAAATTCACGAAACCATCATTTTTGAATTTTTTTCCTTTCCGAATCTTCATTTATTCTTCTGTTTTTTAATTCTTCCACCATCAATTGCATATTTCACCTGTAGGAACAAACTAAACATTACACTTTCCATATTCTCACATATTCTTTGAGTTTTCATTGTCCAATGCCTGTGCTATCTTTCATTTCTTCTCATCACTCTAAACTACTACTGCCATTCAAACAATTACATCAACATTTTCCAATCTGGGGTACATGAAGTATTTACAGATATGAAAAAAAAAATCTGCAATGACTGTCAAATGTAATCTTAAAACAATATTTTTTTTCAGTTTAAAAGAAGTTTATAACTAGATAATTAAAAATTTTTTACAACCAAGTCCATTAAGTTGCTAAATTTAACATTTTTATGACCTTTATGATATTTTATAATTTCTAAATGTCTGAGTTCAGAGTTTAATTTAATCTATCTTTTCTATTAATTGTGTCTATATTGCTAAAATAAGTGATTCAACAACTATAAACCAATGATTAAGGAGGCAACTTTTGAAACATTTGATATTATTCTAGAATTATTTCCAATTTATCAATGTTTAGAGATATCTGCAACTTTCCATTTCATGAAAGGGCTACACAGACTGCAAAAAGCTGAGAAACCACTGCACTAGATTTTTTCAGGACATTGTCACCACAAACCACTTTTAACAAGCCTAGTTTTACTTATTGCACTTTTCCCTTACTTTGCAAAAAACTTGATATTAATATGCTGTACTAAATTTCTGTCACTCATTTTTTTCACCAAAGTAATATAAACATATAAATCTAATTCTAGCATCATTTTTAACTGACTTGATCATTTTGATAATCCTTGAGGCAATCACACACACACTTGTCCAAACACATCAGATCTGATTTTGCCATAGCATAACACTATGTGGCTATTCAAGATATTAAATTATCACATTAAGTATATCAATCCTAAATCAATATTTCAGTGAATTTTCTATATCTTACTTAAATTCAATCTCCAAACAGTTATCAAATTTACTTCATAAATTTGATTTTGTTTTGCCTATTAAGCTTCACTCTTCCTTAAAAAGAATTCTAGTAACTAATAAGAATATACAGTGGTACCTCAGGATACGAAATTAATCCGTTCCGAAACTGAGATCGTATCATGAAAATGTCGTAAGGTGAATCATCTTTTCCCATACGATTACATGTAAAACCAAATAATTCGTTCCAACGCGAAAAACATACTTGAATTAAAGCCAAGTAATACATTTAAAAAAATAACTGTAGTAAGAAAAACAAATGAAAAATGCGAACTAATGTAACGTCGTATGGTGAGTTTTTGTTCGTATCGTGGAGCAAAAATATGTTCGAATTTCATGTCGTATCCTGAAAATTTCGTATGCTGGGGCGTTCGTAACCTGAGGTACCACTGTATTTATTACACATTTATTTCATTTTAAATATAACTTCACACTTATAAATGTCAAGTTATGTTGTTATTCTTTATTCCAACGAAACAATGACTCTAACTTGTTATGTTATGACTATTATTTCAAAATTTTCAATATGTTTAGAACAGAAGTGAAAAACTCTGGTCTTTTCTGACAGTCTAATAAAAATAAAATAAGTTTAATTTTATAATCATAATTTTTGAGTTATGAATTATGCTTTCATTATCATTAATTTATGAAAGTATCACTTTTTAATTAGGGATAGCTATCTAAATAAAATAATCAGGATGTTAACTTTAACATTTATCAAAATGCAAAAGACATCTCAATAACATTTGCACAAGTACATACATAAGGTACCAGTACATTGGTTCCATTACAATGCTTATAGTAAAATTAATTAATTCATTTATTTTTTCAAAAATTGGATATGTATAAATTTCACAGTAGTTTCAAGAAAGTATATAAATCTTCTCATCTCTCCCAAGCACAAGAATAACAAAAAGGAATCATGTTAAGAAAATTTATCATGATACAAAGAATCTCTGATCTAAAGGATAAAAACTAACATTGTAAAAATTAGTAAAAAACAAATTTAATTTGCTGTAATACATGTTCAAAACAACTACTTCAGAGGCAATAACAGATGTAGAGCATTTGATGGTGATGTTATGGGTGACACACAGCATATCTGGCATCATTGTCCTAAAACCATTTCTCACACACATCTACAGCTTACTAAAATCATGCAGTATTATTGGGTACATATTGAATACTGATATTTTTAGATTTGTTTTTTATTTATAATCAGTAAAGTTTGTCAGGTTTCAAAATTTTTTAGTAAGGTAAAAGGATCTGCAATTAAAGGAAGTTGGAAACTGCCACTCTAGATGACATACTAGATGTTTCATGTAAAACTTATTTGTCACATATTTTGCATGCATCATGAGGCATGCTGTACCCAATGGTGCACATTATGACAGTTACACACTTCATGCCAGGAAAATATGCCCCATCAGTCCATAAAATGTGCTTGAGCAGTTGTGGTTTATTCTGGCATAAATTTAAGCTCATATTACACCATTAGTCAAATTGCTATTCATCATCCACTGCATGTTGTGCCAGTTGCAGATAGCAGTTGAATGAGTACATGTCATGGCAATGTAACATTTGATATACAGTATTTGTGACTGCTGCACATTGTTTTTCTGCTTCATCTATGCTTGCATTTAGATATGTATGAAAGTACACAAAAACTTCAATGTTGTGAAGACAAGCCACAATCCCCAATTGCATTACAGGTTTGTATCAAGTAATGTATATTACATTCAAAATTGTTATATGTATAGGTCTTGCAGCTAGAAAGTGCTTGCGGAATCTCTGTGCTAGCTTTCCTGAATTTCATCTCATTTTCCATAAAGTATAAAGGTGTGAGTATGCAGACATGAATTTAGTAGCGAGCAAGAGGTTGTGAGCAATATAGTTCTCGCAAAAGAAAACCATGCACAAGTGAGAAGTGAGAAATCTTGCTGGTGAAAGCAAATTTCTTGTTCTCGCGCCTATCTGAGAGGGTTTGATATTTATTGAATCTTGCCTCTTCTCACCACATATTCTCACTTGCTCAGGAAATTCACTTGCTTACGTCTGCATAGTTACACTCTAAGAGTATAATCATTTCATAGTAATGTTCATAAATATAAGATGTTGTTTCAGCACTTTACCAATTAACAGACAGCATGATATTGGCACTTTTATAAGAGCATCACAGCATCATGAGTTATCACATGATTTGTCAAGTACACCACCCCTCAATGTTCATGGAAGTCGTCATTCAGGAATTTGATCATTCAAGATTGGATGTACCAAAATTTCAACTTTCATGAAAGGTTTTGAGCTTTCAGGAAATTGGAGATTACATACTACTGTAAACTGGACGTTAAATAAATGGTTTTTAGTAGGTCCGCAGCTCGTTTAAACTCAACGGTTTGTACAATATTCGCTATTGGTCGCAATATTTGACCAATCCTGTCGCGCCATGAGTCAGCGATGACATTGAAAATGGAACTCAAAGTTCAAGAATGTGATGTTCTTGAAGGATTCGGTCCCAATTATTCTTGAACATGGGAATCAGTGTAAAATAAACAATAGAAACTGGAGAAAGAACTCAGAAACAAACCTTATAAATTTTACTTGCTGGAGTNAGTCATACTGGAAGCACCAATAACAACTATGTTAATAACATCAAATGGGGATGAAATATCAAATCACCATTGCTTTTGCTCTGTTTTAAATTCACGAAACCATCATTTTTGAATTTTTTTCCTTTCCGAATCTTCATTTATTCTTCTGTTTTTTAATTCTTCCACCATCAATTGCATATTTCACCTGTAGGAACAAACTAAACATTACACTTTCCATATTCTCACATATTCTTTGAGTTTTCATTGTCCAATGCCTGTGCTATCTTTCATTTCTTCTCATCACTCTAAACTACTACTGCCATTCAAACAATTACATCAACATTTTCCAATCTGGGGTACATGAAGTATTTACAGATATGAAAAAAAAAATCTGCAATGACTGTCAAATGTAATCTTAAAACAATATTTTTTTTCAGTTTAAAAGAAGTTTATAACTAGATAATTAAAAATTTTTTACAACCAAGTCCATTAAGTTGCTAAATTTAACATTTTTATGACCTTTATGATATTTTATAATTTCTAAATGTCTGAGTTCAGAGTTTAATTTAATCTATCTTTTCTATTAATTGTGTCTATATTGCTAAAATAAGTGATTCAACAACTATAAACCAATGATTAAGGAGGCAACTTTTGAAACATTTGATATTATTCTAGAATTATTTCCAATTTATCAATGTTTAGAGATATCTGCAACTTTCCATTTCATGAAAGGGCTACACAGACTGCAAAAAGCTGAGAAACCACTGCACTAGATTTTTTCAGGACATTGTCACCACAAACCACTTTTAACAAGCCTAGTTTTACTTATTGCACTTTTCCCTTACTTTGCAAAAAACTTGATATTAATATGCTGTACTAAATTTCTGTCACTCATTTTTTTCACCAAAGTAATATAAACATATAAATCTAATTCTAGCATCATTTTTAACTGACTTGATCATTTTGATAATCCTTGAGGCAATCACACACACACTTGTCCAAACACATCAGATCTGATTTTGCCATAGCATAACACTATGTGGCTATTCAAGATATTAAATTATCACATTAAGTATATCAATCCTAAATCAATATTTCAGTGAATTTTCTATATCTTACTTAAATTCAATCTCCAAACAGTTATCAAATTTACTTCATAAATTTGATTTTGTTTTGCCTATTAAGCTTCACTCTTCCTTAAAAAGAATTCTAGTAACTAATAAGAATATACAGTGGTACCTCAGGATACGAAATTAATCCGTTCCGAAACTGAGATCGTATCATGAAAATGTCGTAAGGTGAATCATCTTTTCCCATACGATTACATGTAAAACCAAATAATTCGTTCCAACGCGAAAAACATACTCAAATTAAAGNACACAGTATCACTTTTTTCATTATTTTTTTTCTTGATTTTCATTTATATATTTTAAATTATTTTAGATCCACTGGTGAAGGAACTCTCAAAATGTGGCTTCTGAAAATGTAGCCCATGATATTGGACCATCTGCCATCTTAAATTCATATCAGATAATTTTCACTTTATGAAAAGAACATTTAAAATTATACTATTATAATTATAAATTATAATTTAAAATTATTCATTTTAAAAAATAAACTTGTTAAGAAATAACTTATAAGAAAAATGAGTTATTGTCATAAATAAAAAACTATTATTTTGTGCAATTAGTATACATTGTTTTTCTTTCCATGTGTCTTATTTCCATTTTTGGCCTGCCAAATATTTTGAAGTTTACAATCTGTCCAACCCAGTCAAAATATTGAGAACCCCTGCACTAGTGGATACATGTTCACCTATGACTGCAGGTAATGGAAAACAAATGTAAAAGTATCAAACTGTATCTAAAAATGCATCTCACACTGACATCATGATTGTGTCATCCTCTTGTTAAGACATATACAAATATTATATATGACTGAATGGCCATTCTTTAGAAGCCTGTATATATCTATACTTTAATTCTGTCAGACTGTCTTCTAAATAAATTTAATTTTATATATAGACAGATATTACACTCCTCCTGCTTTATCTCTACATAATATGACTTAATGGTTTGATGATTTATTAATAATTCATGGAATGCATCTCTAAAAATTATATTATTAATTTACTTACATACTAATGGCTGCTATAATTCTTTGAAATAATCCTTTTTGACAGCAATGCACTTTAAACAATGTTTCCACTTCAAAGCATTTTTCAAACTTGTACTTATTAATAGTAGTGAAAAAAGGACAAATTAATTATGGCAATCATTTGGTTTATTATCAAACTTGTTCTTTGGAATATTTTTTAATTCTTTTATCACATAGAAATAAATATCAGAAAATCGTTTCAGAGTACTTTGTAGTTTTGGAAACAGCCAAAGTTTGGGAAAATCAGTTTGGGAAAATTAAGTTTGGCAAATATGAAGGATAGTTCAATTCTGTAATTGATTTTTAGTCAGATTCTCATTAACAGCTACTACAACATACACAATGTCAGCATTATTGTGGTGCAAGGTAGGTACGTTCAGATAGCTTATTACAAATAGATTTACATAACTTGTTAGCATTTTTAAATAGTAATGTTATGTTACCATTTAACTTCATTTAGAAAATTCAAAGTAAGCTATACTCTTATAATCAAAAACTAAACAAGTATTGTTTTGATCTGAAATCATCAAATTTGCATTTTTTTGTTTTGATAAAAATCTTGTTTTCCATCACATGCTTTGGCATTTTGTTTCAGAGTCATACTGGAAGCACCAATAACAACTATGTTAATAACATCAAATAGGGATGAAATATCAAATCACCATTGCTTTTGCTCTGTTTTAAATTCACAAAACCATCATTTTTGAATTTCAGCGATGACATTGAAAATGGAACTCAAAGTTCAAGAATGTGATGTTCTTGAAGGATTCGGTCCCAATTATTCTTGAACATGGGAATCAGTGTAAAATAAACAATAGAAACTGGAGAAAGAACTCAGAAACAAACCTTATAAATTTTACTTGCTGGAGTATTGGATCAGTCCAGCAAGTAAAATTTAATGAGCCAAAAATGTTTTCAATCCAGTTTAATAAATCTTCTTCAGTTGTCAAACACATAAATGAAATAGAATATACACAACTTAAAATTAAAAAAAAAGGAACACTATTCAAATACAACAAGAAAATTAGTATTAAAAAAAATATTAAAAAACATAAATGGTCTGGGAATGAAGGTCTAACCAACACTGCCCTATTGGCATTTGCTAACAAACAAAGTCATCTTGGATTAATGCTAAGATAGTTGGAACTAAAAACACAAATATCCTAAAACAGTTGGAAGTTCTAGAAATTTACAAAGCAAGTAAAGATTAGGCTTGTGTTAACTATCATGTTGCAGACTTCTTGTCCACTATTTGGAAATTGTTATACAGAATGTAGTTTGTTTTAAATAGTTTTGTTTTACATTATTATTTTATTTTAATGGTTAGTATAGTGTACTGAAGACTGTACTCTATAAAAATTCACATTACAATAAACAGTAAACTATAAAGTCTACATTATTTAAAGCCGGATATTTTTTGAATTATTTCTTCTACCTACACACTCTTTTGTACTTCATTATATAAAGGATAATGTCAAAAGGTTGCAGACACGTTGAAATCTGGACACTGCATACGGATATTATAATCATACAATATTTTTCTTCATTTGATACAGGATAAAGAGAGAAAGAGAGAAGGGGAAAAAAAAGTCATAAAATCGAAAATTGTTTTAATAAAATAATCTAATGAAAATTACATTTCGATAATTTATTATACTTTGTTTTTCTTGTTAGGTAATTCAATTACCGAGAAGAGAGAAAATAAAATTGATTGGTAATTTTTTACTTTTAAAAACTGTTCTAGACATTTAATTTATTTTCTTTTCGACCTCTGAAATAAATTAAATCTTCATAATTAGGTCTATAATTATTTTTTTTGTGCATATTTATATGTTTTTGATAACTTTAATATCCATCACAGAACTTACTGATATATATATATAGGCCTATATTATATTAAAATATTATTAAAATAACAAATTTAAATTGATAATTTTTGTTTAAAATATATGCAGATTTTGATCTGTTGAGGCCCTGTTCTATAATATATGAGACCTCTCCCCTCCATGAAGTAATAAATTAAAAGTGTAAGGCCCTAGCATCGTATTGCGAGGCCTTAAACTATAGCTCGGTTTGTGTATAAATCCTAGGCTTTAAATAGGCATTTAGATCCCTTTATATAAAGGAAAAAATTGTTTTAAAGTAGTCTTTTTTCTAGGAAACTGGAGCAAATTGATTTTCCTGAAACAAAAATTCATTATTCAATTTCGAAAAAGAATNTACATCTATGAAAATCTATCAAACAGCTTTTTGTTTCATAATTCCAGCATAGTGAAGACATAGATGATACAAAACAAAGATCACTGTACAAACACATGCAAGGACTTCTTTGTGGCCTATAGCACATGCTCCTTTCAGGAACTTTTAAATACACATGAATGTCACCAATTTTTGTCTGAAAATCCAACTTCTTGGATCTGAGAGTTGCCGAAGAGTATGACACAGGAATTGTCATACCCTTTGGTGTTCTATATCATACCCTACTTTCTGTTGAAGGGCATGACATAAAGTAGTATTGAATTAATGACTGGGAGATCGACCCTGTGACAATTAATTAATTTTTTTCAATGTTGCCTTTGACCAATTTGCTTCAATATTGTCTAGTTTAAGCCAAACTTAAAATTACAAAATCAAACATAAGTTTGGAATGAACAAAGTACAATTTTTTATAGTGCTTTTGGCCAAATACTCCAATGATATTTGTCAAAATTACAAGAGATATATGACTAATTGATATTGTCAAAGTAATTTCTTATTTGACTTGAGTCTTTATCCACTTAACGGAGTTTATGTTTAAAATGCCTTGATCATTTTTATAACACATTCTCTTTGCACTGGGTATTGAGTTGGCATCCTTATGGTTAATTACTTTTTATTTAGTGCCAGTTTGTAAATTTCTAGTTGCTCTGTGCTTATAAGCATATAAAGGTCATGTATCATGTACTTTCCTCATCATCCTTGTCCCTTGGAGGTGACCCCATTGTTTTTGACCAAATAGGCTGCCAGCTGTCATCAGATTCCCTTTCCTTATGTTGGTGCTCCTTTATTCTGGTTGAAATAGAGCATGTGGGAGTCCCTGTATACTCCAATTGGGTGTTGAAACTGATTGAGAACAGGGATACAGTATTTGCCATGGACTCTTTTTGGGTCAAGTGATTCTTTGTTGTTTCTAAGGAGTTTAAAAATTAATGGACAGTCGTAATTATCCATTTGCATATTGTATTAAGTTCTTTGTTGTTAAAAACTAAAAACTCCTTGTTTCCCTCAGGCTGACTATCATTATGTTGTGTACTTGAATATTTTTTGTATTAATTTCATACAGTACTATCCACATACCCTTGTTCTATCACAATTCTGATAATGTAAGCAAGTTCCTCTCTCTCTCGATTCAGAGCAATGTGTGAATACCATTCTAATGGATGATTGGAGAGTGCCAATCTGTATTAAAAGGGTTGTGAAATTCTTTAGATATTTAAAGAGAGTTGTTTGCAGGTTTCCTGTATACTTTAATGGAGATCCTATGTTTCTTAATGTGATGTCTATGTCCAGGAAGTATACAGAAAGTGGCACATCTGTTCTAGATGCAAAGTAAGACCATAAGAGTTGTTGTTGAAGCTATCCAGTATTTGCTGCATGCCAGGTTTCCTGCATTGTATTATAAGGATGTCATTTACATTTCTGGTATACAAAAGCATATGTTGTTTGTAGTCCTTAATTAATGACTTCCTGCTCTAAAGTTCTTACGACTAGTGCACAAATGATACATGAAAACAAGCTTCCCATGGCCCTGCAGATGGGTGTTACCAGTGAAACCAAAGAAAGAAAAATAACACATTAGATGAGCTAGCTCCAACACTTGCTTACGATGCATGTGTAGTTCAGGGTTTAAGAGAAAGTCCATGAGACAATAGAAGCATCGCTTTATATAAACAGACAGGTAGAGCAAGTCAAAGTCCATAATGGTGATCATGATCACTTCTTCATTGTCAAGGTGAATGTTACATAACCTATCAATGAGTTCCAAGGGTTTGCTACTGTACATATGTAGATAATGATTTTCTTCTCAATACTCTTCTGGAGAGTATTTTTAATTAGGATAGCAGGAGAACTACATTTATCTAGTACTGACCTTAACTTTGTTCCTGGTTTTCAAATTTTGCAAACTGAACTTGGAGTAGCAACAGAGAGCAGAGCAACAATAAAAAGATTTGTCCTGCAAGAGATATTTTGGTAAAGTTGATGATCCAGTTCTATAGATTGTTAAAGAAATCTTCAGACACTAATGACAATCTGTGGAAGTAATGTATTCTAACAAACTTTTGTGGTAATTCACATGTTAAAACATATAAAACATGACCAAAAGACAGTTATACTTTCAATTTCTAATTAGCCAGCTTTATTCTAGAAAGGATGATTATCTTAAAACTAATGGATATTATTTGCCAATGTTGTCTTTCCAATTTAATGATAACTTATACAGAAAAGGCTTGTACAATCAACAACCAAAAGTAAATTATCACTTAATGCAAATGACATAATGATGTTATCCATTGTATTGTATCTATGAATAGTTCAGCTTCAGGATCATTATGCAAACAAGTTAATTAATTTCAAGCAAGCATCATCCTTAAAGACACCAAGACATTTTTCACTACAAGCATTACATAGATGATATCCTGATTCTTTGAATTAGTAGTGATGTGCAAATAGTAACTACAGGTATCCCTTGCTTAACATGGGATTTGATTAATGTGTGAAATTAATTGTGATAATCCCTTTATATACACAGCAAAAGTTTTAATTAATGCAGTTTTAATTAACAGCTGTCTTTACTTAACATAGTTATGTTTTTCTCAGCAAATAAGATGTTGGTGAATTTGCTATTTTTGTGCTGAGAGTGATTTGTGATATACAGTAGATATGCAGTTTAATTAAGATAGTTGTGAAATTTAACACATTACTGTTAATGTGTTATTGTATTCTTTGTTTTAGAAGCTTATTTTACAACTTTATTTCACTTTTTATGCAAAATCAGATCAATATGTTTGCAGATAAAATGCATGTCATGTATGCTTTTTAAGTTTTGTAAAGCATATAACACTATACAAACAATAAAAAATACTTGTAGTGTATGGGGAAGATACTCCTAAATGTTGAGAATGTCAAATGTGATTTCGAAAGTTTCATTTGGGAAATTTTGAAATAAAGGATATAAAACATACCAGATGCCCAAAAGTTGTTGAGGAAAAGAAATTTCAGGAAGAAATTGTTAAAAACCTTAGTTTGTCACCAACAAGATGATTGTTTTCTGTATGCATTATGTGAAGAAAAAACAAACTGGATCAAGTATAATTTTGTCTGACAAAGGTAGGCAGCTCTAAGGTTTCATTTTATTTTTAATTAGTTACTCATTTTTAAAATAGAAAACTTTTATACAATGACAAAATTACAATAAAAATATTTGTGATTAACCAAAAATTATATGTTCAATGTGCTGTTCACTTCTTGTTACATTGTCTGTATTACCCTTAGATGTGCTAATTTTTCCAAATATAGTGATGCCTTTATTTATAGGTAGAGAAAAGTCTACCAATGAGCTGGAGTATGCAATTAATAATAACAGTCACCAAAATGAGATTTTTTACAATAACAATGATGGTTCTATGATAACCAGGGATCATAAGATCTTTATGAAGTAAGTGTGCTAAGTAGCTGATAATCATCCAGAACTATCTGATGATAATCCAGCATACTAGCATTCTTTAAATTGGAATTTGTTTTGGCATATGGTGAACTGAAAACCCTGGACAGAAAAGGTAAGGGTGCAGTCATGCACATTGTTACATGTTAGATTTATCATAATCAGAACATATACAGCTTCTATGAATCGTGTGTGCAATAAATGTCTAAAAAATAATCATTACAAGCATATGAATCATGTGAATATTTATGTTGCACAAAAATGTAGTCATTGACATTTTTGCAAGTTTTTCAATCAATCTTAATACAGTACAATCCTGCACTTATCATCTTCAGACTGATTAATGTGCATAAATAAATTTGAAGCATACAGCAGCATGTGCTGATACAAACTGTGCATGCAATTCTGCAGCATTCAAATCACATACAACTTATCAAATTTTGTATAAATACAAAAACATTCAGTAATCACCCAGCATTTTTGATAATCTGGCATCATTCTAGTCCTGTAGTTATCAGATTAACAAACTGCTATTGCTGTATTTTATATTATATATATTTTATTCAAGAAAATAGATGGATGGAATAAAAGCTTCATATTTGCACACTCTTTATTTGCACATTTCATTTATTCACAGTTTATTATTAGAAACCATTTTTCATATTCATTAAGTTAAAATTCAGGGAAGGATCAACAACAATAATGAAACAAGACAAAAAGAAAAAAATAAAAACAACTGAAATTGTAGATCTTTTGCATGGAGGAAGTTCAACAGCTGTTATTATTACTAATTTTTATCATTATAAATGAAACTATTACAAAACATAACCCCCATAAATATCAAGCTTCTTTTGTACAGTTTTGCAACTGCACAGTAACATTTACAAGTCTCCATTCTTCTCCATTTTTCTGAATAAACAATTCTATTGTAAGACATAAGATGGTTATTTACTAAATGCATAATGAATGAAAAAGGAAATCAAATGTTCATAATTTAAGCAATAAATAAAAATAAAACAAAGAATACTCTAGTAAGATAATCAATAATACAACTGACTTACATAGAAAGATTATTTGCTGACATTAGCATCAGTACTGATTAAAGATGGCTTATTTTTAAAAACTACACCAATCAATAAAATTTAAAAGTTAATTTCTTTAAATAATTTTATATAAAACTTTGATCTTTTTCACACAAAAACTCAAAACTTTTGAGTGACAATCTATTATTGTTTTAATTTACTTTCCAATATAACAGGATTCCCAATCAATTCAATTAACACAATTACTATTGTAGTTAATTTAATAGATATATAATTTGTATTGTTTATATCATAATTTTGTTAAAAATTCTTGACATTATTTAAATATCTGTTATCTTTTAGTTATGTTTAAAATTTATTGTAAATCAATATGAATATTAAAATTAATGCAGAATATTTATCAAACAATGTATAATTTTAACAGTAAAAATTAGCTTAAATAAGTATTTCAGAAAGATCTTTTCTTCTAATTAGAATCTTAGCCACATATTATTTTTATTACTACAATATTCTGATGTATTGCACCAACATTTAACCAGCCATGACTTAAATTTCTTTTATGACTAAAAATATTATTATTCAATTATTAATTTTACTTACTAAAATAACATTGATAAAAGATTTAGGAAATTAAGGAAATACCTTAGTTTCTTACTTTTTAACAGCATTTATTTTATCACAATATCTTATTGGTTAAAATCCAATATAGAAATATATACTGTATATATAGACAAATTCAAAAACCTGATTTATAGTTAAGCCAAAGAGCTGCCGAATTATTAAGCTAACATAGGGTGCATTTAATTTTAGCTCTCGCTCCTAGCGTGCTAATATACTTTTTGTTAGCTACCAATGAGCACAGCATTTACTTTTTGCACCCATGACATCATCGCTAGCATTCCTAGCACGCTCAGTGAGCTCGAAGAATTTACAACAAGCTTGGAGTTTGTTCAAAGATAGTGGCATCCATCACTGTGTATACTTTTACAAGTGTGCTAGTATGACGTCAGGCTGTACTAGGTGTCAGCTCGATGAGCTTGAAAGTTAGCAAAAAGTAAACGCACCCATAGCTACATAATTAAAAACTAAATAAACTGTTTACCTGTAAACAAATTATTTAGTGTTTAATTAATTACATAGTCATATTATAGCCTATATTAGGGGTGGCCAAAACATGGCGCATTGGACGATTACAAGTGGCGCTTCAGTTACNCTGAATTATTAAGCTAACATAGGGTGCATTTAATTTTAGCTCTCGCCCCTAGTGTGCTAATATACTTTTTGTTAGCTACCAATGAGCACGGCATTTACTTTTTGCACCCATGACATCATTGCTAGCATTCCTAGCACGCTCAGTGTGCTCGAAGAATTTACAACAAGCTTGGAGTATGTTCGAAGATAGCGGCATCCATCACTGTGTATACTTTTACAAGTGTGCTAGTATGACGTCAGGCTGTACTAGGTGTCAGCTCGATGAGCTTGAAAGTTAGCAAAAGGTAAACGCACCCATAGCTACATAATTAAAAACTGAATAAACTGTTTACCTGTAAACAAATTATTTAGTGTTTAATTAATTACATAGTCATATTATAGCCTATATAATCAAATTCAACAATTTGTCTGGCTTTAGAAATATATTTTAAATACAGTACAGAAAACTTAGTAGTTAATAAGAAATTTTAACAACAAAGATTTAAAATGATAAAAACAACATACTACAGTATATGAAAATTAAAATTATTATAGTGACAAGTTTCTTACCTGCTTAATGACTGGGGTAAACTAGATATAATTGGTCCATATCCTTGTGAATTATCATATAATTCAAATAAAGGAGCAGCTACTAACTTGTAATTTTTTGGAACTGCAAACAAAGCTGTAAATAAAATTGTTAACAATGAAACATATACTATATTTTCTCAATTCATAAATGTCATATATCTTACAAAGATAAAATTAAAAATCTTGAAAGTCCATAAATTTTCAGAATATTCATCATAAATATTACTATTTTTTAAAAAATTATGTAATGATATTTCAATCAGGGCTGTGGAGTCAGAGTCGTGAAGTTTTGGCTTTTTAGTCTAAGTCGTCAAAAATCCACCAACTCTGACTCTTTTTTATTTTCCAACTTGTTATGTATCTAAAACGGAAAACTATTGAAATCTTGTCAAATTTGACCCTCAGAGTTTTTTTGCAAATCTACATGTTTGAAGACTTCCTGAACCCAAAAAATGTCAAATAAAAAGGAAAAACTTGTGTGTGTGTGTGTTGGCATCTAATTTGTTTAATTTCTATATTCTCTGTTCCAAGATATTAAAGAATATCTCAGAATGAGTAATGTTTAAGAAATGAAATTTGGCACGGTAGCTTGTGTATAAAGGGGCATTAATGCTAATAAATTTTGATTTTTAATTAAAGGTCGATAGGGTGAGACATAAAAGGATGATGAATATTTTATTCGTTATTAGCATTCACAATTTTTTATAAAATTTGTCTCTACCCTCAAATTTAAGCTCAAGTTCTAATATGAGCACAGACAGAAAAGGAAATCTTACAAAATTTAATGATGATTTTTACAATGCACCAGAAAAATTAAATCACATTGACTGTTATTCAAATCTGAATGTTAAAATGGCAATACTGCACTATCCAGACATTATCCAAGATACAGTATTGCCATCAACCCATGTTTCAGTAGAACGTTTATTTTCCGCTCTTAGAATTATTAAATCTGATTTAAGAGCTTCCATGAATGTTGACTTAATAGAAGTGATTCTTTTTTTAAAATTGTAATTAAGTTTATAACAAAGATGGAAAATAATAAATTAATCAACATGACAAAACAAGCAACTTTTTTCTTTACCAGTCTAAATGTTATATTTCTTATTCTTGACTTACAAGGGATGGACAAAAATATGAAAACACCAAAAAGAAATCTATTACTAAGTCCTAATACGATGTAGGAAAACCATTAACATTCAAAACACCTTACAGTCTTCTTGGAATAGATAAATACAGGTCCTGTATGGTTTTCAAGGGAATCCTGTACCATTCCTCCTGCAAAATAGTGGTAAGTTCAGGTAACGATGATGGAGGTGGATAGCGATCATGCACATGTCTCTCCAAAGTAGACCACAAAGGCCCAATAATATTGATGTCTGGTGACTGTAGTGGCCAGAGGAGATGCAACAAATCACCCTCACGCTCACAAAACCAGTCTTGGATGATGTGAGCTGTGTGAACAGGCGCCCTGTTGTCTTGGAACACAGCATCACCATTGGGGAACGAATGTTGTACCATGGGATGGACACAATTGCCCAAAATGGTTACATAACCTTTGGCAGTAATGTGACCTTGCAGAGTAATCATGGGGCCCATGGAATACCACAATATGGCTTCCCAAATCATCACTGAACCCCCACCATGTTTCACTCTTGGCAGCAAGCAGTCTGCATCATAGGCTTGGGACAGCATTTGCCATGTAAACTCGGCCACAGGTTGGAAACAGCCTAAAACAAGACTCATCCAACCAAATGACTCTTTTCCATTGCTCCATAGTCCAGATTTTATGGCTTTGGCACCACTTTTTCCTCTTATGGGCATTTGCATTACTAATTAAATGGTTTTGGAATTGCAGCTCACCCTGAAATTCCCTGCTTATGGAGCTCCCTTCTAACTGTTTTGGTGCTGACAGGATTTCTGAGCTTCATATTCAGTTTGGCAGTGACTTTTGCAGCTGTAGTCTTCTTTTTTTTTGTCACAATCCTCTTCGATGACTGTCTGTCTTGATTACTCAACACACACTTTTGTCCGTGTTGTGACTTAGCGGATGATGTTTTTCTGCTTGTTCTGTATGCAGTATAAATCTTCGATATGGTGCCTCTTGACACACCAAACACTTCAGCCACCTTGGTTATGGAAGCACTCACCATACAAGCACCAACAATTTGCCCACATTTGAATTCACTTAGCTCTGACATTGTGCACTCCCACCTACACAGAACACAGTTCTAACAATGACTGACACGTGCAACGTATTGAGAAAATTGCACAGGTGTCGTTAGTAGTCAAATACAACAGTGCAACCTAGAGGCTTGGCTAGAATCAACATTTACGTTCAACTGTGCATTTCACGAGGGGTTTCCATATTTTTGTCCAACCCCTCTAGTTTAATGTATGTGCATACTTATATATTAGATAATATACTCATATATTATGCACAACATTTTTATTAAACTAATTTGTTTGTGTACAAATGTATTTACTGTTTTTATTTATACATGATTACCAAATACCATTGCCATCATCAAATAAGTTAATAAACATGATTTTATATATTAAATAGATGTGTCAAATTTTAACGTTTAATTAATTTTTCAAAATTGTTTTATTTTGTATTTTTTTAAAAAGTAATCAGAATTGTCGTCATTATTACTTTTGTGGCTATTATACAGTATATCACCAAACGATCGCCTAAATATCGGGCTATAATACGGCTAATTAAATGATTGGAATAAAGTAATTTGACACTAGAGGTAGACGTTAGGCGCCATCTCTTAAGTAAATTAATAATTAAATAAATAAATCAATAAATAAATTTAGAATCAGTCAGTAATGTATTTAACCAAGTAAGGTTATATCTAAATCTAATATACTTCTGGAAGCGAAGACTAGCTCGAGGGTCTGGGTAGCGTAACTGGTAAGCGCGCCGCACGGCAAGCGGAGGCTGCGGGTTCGAGTCCCGCCCCGGGCCAGTTCTTTTATTCCAGAAGATTCTAAATTTATTTATTGATTTATTTATTTAATTATTAATTTACTTAAGAGATGGCGCCTAACGTCTACCTCTAGTGTCAAATTACTTTATTCCAATCATTTAATTAGCCGTATTATAGCCCGATATTTAGGCGATCGTTTGGTGATGTATTTACTACTCGGGCTATGAGATGTTGATATTTATATATTATACAGTATAGGTCTATAACAAAAGAAAAAAATGACGATCAGTCAAAAAATGACTTCCCAGATTTTTACTCTTTTGGACTTGGGAAACCTTGAATATAGAGAAGTGCAAAAACATTTGGGATTTTACTGTATGCACAGATGTTAGAATGCGTGTGGGGGGACAATTTAGCTCAACCACTTCGAAGTGGTTGTGCTAAATTGTCCTTTTAAACTCATGACATTTCATAAGACACCAACCGAATGCCGTAAATTAATCGGGCTATTTTTAATGTATTATTTTTCATTAAAAATAGCCCGATTAATTTACGGCATTTGGTTGGTGTCTTATTATATTGGATATCGGGTTTGGAGATGTTTATTCATGACATTTCACTGTTCATTGTTCGAAAATTGTCACTCAAACAGTAAAGTTTGCAGTGACACTGATCACTGATAGCACTTACAGCCCAAATTGGCTTCTGGTCTTTAGAGCTCAAAACTGGGTACCACATGATCTGATCCATATGCAAACTTAATCGCTTGCACATCTTTCTCACCTCTACTGGTCCAGCAATTTGCATGTGGTTACATGCATTCCTTCATGGTGTTGCAATTTCAGTTTTGAAGAGTGTACGTGGTTAATAGACCATTTTTTACAGATTCATCATACTCTGATAATATATATGTATGTATAGTTAAATAAATTTATCAGAGTATAATGAATCTGTAAAAAATGGTCTAGCAACCAGATATTTATATAATCATCATTCCTTGTTTATTAATAACTTAGATATGTAATGTTAATAAACAGAAAATTCGATATTACAAAAAGTTACATTTTTATTTAATGAAAAAGCATAATATATCCTTATTTGAGAGAAATAAGATTTCAATATATAATTTTTTTTTAGTTTCTACATGTACTTACTAATCTTTTAATTTACATAATTCACAAAATAACAAATAACAAAATTCTATTCCATAAAAATTTAGATTATTAGAATAAAATTAGCATCAAATTATTAGACAAAATATAGAAAAAATTTATATGCATCATATGCATTGGTCAGGAAAATTAAATAAACAGGATACTTTAAAATTCTGGAATAACTTTCTCAAACAATCCATTGCAGAAGAATTCAAAATTAAATTGCATTATGAGCAGTCACTGTTCAAATATGTTTTAAAGTCATAGCCTCACCTGACTGGTCAATAACCACAAAAGGAGAAGTCTATTTCAATATTTATATACGTATATGTTACTGTGAAAGACCGAAATTAGAGAATGTCGAAATTCTCCGGTGAATGTCGACACATACAAAATACTTCGGTGAAAGACCGAATATTTTGTTATATTATTATACATTCGAACAATCGCCGGTGTATGTCGACAAGCACAGATAAGCTTTGATGGAGGTCGAAACGACACCCGAGAAGCTGATGTCGACGGAGAGGCGACAGTCTGTCGCCAAATTCTTCGCCGTTTCCTACTGCTCAAATTGGTGATACCGTAGGAATACAAGTCCCTGATGTTGACCGTGGTCGTACAGATGAACGAAATGTGTTGGCAGTTGTTGTTAGAATAGAAGACTCCGACTTTTATAAATTAGCAAACAAAAATGATACCCTCAAGCAGCTTTATACCCGTAATCAGTTCGTAATTTGTAAAGAAAATTTTCCATAGGTAAGATTTCTTCTCAAGAAATATCGCTGAGAGAAGCAGCTGCAGCTAATTCGAAAAGTGGAGGGCAAGGCTATACACGCTGTCATTGCAAAAAAAAGTGTTCCACGAATAAATGCAGTTGTAAAAGCAAGGGACTCTTGTGCAATTCAAAATGCCATAACAGTTTAAGTTGTTGCAATAAATAAGATTGTATAATGTTAATCACATAATTTATGTGTAAGTTTATTATTGTATTATTTTCTTTAATGATATAGAATGTACTGTTCGTTTTAGGTTCAACAGTTTATTTACATGTACTATTACTTAAGCTTTCTCCTATTTTGACATATTAAAAAGTTGCATTTTTGTCTTAACGTAATAAAAATATTTTTATTCAACATTCACCATCAGCGCATTCTGAATGTCGACATTTGCAGGTGTAAGTGAGAAATAACGATATTTAGCAAATATTTCGAACATACACGAAATGACTGTGTGAATGTTGACATTCATTGGAGAATGTTGACATTCGCCAGATTTCGGTCATTCACAGTAACATATATATTATAGATACAGATATTCTGTATACTAACTATATACATAATACTTTTTGTCATTGAATTATTTGCATATCTAATGAGATATTTATATCAAAAGATTTGCACTTTCATATTTACATTACAAGATTAATAAATAGAGATTTGCTTTTCTTAATTTACTAGTATTTATACTTACACCTAGAGATTAATTACCTGAAAATCAATTATTCAAAAAGTCAATTAACAGAAACTGATTTCAGAGCGTACTAATTCCAGAAATGTTACTGATCAAAGATGGCTGCCTCACTAAAGAGTCACCATGAGAAACAGTGAAATGTTACACATTTTTTTGTGATTGGAAGATGTGAAAATGAGATGTTAAAATTTATCACAGGATAGTGATTCAGTATGGAAATAGTTAAGCCAATGCAACGTGTATGATTGGGTCCAGATACTTAAGGAAGCATGCATCTTGGCCAACGATCATCATGATAGACACAATCAATTTGCAAACTGATATGTGAATTAGGGAGTCCTGGAAAATCACAAATGATGACATCTCTGCTAAATTCAACATGAGCCATAGTTGTGAATACAACATTGTAATCTGGCTTCAGCTCACTTGGTACCCCACCTGATGCAACTTTTCTGTATGTAAGTTCATTGTGGACAATGTTAAATGCATAGCCATGCTCATGTTGAATTTGGCAGAGATGTCATTAATTGTATTTCTCCCATTCTCACATCAGTTTATGCTCTGTGTCCATTGTGACAGTTGTTAATCAACCCACTTGCTTCTCATTGCAGACAAAGTACCCACCCTCCTTATATCTCGGGATTAATCATATACCTTATGTTAGCTTAAACAACTGTTTCCATACTGACACGACCTCCTGTGATAAATTTCAGTCATTTTCATATCTCCCAATCATAAAAAGCATGTAACTGACAATGACGTAGCCATCTTTGATATGACACTGAGCATGTGCTTATAGTATGATTGCCAACATGAAAAAGCAATATGTGCCCAGATAACTGCTTTGTTATATCATCAAGCAAATTTTAGGAAAACATCAGTTTTATATCCATTATACCAAAATTGCCTGTAATTAATGGCTTTTCTTTGCATATGATTTTTAGTATATAAATGTCTTAGCTTTAGTAACAACTATTGTTGGTGATCTTTAGTAGGCCAGCAACTGAAATTTCTTGTTATCAACACTAGTGTAAATTTTATTTATTACAGTACAAACAGAAAAACGTGATTAATGAATAACAGTTTAATGCATTAGAAACTGCACTGACATGTTTAAAAATGCAACCTAAAGCAGATTTTTCAGCTTTCATGACAATCAAGCAAACCAGGAATTTAGCAAATTAAAAAAAAAAACTATGTAAAACAAAGCAAAATAAGTGATTGCTTTAAAAAACAGTAATAACTAATTTTTTTTAATAAGTACTGTACATTATTTAATATTAATTTTATTATGTATTTTTTACTTTATATTCAAAGTTTTATCAGTACATTATACTGTAGATTGCAATAAATGATTACTACCTATTTTTAATAAATTAGACAATTTTTTTCTTATCATTCATGGGTATTAAATTTTCATCCCTAATCTTATTTTTAATTCTGTACTAGAATTAAAATTAATATTTTAACTTCGACCCCCCATAACATGGGTTCCTATAGTTCAGATTCCTATATCACGGCAAAAAAATTGCGACAGTATTCATATAACATGCTAAAAGCAACTCCTATAATTCGGTAAAAAGTCATTGCTGACTTCTGTTGCGACAGGATTGGTCGAATCTAGACCAATAGCGGATATTGTACAAACCGTTGAGTTTAAACGAGCAGTGGACCTACTAAAAACCATTTATTATTTAACGGCCATAAAAATTATATTTATATTAATGATGTCTCCAAAGTTCAACAAATTTTTTGCAAAAAACTTAATTTATCAGAAAGCACGCGAGTGCCATTCAATGACAAGCTCCATGATGAAAACAAGCTTAAGCAATGGCGTGTCAAACAGTGAACACTCGGTAAGTAATCCTACAATTTTTTGTTTATAGCATAGTTTATATGGATTATTCCCAAAAAATTATACACACTTTGGAAATGTTGAGTCAAATTAGTCTACAATCGATTCATTTTATGGAAGAAACCTTTCAAACAGCTGTAGTCCGTAAACTGCATACATGCCAGGCTGTGATTGGCTGGACGCGTAGAAAATGGATTCATAAAAACCAGAACATATCTACCGTGTTATAGGGGGGTCGACTGTATTTGTCTTTTCATTCTTTTCCAACCAAGTGTAATCAGTTAGCCAAAATTGTCCAACTTTGATTATTTTGGATAATCAATGCTCTACTGTACTTATGCAACAAAACAGTTTGTCAAAATAATGTAAAGTCAACAGTAATAATTATTTATTTTTGTTTAAAATAATGGAAAGCTCATTAGAACTGACTCAAAAAATTTGCCAAGTATTCATTATCAGCAATGCTTCCAGCATTTCAACTAATATTTATTGTATCAAATGTTATACAATCTACAACAAAATTTTTTATTAAATATTTTATATAAAATATAAAAAACTAACAACAATGAAAAATCATTCTTTCCATAATAAAAGAAATCTTCTTATCTTTAATAAAAAATTATCTGTAAAACAAAAGAAACAATATAAATGTTTTATATTTACCTCGCTCTGGGAGTTGAACAAAAAATAATTTCTTATGCTCCTTTGGTTTTGTTACATGTGGGGGAATATATGGATACTGAAATAAAAAGTAACATGTATTCATTTTATAAAAGTTCATAATGAAAGTATATATTAAAAAATCAATAGAAAACAGTATTTAAACACTGTTTTGTTTTTACTCTAAATAAATTTATTATTATTATTATAATACAGTATTTAGTGGGTTATACTCAGTTGATATCAGTGGCTGTGTACTATGCCAGACCAGAGTCAAGGCATAGCAACCAAAAACTAAAATTAAATAAGTGTGTCAGTGTCCGTATTCAGGAATTTCCTAACAATGTAGCATGTATTCAATATAGTGGCCTTCTGTAGTGTGATGTATGTATTTCTATTCAATTGTAATGTTCCCAGCTTTTGTGTAGTTTGTGTGGTATCACACCGGTAAAGGAGAGAACGACAGGTACAATAAGCACTCTTTCCATTCTCCACAGATGCCTTATTTCCTGGGAAAGTTCTGTGTACTGCTCATTTTTTCAGTGAATGTGTTTTGTATATTGTGAGTATTTGGAATGGATATGTTATTATTGTTGTTAGTATTATTATTATTATTATAATAAATGATAAGTCTATTACAAAAATATAAATTCTAGAATATCAAAACAGATAAATTTTTAAAATCTTAATGTTTTATTTTAATTCCTAGTTTTACATGAAAAACTGACTTGGATAGTTAGAATACTATTTGCATAAACAATAATATTTCATTAGAATAACATTCAAATAAAAACTTTTTATAATTAAGTAAAATTTACACTCTAAAATGATTTGCATATGCAAATAAATAATTTGAAATAAATTACTTTTATGTCAAACTATATAGTTACACTTTCACCTAAATTTCAATGTCTTTTAACAATCCAACTTAGAATGCTTAGTCTTATTCAAAGATGATTCAACATCAAAATACAAACAAATCATAAATACTGTCTACCAGCATTAACTTTAATTGATAAGCAACTTTGACAATTTACAGCCATCATCTTCACTTGGCCATGAAGTGTATCCAAGTGGGCAATTCCAAATAATTTCTGTGAGCAGTTTATCCTAAATATACAACTGGGTGGGAGGGCCTGCCCTGTCCCTCCCACCCAGTTGTATATTCAGGATATCAGGATATTCAGGATTCAGGCAACCGTGTGGGAGGGACAGGCCCTGTCCCTCCCACACAGTTGCCTCCATTTTAAGCATTGCCAAACTTGTGATGGGTAAGAAAAAACTCATCTTATTGACCAGGGCAATGTTAAAAAAAAAAAATGACAACAGTCAATTCACCTGAAGATGATGGTCATAAACTGTCAAAAGTACTTGCAAATAAAGTGAAATTGCTTATCAATTGAAGTTAATTAACACTGATACAGTATTTACATTTATAGTAGAGCATCGGTTATCCGACCCCCAATTAACTGTCACATCGGTTAACCGACCATTCTAGTCGGCAAATTTCAAATGTCCGCTAGTGATGTGGTGCTACAATATTTGGCTATGTCTTGGATACTTTAATATTGTTTTTGTTAAATTTTTGCGTGTTTTAGCTGGCAACATCAGCTCGACCATTGAAGAGAGGCCAGTATTTAAACAAGACTTAATTTTTAATTATGAGTGGTTGTTTGTTTTGTGAGCAATAAAATAATTTTAAAATAATTTTTAACGATACAATAGTGACGATTATTATTTTAAAAAATTTGTTAGACTAAACATCAATGAAAATTCAACGCAAAGTTGGTTAATAGCGATATACTAATATACTAATTAAATGGGATATCCTAATATACTATACGAATAATGTATTTTTTTCATTATTTTCGGTTATCCGATTTTTTCAGTTATCCGACCAACCTGAGTCCCCAACTGAGTCGGATAATTAATGCTCTACTGTATTTTAATTAGAATACCATATTGCTTTATAATGTATTCATTTCAGTTCTTTTCTAGGTTTTTCTACATTAATGTTTTTCAATAGTTGATGATACACTTAGATTTTTCTGTAAGCAAATAAATTTAATATTTATGATTAATTCCTACATCTAGTATTTTCATCACCTAGATAATAACTTCATTATTAATCTAAATAACTATTACCTTATCAGCTTATACGTAATAAATAAAACTTGGAAACTACAAAAATATTTCAAAATTACTATATTACCAGTATTAAAGTGTATAATTAATTATATGTAAGTATATAATTATTTTTATCACATACTATTTAATTTCACAATAAACCATTTTTTCCAAAATTTTCTACAGTTCACTAATTAATTTATAATATTTAATCAATAATTTTCAAAATATACAAAAAATCATGTAGTGAAAAACTTCAGACAATTAAATAACTTAAAGGAGTCTCAACTGGATTTTTGTAAAAAGAGGAAACAAACAATTCAATAGTAAACTTTTACTAAACTAACATTTTCCAAGTTATTTCATAATTCTTCTTCAGATTCAAAAATATTTTTAGAATACAGTGCACATGTGTGTATTTTATTTCAAACACCCACGTGTGGTGTATTTTAAAAATACTTCTGAACCTAAAGTCAAGTTGTGAAATAATTCAAAAACATTAGTTTAGTAAAAATTTACTGCAGGATCCAAATAAAAGTTGATTTGTTTCTTCTTTTTATAACTTACAGATTTGAGATAACTCCCTTAAAGAACTCTTGTAGTTAATAATAGATAAATGTTTTGAGAATTTTTTGTTAGCTTCAGTCTCTCCTCTAAAATCGAACACTTTTTAAAAGTAAAAATAATCAATTCTTCAAACATTAGAAGAGATTCCAAAATTCTGAAACATATAGGCATGAATGACTGCAAATGTCTTTTTTTAATATTATTTTTAGAGCTGATATATTTTACACACATCTGCAGTAATGAAAACAACACAAAAAGATAGCATATATTTATGTTAGTACAAATATCCATGGATCAAAGATTAATGTTTCATGCCTTCCAGTTATGATCTCTCTCTCTCTCATACATCACAATAAAGCACTTTTCCATTCTTCTAGTTAAAGGAAGAGATATATTAGACACAGAAAGAATGTTACTACTTAAGTTATCTTTGGAAATTGTTTGTTAAAAAGTAATTCCATTTTATATCGTCAATAATACACCAACACTAATAAATATCAAAAAGTCCTTTTATTATTTGATAAAATATTTTAAGACTATTTGCATCATACTTTGAAATACAATCTTAATAACAGCATTGACAAAAACGCAGCATTGACAAAAATATCTATTAAGCTTTTCCTTACATTAAAATGAAATTTACCTGAGGAGGCTCAAAATTTGGTCTCCACCAATTTCCAACAACATCTTCTATTAACCAATCTTGCTGTACTCCATCTTGACGTCCTAAAATCTAAAATAATAATAGTAATAATAATAAAATTTATCTCAAATCATTTTTTTTTCATAATTTAAAATTTCAGTTATAACTTTTAAACACTTATTAATTTGTAATTTTATTTCTAAATAAAAAACTTAATATATTCTTGCAAAGAAAAAAAAACACAGAAACACCATTATAAATAAAAGATAATTTATATAAATTGTTATATTTGTGATGTATAACTGAAAACTTTTTTATAATCATAACAATCATCTTATAATCATGTCTTTATATTTGAATGACCAAAATCATTCATATGTAGTTTTAACTGCTTAAAGGCTGTTACTTTGTAACTTGTAATCTTATTACTATATCATAATAAGTTATATATATTTACATAATAAATTTATCACATACTATTAAAAGTAATATTATTATTACTGAAGTTATAAATAGCACAATTTTCTTAATTTTAACTATTCAAATCATATATAAAATTACAAAAAATTGCTAAAATTTGCATTTTTCATCCACAAATAAAATGTATTTGTAATATCTGAGAAACTTTCTCTGATATTACAAATACAAGGTCTGTTCAAAAAGTATCAAACCTTTTTTTCTTCCGCGTAAACCAATGATGCGCGAGAGGCCTCCTTCGGTGGAGTTGTGAAGGGGACAGTCATGCACAGCCCTGAATTTTTTCCCGCCTGCAGGAAGCGTCAGTCGTTNCTTATGGAACTTGCCAAAGTGCTCATGTTATCCTGCAAAGATCAAGAATACCAGGCTTGACAAAGCAAGTCACCCTAGCCATGAAACTGGATTAAGAGCAGAAACAAACTTCCAAGCTGCACCTGTGTTTCTGATTGAGAGTATCAAAAAGAAATGATATTTGTTAATATCAAACTATTTTGGATGCTGCACTTGCATTAAATAACTATACCATGAAATGCAGTGATATTTTTTAATCTTTAATGTTTTTGGTTGTTTTTTATCAACATTTTTAACATAGTATAAAAACAGCACTCAAGGGACTGTTTTTGTTCAAAATGAACAGAAAATAAATTTATTTCTGATGAATGTATTTAAATATTACTATTCTAGAACAAAAATTCAAAATGAAAGAATACTGGACTTTTTGAGTAATACATAAATCAAAAAAATGCAAAACAACCAAAATACCAAAACTGCATAAATAAACTAAAGAGATAATATTAAAAGTGTAGAATAAATACTAAAAACAATGAAAATAAAATTAAAAATATACACAAATATGTGAAATAAGTGAACATGTATGGTAACTTCTCTATACATTTTCATACTTTACCCAAAAGTCATTTGCTGATGTCAGAATACTGAAAATAATTAACTGTTTGCTTGAAATGAATTGTTTTGATCATGCAGATTATTACACAATTATATGATGTATGACATAAAAAATGATAACATTAACAGATTTCAACATTAAAACCTTGCTTTTTTAATGTGTACTTTATTATCATTAAACTTACTTTACTTATAATTAAAATTTGTTGAAACTTCAGTATATGGCTCAAAATGACCAGTGTGCGATTTAGTCAGAATTACTTCAGTGAATTCACAGTTCATGAATTCAGTGTTTCTCAAACTTTGTGTTCATGGAGAGGATTTTCCATTTCAGCTTTCTTGCAAATCAGTATTTTTGTGAGTTTAAATAAAAAATTTTTTCAAGACAATTAGAATTTTTTTTCTCGTTATTGTATTTTTCTTACTCATTCAGTCTAAATTACTAAATAAAAATAATTATAATAATTATTTTTATTTAGTAATTTAGACTGAATGAGTAAGAAAAATACAATAACGAGAAAAAAAATTCTAATTGTCTTGAAAAAATTTTTTATTTAAACTCACAAAAATACTGATTTGCAAGAAAGCTGAAATGGAAAATCCTCTCCATGAACACAAAGTTTGAGAAACACTGAATTCATGAACTGTGAATTCACTGAAGTAATTCTGACTAAATCGCACACTGGTCATTTTGAGCCATATACTGAAGTTTCAACAAATTTTAATTATAAGTAAAGTAAGTTTAATGATAATAAAGTACACATTAAAAAAGCAAGGTTTTAATGTTGAAATCTGTTAATGTTATCATTTTTTATGTCATACATCATATAATTGTGTAATAATCTGCATGATCAAAACAATTCATTTCAAGCAAACAGTTAATTATTTTCAGTATTCTGACATCAGCAAATGACTTTTGGGTAAAGTATGAAAATGTATAGAGAAGTTACCATACATGTTCACTTATTTCACATATTTGTGTATATTTTTAATTTTATTTTCATTGTTTTTAGTATTTATTCTACACTTTTAATATTATCTCTTTAGTTTATTTATGCAGTTTTGGTATTTTGGTTGTTTTGCATTTTTTTGATTTATGTATTACTCAAAAAGTCCAGTATTCTTTCATTTTGAATTTTTGTTCTAGAATAGTAATATTTAAATACATTCATCAGAAATAAATTTATTTTCTGTTCATTTTGAACAAAAACAGTCCCTTGAGTGCTGTTTTTATACTATGTTAAAAATGTTGATAAAAAACAACCAAAAACATTAAAGATTAAAAAATATCACTGCATTTCATGGTATAGTTATTTAATGCAAGTGCAGCATCCAAAATAGTTTGATATTAACAAATATCTTTTCTTTTTGATACTCTCAATCAGAAACACAGGTGCAGCTTGGAAGTTTGTTTCTGCTCTTAATCCAGTTTCATGGCTAGGGTGACTTGCTTTGTCAAGCCTGGTATTCTTGATCTTTGCAGGATAACATGAGCACTTTGGCAAGTTCCATAAGACACACATATCTATCATATCAACACCACCTTTTGCTTTATTATAATACAATATAATTTCTGACATTTTCTTTTTACTACTACTAATTTCAGCTATTTGATACCTTGTGCTCAGAAAAATAACTGTTTTGTTTTTTCTTTTGTAATACAACTATCATCATAACTTACCATCACTGAAACCATGTAATGAGGATGTGTCTATCCATGATCTATCTTTTGATGGCTTAAAAACACAGTGGAATATATGGTTTGTTTTGCCTGAATGTTCCAAAGATTGTTAGTTTCCATTCCTTTAAATATTTTGCAATAGCAATGCTTGTAAAGAAATCATCACCTGTAATATTTTGACCACTTTTTAAAAGATGTATGATGCTGCTGCCAATTTATCAGATTAAAGATCATCTTGTTCTTCTGTTATCAAATTACAGACATTCATCCCCAAATTTTTTCAAATATTCTTACAGATGTGATTGCATGATATATTGGGTTTGAAATCTTACTAAGAAACAGGTTACAAATTTCTCTCAATTTCAGTAACCAAATATATTTCTATGAATACAATCAGTTCATCTAATTAACATCTTGCCACTGAAATCATTTTCCTATGAACAGTATTCTTCCTTTACAGTTTGTTCATAGTATGATTGAATCAATATGTCAGGTGAAATAAATAAATTTCAAGACTGTGTAGGAATGTTAGCTGCTTTTCCATGCCTGGGTACTATTCATTCATGTAGGATGATACACGTAACTTATAATATTGCTAACTTTCCTCACTTTAAAAGTTATCTATATTTCCACATTTCTTTATTAAAAAAGCCCATTTGATTCCTCCTCAAAACTTCCTCCACTAAGCCTATCTTCAAGCCATTGAAAAACTTGATCATGGCATATAGTTGCCCTCGATGTACTAGTAATTTACAAGATCTGCTTTTTTAATTTAATTATTTTGAAATTTATTGTATGTATTGATATGAAAATTAGCAATTTTCTACAGTCTACTTTAGAAAAAAAATTATCAAGATGAAACAAACAGAAGATTCTATGGAAAAAAGCTGGGTATGCAAATTGTGCAAATTAAAGCTTTTTACATTGTGTTACAAAATCAAAACCAAAACAACTTGAAAAAAAAAAAAAAGTGTACTGCAGATATAAATTGTACATTCTTGAGTATAAGTCAAAATGATCCACATCATGGACTGAAGAGTATGCATTACAAAAGCAGTGATAACGTTTTAGTTTATTTTTTCCTGAAATTGTATATTTGTTCTTAAGAACATTTGTAAAAATACATAAAAACACAAAAGTAGCAATGGAAAACTAAAATAACATGGAAAAATGGTTGCCTGGGTCAATATGGCCTAGGACAAGAGAGTTAATGACCATCTAAAAATTTATGCAATTCTAAAAATTTAATTATATGGATTTACAAAAAGCTTTTAATTTTATAACTATTCATGAAACAATTTTAAGATATTAATGAAGACTGTTCAGCAGTTTTAATATCATCTCAATTCAAATATATAGCTTAGCAGTGATTATTTAACTTTGCTATGTAATAGAAATATATACAGAGCATCGATTATCTGATTCCCGATTAACCGTCACCTCAGTTAACCGACCGTTCTAGTCAGCAAATTCAAATGTCCGCTAGTGATGTGGCGCTACAATATTTGGCTATGTCTTGACTACTTTAATAGTATTTTTACGTGTTTTAGCTGGCAACATGACTCGACCATGAAAGGGAGCCAGTATTTAAACGAGGCTTAATTTTCTAATTTTTAATGATACAATAGCGACAATTATTATTTTAAAAAAAGTTTTGTTAGGCTTAAATTAACATTGATGAAAATTCAACGCAAGTAGGTTAATAGCGATACACTAATATACTAATTACATGAGATATACTAATATACTATACTAATAATGTATTTTTTCATATTTTTCGGTTATCCGTTTTTTCAGTTATCCGACCAACCCCAGTCCCCAATTGAGTCAGATAATCGATGCTCTACTGTAATAAAATTTATCTAACTTATTTATCATCAGCCATTCAAGAGTGACTTTATGCTAACTAATTAGAAGTTTATGTATAGCCAGTTAGCAGAAAAGTTTAATCATTTTATTCTTTGTTTATTTTCAGAAATTTATATAAAATCATTTTCTAGAACATTTCAAAATTTGTGCTGTAACTCTTCAAAGTTATGTTTTAAAATTATACACATATTAATTTTGCTTTTGTTTGTCATTAAAAAAATTAATGACGTTATAAAATAAATCATTAACATTTGAAAAACAAATATTAACATTAATATTATGGCAAATATTTTAATTTTTATTACTATTATTTTTTGAAATTCCTAATATAAAATTTATACTAACTTCAGTCATCAATCGTTTTAAGCCTTCAACATCATCTTCACCTGCTTCCAACTCTCCTCCTGGTCTAATAATAAAATATTTATGTTTTTAATAATACAAATAATTGTTTTGTTAAACTGTTTCTTAAAAAATATTTAATTTTAAGTAAATTCAAAATAGAACACATACATTATTGAAATGTTATCACTATTTTTGTAGAAAATTATTATTTAAATAAAAACTATTTTAATCTTAATAAACTAAACAAAATATTTTAAAATAATAAATACAAAGATATTTCTACATCCAAAACTAAAAACCAAGGAAATTTTTTAATCATAATTATTAAATAAACCATTTTCAAATATTTGATAAACTCACATTAACTTATTTATACTAATATAATGTAATTGTTTTATCTGTCCATAAAATATAACAGATTACACAGGAAGACAATAATTAATTGTTAAAGTAGACTTACAAAACTACAATTATTATGTTTGTATAAAAGTTACAATTGAGACTCAAATATCCAGATTTTAGACACAATTTCTGGAAATCATTCTATTCAGGAAAAAAAGGAGATGTAATGTTCCATGCTCTTTGTGCATTTTGTATTAACAGAAATGCCCTTTGTGTCTGATGATATTCTATCTGATGAATGTAACAAAAAAACTTAAAAAAATGAAAAGTTTCTACTATTAAACCAGAAACTAATAATCAGAATTTCTTTTTTCAGAGGTTGATAAAAGGCAAAGATGGTAATACATGAGATAAGCTAATTTTGCAGTTTTGATAAATGTGAAAATGATAAATTTATTAGTTGGAAACTAGAAAACAAAGATATACTGAAGAAATCAGTAACAAATCAACAATATACAGAACATCAGGCAAGAATTTATAAGATGCAAATGTAAAGTAGGCATTAGAATATAAAATATGAAAGTAAAAAGCTTTATAAATCAAAAAAGTATTCAAAATTGCTTTATTATAATACAGTGGGTGATCGGTTAACAAACAGTTCAAACTGCAAACAAATTGGACAACAAACACATGTTCAAATAATGAACACCTCACAGAAGTTACACTGCGTATTTGTAAACTTGACGATTTGTAAAACTATATTTTACTGGAATATATGAATGATTTATGGAACAAGACTGTCACAGTTGTATAGTTGTATACATAACCTTTTTTGCACTAGTTGATTTCTGTTCTCTGAATTTTTCATAAGTGTTTTCCTGAACTTTTGATTTTAAAAAATTGATATGAATATGGAACCTAAAAAGAGTGGACTGTCAAGAACTGTGTTCACTACATAAATTAAGCAAGAGATTATCCACTTAATATGTTCTTAAAATTCTCTAATTTACACAAGTATATTATTACAAAATTTTTTTAAGTATTTAATATTAGAGTTAAATGAATAACAATTTTTTTAAATGAAAGATTTTAAGAATTTTTAACTTAATTATACATAAGGTAGCCATCCATGAAAAAATGGAGAAATTGCTTTTAGTTTATTAATACATGTAAATAAATGCAGTAAGAAATTATATAACTTTATTTATTTTTTGGGGTCTCCAGAATGAATTAATCAAATTCCCATAAAAATCTATGGCAAATCAATAATCAGTTATCAAGCAATTAGAGTAGCAAACATTGTCTTTGAACAGATTATGTTCGTTAACCACTGTAAATAGTTAAAAAAAATTAATATAATATTTCTATTCAGTAAATTCATAGATGCAGTTTCTTGTATTCACACCATTTGTATTTTCAACTGAAATATTGAAAATAGAATTCTGAAATAATAGTCTTTTCTTATTTTTAATATAATTGTAATCACTGGGATCTGTTATATTTTTTTATATTTTTCTTATTAATGATTTATCTAAATATTTTTGGTATTTTATGGTATTAAATATTTAATGAACTGTAAACTACAAACTTTAAACAAATTTATTTCAGACAATTTTTGAAATTATAAGAAATATAAAAAATTCAATATTCAGCCTTTTCTCATAGAAAACAAAACAAACTGTCAGATTTTTTAGCTTCATTTACATTACTTTTTAATTAATTAAATTACAAAATTTGACAGAATATGCATTTTTATAGCAGACCTCAATTTTTCTGTATTCTTACAGAATAATAAGGCCATTCTTTTTATATTGAACTAACTTTAAGCCATTCAAATCATAACATCTCTTTGTGAAGAATATTCTGTTAAAGCAGTTCATGTCCTTCAAATTCTAATAGCAACTTTATCCAATATTTTCTTTTATCCAATTCAATCTATCTTGCAGTCTTTTGTCTGGTTTTTTGTATTAAATTACCAGGAATTTCATAAAACAGGTGAATTTCAAACTTTGCCAGTAAACATACACTGTTGAGTTAATATATTTTAATTTTTTGTAGATTTTCATCTGATGGCGATAATTATGATTAATTATTTGAAGATATAGTCCTTCCCAAAAAAGGAACCACTATTTATTAGCTTTGTGTTCCAGACAATACATTAATTTTAATTTTTTTAAAATTTAAACAGATAATTCAATAAAACTTTAATAATTACGTATGTGGATTCTATTACTTTGTAAAATATTTTGTATACTAGAAAATAAAGCACAAAATACTGAAAAACATTAGTTTTATTATTTCAAAGACAATAATATATTTGCAAAATTAAAATTACTATCAGTAAATTCATCCAGACAAATACATAAAAATCAAAATAATTAATATACTTTTTATACTTAAAATGCTAAATTATATTTAAATTACATTTGTTAGGTTCTACTTTTAAAAAATAATAAAACTTAAAGACCCTTACAATTTGAAAAATGTTGTTCCAAGTTGAAGTAACAACACATGTGGCAAACCATGTTCGTGAACCAACAATACACTTTCTGCAGAATGTCGCATTCCAAATTTATCAAATTCACGCCTCATTCTTTGAAATCTTGCAGGAACAGAACTATCTCTTTCATATAATGGTTCTTTTGTTCCAAATGTATAGTTTGTTAAAGGATAGCTAAAATAAAAATTGTATAGTTAGTTTTATTGTATATTTAAACCAAATAATAGAAAATAGTTAAAATAGTAAACTAATGTTCTTTTCAAATTTTTTTTTTCACCTTTCAATGCTTAGATATTTCATTTTTAATTTTTTTAAAATAATATTTTGTTATTATTTAATTTTGTTACACAGCAATTAGTTTATATAATTAAAATTCACAGAAACACTGAGCTGCATAAAAAGCCTGAATTATGAAGACATATTTTTTCTTTTTTGGAGTGTTCTTTAAAAAATAATGTGCTACATTGTTTTTAATCTATGGACTATATACTTTCTGTCCCAAAGTTGTCTATAGTAATTTTTTGTTGAGCCATCAATTGCACCCTCTATAAATGAATACAATGATTCAGTAACTTTTAAAAAATTTCATTGTGCTACATTCCTGTTATTAGTTTTGCCACCAAAACACAAAGTAATTTTTTCTTTGCTGTTGGGTAAACATAAATAATGTAATAGAGAGCCAACATTAAATTTTGTTTTAAACTGAAAAAAAGCCTATAAAGCACATGAAATGATAAAAAGAAGATTTATGGAAATGAAGCTTTGGCCATAGTTTTCAGTGATTTGCTAATTTTTGAGATAACCAAAAATTATTGCAGGATGACAAATACATAGGAAGACCAAAAATGACTCACTCAGCTTAGAAAACTGAAAGAACAGGTGAAATTCTCAAGTCTGACTAGTGAATATCTACAAGACTTAAATTTGATGGCACTATGGTGAAATGCCCTCTTGTAGTGAAAATTTGAAAAACATAATTACATATAATAACATACACTTACATAGTTGCAATGAACATAATGCTAAGAAATAACTTTATTTCCTGTCACTTTTGAGGATCATTTTTTTTGTAGAAAATCCATTAGAGCAGGAAAAAGATTAAAAGAAATAGGCCATTTTCAGAATGTTACTCAAAAAATTCAAAAATATACAGCTCTTGGTAAATATATTTCACAAATGCACATACTGTACATAATAAATTCCAGTAAAAGTTGCCCAAAGAAATGTTAATTGTCTATATTACATCTCTTTTAATCATTTTTTAAAATAAAATTAAAATTTAATTTTAAAAAAATATACAGTAAATTCCCCTATAAAACGGGGTTCATATGATATGGATTCATATATAACAGCAAAAAAATTGTGATCATATTTGTATAAACATGCTAAAAGAGACTCGTATGATATGGTAAAACATCATCGCCGACTCATGTCGGGACAGGATTGGTCGAATCTAGACCAATAGCAGATATTGCACAAACCATTGAGTTTAAACAAGCAGTGGATCTACTAAAAACCATTTATTATTTAACAGCCATAAAAATTATATTTATATTAATGATGTCTCCAAAGTTCAGCAAATTTTTTGCAGAAAAATAATTTATCAGGAAACACGCGCCCGCTGTTTGATGTACTGCTCCATGACGAAAACAAGCTTAAGCAATGGCGTCGTCAAACGGTGCACACTCGGTTAGCAATCCTACAATTTTTTGTTTATAGCATAGTTTATATGGATTATTCCCAAAAAACTATACATATTTTGGAAATGTTGAGCAAATTAGTCTAGAATCAATTAATTTTATGGAAGAAAACCTTTCAAACAGCCATAGTCCATAAATAGCATATGTGCCAGGCTGTGATTGGCTCATGTATTTAAGGACTCATAAAACATGAATTTCATAAAACACAGAACATATCTACCATGTCATAGGGGTCTACTGTATTTGTACTGATACATTTTAATAAAAATGTATGTTTTATTTTAAAAATAAAAGTATCAATGCAAAAATTTTAAAAATCTTTATAATGTTTATTGCAAAAAAAAAAGTACATGCAAAATTTGCTGTCATCAATATAGGGCATAAAAGTATCAACATAAACATATTAATTTAATGGTAGTATATTATTTTTTCATCTTAATGACCAATGGGAAAATAATTAATGTCTTTTACTCATGCAGGGCAAGACTTCTTGATAGATATAAGTATGCAGGATGTCTTGCTTTTCTATTAGTGAAGAAGAAAAATTATAATCAAGAATAAGTTTACCACAAGCTTAAAATAAACCAGCAACTTTAAAAAAAAATAATAAGCAACAAGGATTAGAAGAAGAAGAAGATATTGAAAAACAAACTAACACATATCACCAGCTAATCCAAGTATAGTATACTGATAGAAAACTGTTCAGATATCATCTGCTCAAATATCTTGCCCAAAAATTCCCTGTCTATGCTGTTCTCCAGATGGCATTATCAGAGGCAGTAACAGATATTACTGTTTTATTGAAAATGAAATATTTATCAAAACTTAGGAATGCTTTTATACTTAATGAAGATGGACAAATAAAAATAAAACCTCTGTACTGCATTAATCCATACATTTCATGCTTTTCTACTAACTGGGCCTTTTTTTTCATTCAGAAAAAATAAAAAAAAACTACCCCTATGGTATTATTGTAAGAAATGTTACATCCTACCACACTATATATATTTCATTTCTTTATTCGAGAAGAAAAATTCACTGAATCTGCCATGTTAGCTCAGTGATAACACTGTTGTTTGTAACCTCAAAGTTTGCAAGTCTCTCCATCAGTAGCAGAAAGCTTATAGACAGGTATATTATATAACTTATAGGTATATTTATCTGAATCTTCTGTCAGAATCAAATGGAAGATGAGTTTTTGGATAAAATTCATCATCCACATGATTCTGACAGGGTTTGGATAAATGGAAATTCTGTGCCAGGTTCATGCTTTTGGACAACCAAAAGGAGGCCACAGTGAAACACATCAATCCTTGATGTGTTTCACTGTGGCCTCCTTTTGGTGGACATGATCATAACTATAGGCAATGATAAAAAATTTTTTGTATAAACTGGTGATGAGACAGTGCTATCAGCCCAAGCCACTAACAAAATGACAGTGTCTCAAAAAACACAAAGCATACATCTTCAAGACTATGCTCATTACATTTTTTGATTCCAATGGGTTAATCAACAAGGAGTTCATTCCAAAAGGTCAGGCAACAAACAGAGAGTATTATTTGAGGGTTCTAAAGCACTTTATAGCAAGGATTTATTAGGTATCACAAACAACTTGTAATGGGACTTGTGTGATAGTGCATTGATATGTAGATGGTATGTTGTCATGTAGTAGTGACCATCATAGAAGTCCCAACATATTCATGATTATTTGGCCATAAAAGGCTTTGTAGCCACTGATCACTCACCTTCTTCATCAAATTTGGTTCTTGCCAACTGCTATTCCCAAAATTAAAAAAATTGAAGTTTAAAGTGGAATCATTACGATTTGTTTCAGGATATTAAAACATCTTCAAGAAATATCTTTGATGAGATTTCAAAGTCATTAATGACTAGATGCAGAATCTAATTAAATATCAATTAATCAAATTTCCAATATATACATTGATTATTGATCCTACTGAAATGTATATACAGTGGGTGATTGGTTAATAAACAGATTGGTTAACAAACACTTTCGCAAAAGATTTTTATGATCGGACAATGAACACATGTTTGGATAATGAACACTTCACTGAATAAATACAAGAAGTGACGCAAAATAACGAATACAGTACTGATTGGTCTTCCTTTGTCTTCAGGCAACAATTCGAAACTTTTCAGAACATGAGAGACGTCAACATCGACGTTCTACCCAGTATATACTGATCGAATAGTATTCACCAAAACTTTGAAACTCTTCCTTGTAATTCCAGCCTTTTATATTTCTGACAGAAATATTTCTTTTACGTTTTCTTCTGAAAATGCGGATTTATGCCGATATCTGCTATTAAAGATCTTTTGAAGAAGCGGGAGAATGTCAGAACAATGGTCTTAAAATGGCATCCAAACTAGGCTGAAGTTAATAGGGCTAGGGATCTCCACAATGACAATGCTATTAATTACTTCTGAAAAATCACGAAGACAGAAAAGCAATCGACATTGGACAGATTCTTTAACCCCCACAAATGGAAAAAACATAACTAATAAAAATGCAAGACCGTATATATGTGTATATATGTATTTTTTATTATTACATATGAATAAACATAGTAAGAAAGTATATATTTTTTATTTTTGATTCTTTTGGGGTCTCCAGAATGAATTAATCAAATTCCCATAGAAACCTATAGTAAATCGATAATCGGTTAACGAACAATTCGGATAGCGAACAAAGTCTTGGAACGGATTATGTTTGTTAACTGATCACCCACTGTACTATTGAATGTAATAAACAATTGTAAGTTAAATGGTTAAAATCCAGAAAACAATTTAATAAAACAAACATTTCCAGCTACATTAGTAGCCATCATCAGGATCAAATATATATATTCTAGAACAGGGATGTCCAACCTGCGGCATGTGGACTGCATGCAGCCCAATAAACATGTAAACAAAACTGATAAATGTTTTAATTTTTTTTAATTATTTATTTATTTCAATGGCATAAACTCAAAAAAGAAGTTTCACAAAGCCATAAACCTTTATGACTCAAATTGTGACTCAAAGAATTATAGATCCAAATTTGGGGAAAGGAGAGAAAGTACAAAAGATAAAAAGTAGTGAGAAAGGTTAAATAGATCTTCTATTATGAAAATATTGACCTTTAATTTTCCAACCTTTCTCACTTCTTTATCTTTTGTCCTTTCTCTCCTTTCCCCGCATTTGGGTCTATAATCCTTTGAGTTACAACTCCAGCTTTATTTAGTATTCCTTCCAGCATTGCAAGATTTGGCTACATTGTGCCAAATGTGGCTACTTTTTTTTAGTTTGATGTAATAAATATCATTTGGCACTTTGGCTACTTTTCGGTAATTATATAAAAAATAAAAAGAAAAATATTTTCAATTGCGTCCGCTATGACATGGAAACTTTTACGTTCGGGAATATGGAACACGTGATGCCATTCTATCGTTCGGTGTTTTGAAAAATTCTTTCGAAACGAATGGTTACTTTGACGATTTTACCTGAAGAAGGACCCAGGAGGGGTCTGAAAACGTTAGTAATGTTAAATTTATTCACATTGGTTAAAAGTTTCGGAGGTACGTAATATTTAGTAAACTCTGGTGTGTAGTTGTACGTTATTGTTAAAGCTAAATAATATTTTTTGAATTTAAATTGATTCTATAATAGGATTAATAAATTTGAAATACACAAATGAAAGAAATATGACAGTAACTTGATAGATAAAACAATATGCAACAAAAACTATAGAACAACTAGCAGATAAGTTTGGCATTGCCTGGGAGAAAATAAGAACAATTAGCAATTATTTATTGTGACATCATCACAATGCCAGACTACAATTTTTAATCATATTTTTAATTTATTTCATTTAAAATATATGCTCTCCACCTCAAATTAGTACTGTAGTGTCTTGCACCTGACCTGTTCATGATACTTTTCCTATTAGCAATGGAGTTGTGCCAGTCATCTATTAACTGCTTTCAAGGAAAAAGTTTTGAATTGAAATAACATGACTTCTGGTTTGCATTTAAAGTTCAAATATAGTTAATCAGGGCCTCCAGTCCCTAAGGTTTCCATATCTGGTCTCATCTTTCATCTATCTAACTCCATTCTCGAGATTAAGGAAAGACAGACAAATAAACAGACAACAGTGGGAATTTATAGGTCTACAATTTTTTTTAAATTGCAGCACAATAACAACTCTTCAGAACACTAAAATCTCTTCAGCTTCCAGAAAAACAAGTAAATGTAGCAATTCATAAACATTTTCAAAATTCACCTGATTCCAGCTTTAGGTTTACAATTTGTTTCAAATAGCAATTGCTCTGCATCTCCGTTAGATAGGAGTGATCTACTGTTTATAGGCTTTTAGGAACAATGGTGAAAGAAAGAAAGATGGTGACACCCATACTATTGATAGTATCATGATAGAAGAAACTATGACTTTAAAATATGCATTTTTAGAGACAAGAGAAGGGTCCCAATTGTAAAATGTAATACCCCATTCGCACCGAGCATTTCGATCTAGATTGTGACTAAGGTCAGAGAGTGTTCCGTGGTGCGAACACTCTCAACCGTTTCAATCTCGACTGAAACGAGGTTCAATCGCAATCAACTGGAGAGAGTTCTCGAAACTAGATCCAGTCATAAGAGAGATCCCACAATCCCACGCGCGCGAGAAAATACAAGAAGGCTGCGGAACATGTGTCGGGCTATCGACAGAGAAATAAAAAAGACATCTGGAGAGACGATAACATCTGTCTATTATTAGGTGTATGGCAAGAAAAAGTATTTATTTCTAACCAAAACTTCCATTTTGTTTGTTGGTGTTTGTGACTTACCGCATAGTTACGTCAGTTTTATGATCATGTGTAATAGCCAGGTTCTTCTCGAGCGGACTGCCTGTGCAAACAGCACGACGTTCGACTAGCGACAGTCACAATCCAGATTGTAGGTAAATCGAGATCGAAGTGAGTCGTGGATTGTGTGCGAACGTGGTATAACCATAAAATGGATTATCTTGCCAACAGAACATTCAAAGTAGCCATGAAAAAAATTAGAATGTTGGATAACATTAAAAAAAATTCGAGAAGACACTTACATCACTGCTTGCACTAACTTGCACTTTCATAAATTCTAAATTTTCATTCATTAAACCACCTAATGGATCCCGAAAAGAAACTATCTAAGCCATGGAGGACACCATGTTGCTTTCCACTACAACTACCACTACCACAAGCAGTTGTTTTATCCATCCAATGGTGCACACACTGGCCGAAATATAGGAATGTGTTCTGCAAGAATTTTTAAATGGATGCTGCATGTGCAGAGTTACGTGGAGGAATAAAAGAATGCACCCAAATAGAACACATATATAAAGTTTAAATTTGAATAGACCAATATAAGACATGCACTGAGCCATACTACATCACCTAAGTTATAATGATATTTCATATCATGTCTGCCATGCTTTGGATAGCTGAATCTCATCCCTAAAGTTGATACAATTGGAGTTACAGCTAGTTTTAAATATTTCAATAGATTCTAAGAGTTTGATATGATTCCAATTTATGGAGGATCTGATGAATTGGGTGTAATATAATTTAGCCTCTATACAGTCTTCTGAGGCAAATCTTGCCAGGGCAGTGGTGATTTTTGTTTGATTGCTCTATAACAGTCCTACTCTATAACTTAACCACACCATGATAGAAACCTTAAAATCGAGTGATATTTTTCATTTTCAAACATTTTCAGACATTTTTGATCAACCTTCTTCAGGATAAAATGGCAATCAAATAATTGTTTTCATTCAAAACAAAGAGAACCCAAACATATTTCTGAAGCATGTAATTTAAAGATTATATCTTCGCTAAAGTTAATAAGTGTAAAGTGCTCCATTTTTCTTACAACTAACTCACAGAGCAGGCCAGACATTGGGCTGCCCATTGGGACTCCCTTAAAGTTTCAAAGGTAAAATTTTTAAACAGTTAAAGGGAATCCCGATGGGCAGCCCAATGTCTGGCCTGCTCTCTGAGTTGGTTGTAAGAAAAATGGAGCACATTACACTTATCAACTTTAGTGAAGATATAATCTTATACAAAAGATATGTTGATGATGTGCTTATTGTATGGAAGAATGACACAAAGATACAATTCTGGAGCCAAATGAATTCCAACCAGCATGGTTTAAAACTGAACCTGGAACAGATTAGTAGCAACAAGTTACATTTCTTGGACATTAACATTAAATTTTGGAACGGATCACTGTGCACAAATGTTTATATCAAGCCTACTCATGATCCGATATATATACCATCGACATCTAATGATCCAATTGCATATAAACTCTCTGCCTTTAGGGCTCTAATCAGAAGAGCGTTTCTGTATTGCTCTAACATGACAGACACAATAGAAGAGCTGAATAGAATTAAAGAAGTGGCGAAAATGTTGGGATTTGGAACAAGATCTGTAGAACGCCTAATTACCACATACAACGACCCTAGAAAGGGCAAAAAGAAAAAGCTGGATGGAAGCAGTATCATCACAAAATTCACATATAATAAACGTCTATCGCCAATTATGAAAGAAATTGCGAACTACAAAAACACAAATATTGTATACAAAAAAGCTCCCACCTTATATATGTTGCTAAGAAATGACAAAGAAAAAATTAATGAAAAAGAACAACCAGGAGTGTATGCAATACTGTACAAGAACGACCAATTAGGAATAGATAAAGAATATATAGGAGTCACAAATAGAAATCTTAACGTAATGATGAAAGAGCATAAGTACAACGTAGCAAAGAGCCGATATACAACAGCGTTATCAAAAATAGCACAGACAGATGGATCCATAGTTAAATGGGAAGAATCATTGCAAATGTGCACTCGTCAATGCTTGCATCCACAACAGAGAAGTGCGAGATCTACAGATCTAGCTTAACGGATAAATGTTTAAACTGTAAAGATGCAACCATTTTACTGTCGGCACGGAAATATATAATCAGAAAGAACTCATAAGAGGATACATCCACCAGGCTCAATAAAACCTGAGTTACTAAAAAAAATGTTTACATATTGTATTTTAGGGAATTACCATATTTTGTATTTCATTTTATTTTATTTTTCTTGTTTATTGTATTAATTTTGTTATGCTTGTTTACTTAATCTTATTTCAACATATGTTCTAATATAATTTAAATTTGAACATGTTCGAAAAGCCATTGATTTGAACGTCTTTAACCTGATGATGGCCCATGAAATGAGTTGAAAACATTTGTTTAGCTGAATAAATGTGCTTTCTCAGTAGTAAGGTGTGTTGACTTTATAATAAATTAATATTTATAAACTTAAATTCACTTATTTTACTTTATTAGATTTTAAGATATTAAGTTTTTAAAATAATTTGACAAAACTGGAGAAGTAACCAAACTAAAGAAACAAATACACTTTGTATAACTCAATGGCGTGCTGTGACATTTGATGATAAGGAAACTGTGTTTCTGTAAGAAGACAACTTCCAGTTAATTGTGCGTCAGTGATGTCTAGGGCAGTGGTTCTTAACCTTTTATATTCGTGGCCCACCAAATATTTCATAATTTTTTTGTAACCCCCATTTTTTTAATGATAATTTATATTTGTTATATTATCTATAATAAATTGATTTTTTTATCTTTATTACATCTAATATTACAAAGAAATCAGTCTCTACTGTACTTGGCTAGAGATTGGTTCGGTTAAGCTTTTGTTTAAGTAATACTCCAGCTCTTTCAGCAGGGTTTTATTTATGTCCCTAATTCCCTAATCTCTTAATTATTTAACTACTTACATAGAAATAAGTTGAAACAAGTTACTTTGTATTTTAATATTTGTAGTCTTGAGAAAGTAGTGGAAAGACAAATTTTTATGACAACAGATACGTAAATCGTAAATTTACGGAAAATAAATTCTAGAGCTTTTTTTGTACCTTGTGAATCACATTGATTAAATTAGTTGTAAATGATGCTACCAAAGTAACAGTTAATTTTTTAACATTGTACAAGAATTGTGCACAGTTTTTTTCTGCATCCCCTTATAGATGGGATATACTAAATCGTAATATCACTAGTTTAACATTGAAATCTGTAATACAAGATGGGAGAGCATAATAAAAATATCAAATATTTTAATGGATTTTTTTTTTTTTTAACTCCTGTCAACTATACAGAACTATCATAAAAATATACCAGTAAATTCTTATCGGTTGGGTTAAGTTATAAATCTACTTGCGATTCACATAATGGGGTGAGGGCAGCCAAATATCTAGCACACAGACGGTTAACATCCCAGAACCGATCCTGGATAGAATCATTGGAAGCATTATACAGGTGTAGCTTCCACCAGTTAAACCGGGTGAGGGTGGTGCTCTGTAAAGCGCATGCGCATATAATCTGGCTACTTGAAAGCTGTCCCATATTCGACAATACAGCACTTCCATTCCGCCACTGATATTGAAATATACAATAGTAATCAAATCGTTTTTTTCACATGTAGTATAGAAATTTATAATAAGATACATAATGCGGTTATAATAAAATATTAATTCAAATTACTGTATGTTAAAATATGAAAATAATCATGCAATATGTTTTTATATTTTAGAAAATACAAGGGAAGTGGCATTTCCACGCTTCCAAGGACGGCACACCACTGGTATAACCTCAGAAATATACAGATATCCAACAGCATGGTACTTCAACACTGTTTCGCTCTAACATGGTTTGAAAAGTGGGGATATCACCCGTACAAAACCTTCCAGTTTCACTCTACGTTCGCATACAATCCCCAACTCACTTCAATCTCGATTTACCTACAATCTGGATTGTGACTGTCGCTAGTCGAACATTGTGCCGTTCGCACAGGCAGTCCGCTTGTGAAGAACCCGGCTATTACATACGATGATAAAACTGACATAATTACGCAGTAAGTCACGAACACCAATAAACAAAATGGAAGTTTTGGTTAGAAATAAATACTTTTTCTTGCCATATATTTAATAATAGACAGATGTCATCGTCCCTCCAGACATCTTTTTTATTTCTCTGTTGACAGCTTGTGTTCCACATTCATCTTGTATTTTCTCAGGTTCACAGGTTTCATATAACGCAGGTTCATATAATGCGGATTCATATATCGCAGCAAAAAAATTGCAACCGTATTTGTATAAAGATGCAAAAGACACTCGTAAAATGTGGTAAAACATCATCGCTGACTCGTGTCACGACAGGATTGGTTGAATCTGGACCAATAGTGGACGAGCAGCCAAACTACTTCCACGCTACAGAGAGTTTAGGCAGGTAAGTTAAGTTTACTATCGTCCGTACAGTTTATAAATTAGGTGCTGTAAGTCTAATACAGTACTGTAATTTTATACATTTCTTGTGAAAAAAACATTTCTTATTCAACGGCCATAAAAATTATTTCTATTAATAATGTCTCCAAAGTTCAACGAATTTTTCACAGAAAAATAACTTATCAGAAAACGTGGCCGCCATTTGGTGCACTGCTCCGCGATGAAAACAAGCTTAAGCAATGGCGTCATCGAACGATGCACACTCAGTACGTGTGCACTGTTCAATGACGCCATTGCTTAAGCTTGTTTTCCTATAATTTTTTGTTTATAGCATAGTTTATACAAATTATTCCCAAAAAATTATATGCGTTTTGGAAATGTTGAGTGAAATTAGTCTAGAATCAATTAATTTTATGGAAGAAAACCTTTCAAACAGCTGTAGTCCGTAAACTGCACACGTGCTGGGCTGTGATTGGCTCATATATTTAAGGATTCCTACAATGCAAAATTCTTATAAAGCGGAATGTATCTACCACATTATGGGGGGTCAACTGTATCTCAATATTCGAACTGTTCCCAACTCAAATAAATTGGTATTTGAGCACAAATTCTGGAGAAAATCTCTCAGTACCCGACTTGCTAGAACAAATTATTGATTACAGTAGAGCATTGATTATCCAAATACCAATCAACCGAATCATCGGTTAACCAAAAGCATTCTAGTTGGCAAATCCAAATTTCTGCTAGTGCTATGGTACTGCTGCACTCCCTCCCTCCCTGCCAATGTAAACTGTAGACCTACTTTAATGTACTACTTTATGTAAGATATGTATTTGTAAGACATGTGATGCAAAATATATACAGTACATTTGTGTTTAATATATTTTTCATAAATGATCAGTTATCCAAACAACCCCAGCTTGAATTGTTCTGGATAATTAATGCTCTACTATAATAACATATTAATTGAATTTCTCGTTTGATTCAAGAGAATAACCGAGGATAATTGCTTAAAGCGTTCAAAAACGTTTTTAAGTTATTAAAACGTTTTGCTGGACTATTGAAGATTTTGTCTTTATTTTATTTTGTCATCCATAGAAAATTATCATAAAAATAGAAAAATAAAGATGTTGCTAATATTTTTTATCAAGATCAACAAAAAAACTCAGAAGCTGAAAAAAGAAAATGCCCTTATTTAACTAAAATTAATATTAACAGTAGCCTACTTTTGATTGTGCTTGTTAGTTAATTATTGATTGAGAGTAAATTATCAATTGCTTTAATAAACATATCTCTCTTAGTAGTGAAAAAGAATAGTACACTTTTGTTAACTTCTGGAATGTAACCCTATGTTTTGCACTAGTCCTTTGTTTCGTATAGTACAGATTTGCATAACACAGCACTTTTCGGAACGTATCTACCGCATTATACAAAGGATACATGTATTTAATTAACCAAAAACATTTTCAACTTACTTAAACCTCAATCAGAACATCAAACTTAAATGGAAATATTCCATCCAATGTTCGTTTTCATTTAAGTTTGATGTTCCGACCAAAGGCCTAGAAAGTAGATTGAAAACATTTTTGGTTAATTAAATATATTGCCAAAGTTATAAAAGATGTACCGCTTCTTTTGTTATTAAGTTTTCATTAACTTGAAATGATGATCATTTTTCTAATTATAATTCAAAATCAGTAATTATACAGATTAAGGGAATATGAGTTTTTTTCTTATTTTAATAAGGAGGTATATCCCCTTAATCTGTATAATTACCTCAAAATTGTGTAGAATATCTTGTAAGTTAAGAAAAAATTGCTTATAAATGCATTGTTCTCTACATACTCTGAAATTTTTTTCTTTTTCATAGAAAATAGTAATACTGATTTATTTTTATTTTTCATCTATTCATTGTATAAATACGTGGTATACCAAATACGTTATAACTTTGTTGAAATATCTTTTCGTACAATTTCCATAATTATTATTATTTTTAAAAACTGGTATTTTTATGTTAATTTTATGAAAATTTAAACCATTTCTTTCTTTAGCCGTAGTCAAAATTGGGTTTCTTACAACAGAATAACAAAAAAACTTGAAAAATATTCGTTCTAAGTGACCAATATTAAAGCATGACAACAACCAGAGATAAGCACTATTATCATCGACTATTGTACCATTTGAAAGATATGACAGCATTGTATACATTTAGAATAACTTCTTAAATACATATACATTACTTACAGTGGAACAGTTCGACTTAAAGCCATGCTACGATTGTTATTACTGCTTATGTATCTTCCGGAATATTGCGATTGTGTGTTTCCTTTCGGCCAACCTGATTCTCTGGACGAAACTGCCATTTTCGCACGTGTGCTCCCACCCTGGTGGACGCTTTCTTCACCGATGAATTCAATCGATTCAGACAAAAAAGAAAGAAGAAAAATTTTCAAATTTAATTTTAAATATTTTTCGTAAAGCTCAAAATATTTATTTTTAGAAACAAAATACTAACTTTAAATAAGCTGTAATAGAATTTTTGCAATTGATTGATTTTATATCTAGTACACCAAGAAACGCCAGCTCGGTATAAAAGACGGCCGGACGGCCGCTATGGTAAAAGTGCAAAGTGGCAACGGCCTTCAGTCCCGGGAGCAGGGCCGTGTTGTCCGATTCGAACGAAACTTGGTGAGCACGTAGCCCTAAACACAAACAGATTATTGTCCAAATAATAGGACTCACTTCTCAAGCGTTTCCGAAAAGTGGGCCTCTGAAAATTGAGTATATAAGTCTTTGGAAGGAGCAATTCTGGTAGTTTATATACTCGAGTGGATAAGACGCCAAGTGTATGTGCTGTGCGATATAGATTCGATCCTTCACACTTTCTGATTTTGTTTTTTTTTAATATGTAACAAAATTATTTAATTATTTTACCGTATCATTAGCATTATTATTGCTACTGTTATTCCTCGCGTTTAAAGCTTATAACACAAGAGATTAAAAAAAACGTGACGCCATTTCCTGTTTAGCAAAAACGAAGTGTGCAGAATTAACTCATGTATGTCATTAAATAAAATTTTTACTTCATATTAATTTTCAGATAGGGTCATATTATTATATTTGAATTGTAACAAACACGAGCGAACGAGAAAATTGTCTATAACATTAACAATTAAAAAAAAGCTGCCTCTCTTCATAAGTGGCCGATTGGTCGAGCTGTCAAGGTAACATAGTTTACGGTTTTTGGGGATACAGAATCGAATTCTGACGGGTCGAAAGTCTTCAGAAATTTTTCGGGAGTGGTCCGAACGGATATGTCAGGCCCCATCCTTCATCTTTCGGCCGCCCTATTATGGGCCTGACTGAACTCATAATGGACTTGCTAAAAAGAGACCCTCTTAGTGCCCACAGGGCGGAAAGAGTTTTAAAAAAAATACCCATTTTATTTGTGCAAAGTATGTACGTAGGCATATCTGTAGTTTTTAAGAGTGAAATTATATTTTTGCTTCATATTTTTAATCAAATCTTATAGGTATCATTAAATTTATAATAAAAAAAAAATAAATACTGAATACAGAGCAATAAACACTTATGCGCACGCGAGGGAAGGCGCCATTGCACGCGAGCCTCAATATAAACGGAATATTGTAGAAAAGATTGGGAACCGCTGGTATATCTGACGGTTCAGAAAGTATTTATTAAATCTAAAGACTGTTAGTACCATGTCACATTTATCTAACTCGTCCGACAGAAATGTATAATAATGTGCTATTTAGGGTTTCTTATTTTCCGGTCTTTTGCTTGTCCCGGGATTCCAGGAAATCCGGGAAAAGCAAAAGACCGGGAAATAATTATAAATAGAATTAATTATTTTTAAGATATACAAAATATCTTAAAATCAAACGATATAATTATTTTTTACTTTATAAAGTAATTTAATACGTTCTGCAACCTCCAAAATCATATTAATAATGCTGTGATATATATTAAAGATTACTTTGAATTACGTAGAAATTTTCACAAATAAAAAAAAATTTATTAAAGTTTGCTGGAAACTGCATAAAACAACAACACCAACAACAAAATGCTTTGAATTGAGTTGAAAATTTAAAAAAAATAAATAAATAAACTCAGATCAAACTTCTAAGTTAGAAGGTAATTTACGTTTTTTAAATAAAACATATTTTTTTATTAAGATTTTGAAACGCAAAGATGGTCAATACTCCGATCTGATTCTTATTTTAGTAATGAAAAGTCCTGCTACCGAGAATGCTCTTTCCGATTCAATTGATGTGAGTGGAATTGTGTTTAATGCATTTAAGAGAAGACATGTTATGTATTTTTCACCTGTAACCTGAAATATTTCTAGTTCGTCTTCGAGATTGTAGTACTTCTTTTGTTCTTTAGTATTCTTGATTTGTCTACCTCGGCAGCTTTAATAGAAGCATCAAGCTTATAGCCCAATAATTCGGCAGTTCGTTTGTCTGTAATAATCAGGTTTTTGAAGAAAAACTTCATACTTACAGACTTCATACTTGCCTTGCCCAATTTGCACAATCTGGCATTACGCAATTATTGAAGCTACTGGGCATGGCTAAAAATTAAGACAACAAAAACACAAATATTTCAGATATTACAGGTTTTGACAAGTAAAGAATTTTCATAGTCCTGCCACAAATAAGCTACGTATTGATTATTGACCATTTGTGACATGCCATAACGAAGAAAAATTTAAAAAACTTAGTTTAAAATTAATAAATACAAATGTATTCTGACAGTTTATGAATTAATTATACTTTCTACAGTCGACCCCCTATAACACTGTTGATTATTCCGTTTTATATGAATTCCATGTTGTACGAGTCACTTAGATTTTACAAATACGTAAGCCATTCACAGCCCGGCGCACGTATTTGTAAAATCTAAGTGACTCGTACAACATGGAATTCATATAAAACGAAATTATCAACAGTATTATAGGGGAGTAGACTGTATTTACAGAATTTCCACAACCTTAACACAAAATAAGAAAAAAGTGAACTTTTAAGAAATTTGCGGGATTTCCCTGGATGAGAAGAATTTCCCAGGTTAAAAAACAACCCCGCTTTGAGAAATCCCCGGTTTGAGAAACCCTAGTGCTATTGCATCTTACGTCGAGATATTTTGTTTAAACCCAAATTGTCTGGAGTGAGTTACTTTATACTTTTCCGAATATTTTTTCAATCATTGGCATGATAGATACAGGTCCATAATTACGTATCAAATAAGCATCGCCACTGTATATTGGTAGTGTAGTATTAAATTCCTCTTAAAAGAGGGTGACAAATTTTCTTACTAAACAGTAATTTTACAGTATTGTATTAACGGAAGGATAATCTCAAAAGCTTCGATATCTCGGCACTATTCTATATTTTTTTTTTTTTAAGTCAAAATACAGTTTAGACTCTAGACCAAGCATGGCCAACATACGGCCCGCGGGCCGGATCCAACCCATCTAATGAATTTATGTGGCTCGCGATCAATCTTTCAATATTAGCTACTCAAGTCCGAATAGCTCGATGAAAAATTCTGACGCTAAAAAAAAAGAAAGAAAAAAAAGGTCAACAACTCACTGTGCGTTTAGAGTTAACCCTCCATTACAAATCTCGTAAGTACAGCGTAGAATGTTCATAAAGCATGATAATGTGAAAAATGTATCTGCAATCTCTACGTACAATTTAGTCTCTGCGGGGTGACACCACAATGAGATCTCGCACCACCTCAAAATCTTCCTAGGACAGCGTCTGGTTTGGCCCGTGGAAAAAGTTTTCTTTCCAATTCGGCCCGGGGGCAAAAACCGTTGGCCACCCCTGCTCTAGACTATTCGGGACACAAGGACAGATATAAATATACAAAATAAATATTTTGTATTCTTTTCTACTTACGATGACTTACTAGAGGTATAAATTTGCAGAACCATTCGGGAACGTCTAACCGGGCCTTAAATGGTCACTTATAAGTAAATCATGACTGTATATATGCACGGCATATATGCTTCAGACGGATACACATGGAATTAAACCCATTCTAATCGACACTACTACCGGTAACTTCTACCTCCAAAATGAAGATTTACGATAAGTTTATCCGAACCACAAAACGAATAAGCAGGAACTTCGACATTTTCGAAAAAAAATCTGTTTTAATATATAAGTGAAGAAATTTCGTATTTTTACATATTTACGATAATAATACACATTTTAATTCAAAGATAGTTTATCCTCAATTATCAAAGAAATTCATTTTTAAATATATTCTACTTTAAAAATTAATTTTTTTTTTTTTTTGAAAATATTCACGAATGTTCGAAGGAACTTATGCCAATATAGGCGAATATGCATCGGAATTTAATAAAAAGTTCTCAGAAACAGGTCGACGGTTGGCGTGGAAATTGTCCAACGACCAGCGATAATTCGAATCTCGGACATTTCTCGATTAAGTCCTGGAATCGCCCTTACTTCTAGAACGGAAGAAGGAATTCTGACCGTCGTGGTTCGAGTTCCACCACTGTTGGTACCAGTCGTCGTTCGAAGGTGGTCCGTACAAATAATCGCATAGACTACTTTATCTAGAATTAAAGTCGTTTTACCGAGAGTTCTCTCCAAAACAATAATCTCTCGTGTAATTTCTGCCGTAATTCGTTGCGTTTCCGATGTAATTTTTTCCACCGTTAAAGTCGGATTTAAACACTTTTTTCTCCGCTTGCCAATCGCTACTTTTTCTCTAAGTTTCGTTGTCTTTTCCGTTGGACTCGCCGTTTTCGATTCTGCACAAATGGTTTATGTACTCCACCCTTTCGATGTCGTGACCCCGAGCGTTATTAAACTCGAGGATGGCGTCTTTGGCGTCGTACCGTAATTTGTCGATCATGTATTTACAGATTAGATACCCGGTTCTGTTGACGCCGTGCGTACAATGGACTCCTATCAGACCTTTATCGTTATTCCTTAAAAAGTCGTCGACGGCCTCGAAGAACTTCTGGACGACGTTTCGATCTGGAACTACCTTTCCCCGACAGAAAATTTTCAGATAGGACACTCCGCAGTCGGTGATTTCTGCGGAATTATAGTATCTGCGGGTGTTGGTCAAATCGATTACCATTCCTAATTTGTCGATGGACGAAATTAGATTGGACGGCGTAAATCTCATCGTCGCAGGCAATATTCTACACAGATTTTCCTTTAGAGGAACTTTAAATGCGATAAATCGAGTCTGTCCGATCACTTTACCGAAAGGGGTGTAACTTTCCCATCTGTCTGGTATACCATTCTTGGGCATGATTCTCGTTACGGTTCCGTATCCTCGGAGATATTGAAGTCTAATTCTTTATTACTTATACGTAAAAAGCTCGTCGTCGAATACTACCGCACGTGAAAAGTATTGTTCGGACTTAGTTTCGAACATTTGAATTGAATGGCTTTTTAGTTTTTGCGGCCGAAAATCTCCCAAAAGGAGCAAAATTTTAAAAAGTTTTGGTATTGTTTCTTTCTTCTGAATGTTTAAAATATTTAAAATTATAGTAATATATACAGATTTTTAAATTTATAGAATTAATAATAAAGTTTTTGAAAAATTTCAAAAAAAAATGTATCATTCGCCGATTTCGATAATTCGTTTTCGTCGAATATTTAAGTGATTTCAAAATTTAATTAAAAATAAAACACATTTTAAGGTAATGAAATGTATTTTATAGTTTTTATAGTCGGCCACAACGGCTTTTTTTGGCCCACCACTGGCCAAGCTAGTGTTCGGGGAACGGAACCATTTTCTGAATACTAGTAGTTCGGTCGTGGGTTCGCACCTCGTTAGGATGGGCTGTGCACATGGAGTTTTCTGGGCTTTCTCCACGTCTTTAACGCCTAAATAGGGGCCAGTTACCCTTAACCCGTCGGCACGCGCGTGCTCCGTCAAATTTAAATTACGCGCGCTCGGTCAATTAGGCACCAATTTAAAAAATTAATTAATAAAAATTTAGCGTCGNACTGTACTTGGCTAGAGATTGGTTCGGTTAAGCTTTTGTTTAAGTAATACTCCAGCTCTTTCAGCAGGGTTTTATTTATGTCCCTAATTCCCTAATCTCTTAATTATTTAACTACTTACATAGAAATAAGTTGAAACAAGTTACTTTGTATTTTAATATTTGTAGTCTTGAGAAAGTAGTGGAAAGACAAATTTTTATGACAACAGATACGTAAATCGTAAATTTACGGAAAATAAATTCTAGAGCTTTTTTTGTACCTTGTGAATCACATTGATTAAATTAGTTGTAAATGATGCTACCAAAGTAACAGTTAATTTTTTAACATTGTACAAGAATTGTGCACAGTTTTTTTCTGCATCCCCTTATAGATGGGATATACTAAATCGTAATATCACTAGTTTAACATTGAAATCTGTAATACAAGATGGGAGAGCATAATAAAAATATCAAATATTTTAATGGATTTTTTTTTTTTTTAACTCCTGTCAACTATACAGAACTATCATAAAAATATACCAGTAAATTCTTATCGGTTGGGTTAAGTTATAAATCTACTTGCGATTCACATAATGGGGTGAGGGCAGCCAAATATCTAGCACACAGACGGTTAACATCCCAGAACCGATCCTGGATAGAATCATTGGAAGCATTATACAGGTGTAGCTTCCACCAGTTAAACCGGGTGAGGGTGGTGCTCTGTAAAGCGCATGCGCATATAATCTGGCTACTTGAAAGCTGTCCCATATTCGACAATACAGCACTTCCATTCCGCCACTGATATTGAAATATACAATAGTAATCAAATCGTTTTTTTCACATGTAGTATAGAAATTTATAATAAGATACATAATGCGGTTATAATAAAATATTAATTCAAATTACTGTATGTTAAAATATGAAAATAATCATGCAATATGTTTTTATATTTTAGAAAATACAAGGGAAGTGGCATTTCCACGCTTCCAAGGACGGCACACCACTGGTATAACCTCAGAAATATACAGATATCCAACAGCATGGTACTTCAACACTGTTTCGCTCTAACATGGTTTGAAAAGTGGGGATATCACCCGTACAAAACCTTCCAGTTTCACTCTACGTTCGCATACAATCCCCAACTCACTTCAATCTCGATTTACCTACAATCTGGATTGTGACTGTCGCTAGTCGAACATTGTGCCGTTCGCACAGGCAGTCCGCTTGTGAAGAACCCGGCTATTACATACGATGATAAAACTGACATAATTACGCAGTAAGTCACGAACACCAATAAACAAAATGGAAGTTTTGGTTAGAAATAAATACTTTTTCTTGCCATATATTTAATAATAGACAGATGTCATCGTCCCTCCAGACATCTTTTTTATTTCTCTGTTGACAGCTTGTGTTCCACATTCATCTTGTATTTTCTCAGGTTCACAGGTTTCATATAACGCAGGTTCATATAATGCGGATTCATATATCGCAGCAAAAAAATTGCAACCGTATTTGTATAAAGATGCAAAAGACACTCGTAAAATGTGGTAAAACATCATCGCCGACTCGTGTCACGACAGGATTGGTTGAATCTGGACCAATAGTGGACGAGCAGCCAAACTACTTCCACGCTACAGAGAGTTTAGGCAGGTAAGTTAAGTTTACTATCGTCCGTACAGTTTATAAATTAGGTGCTGTAAGTCTAATACAGTACTGTAATTTTATACATTTCTTGTGAAAAAAACATTTCTTATTCAACGGCCATAAAAATTATTTCTATTAATAATGTCTCCAAAGTTCAACGAATTTTTCACAGAAAAATAACTTATCAGAAAACGTGGCCGCCATTTGGTGCACTGCTCCGCGATGAAAACAAGCTTAAGCAATGGCGTCATCGAACGATGCACACTCAGTACGTGTGCACTGTTCAATGACGCCATTGCTTAAGCTTGTTTTCCTATAATTTTTTGTTTATAGCATAGTTTATACAAATTATTCCCAAAAAATTATATGCGTTTTGGAAATGTTGAGTGAAATTAGTCTAGAATCAATTAATTTTATGGAAGAAAACCTTTCAAACAGCTGTAGTCCGTAAACTGCACACGTGCTGGGCTGTGATTGGCTCATATATTTAAGGATTCCGACAATGCAAAATTCTTATAAAGCGGAATGTATCTACCACATTATGGGGGGTCAACTGTATCTCAATATTCGAACTGTTCCCAACTCAAATAAATTGGTATTTGAGCACAAATTCTGGAGAAAATCTCTCAGTACCCGACTTGCTAGAACAAATTATTGATTACAGTAGAGCATTGATTATCCAAATACCAATCAACTGAATCATCGGTTAACCAAAAGCATTCTAGTTGGCAAATCCAAATTTCTGCTAGTGCTATGGTACTGCTGCACTCCCTCCCTCCCTGCCAATGTAAACTGTAGACCTACTTTAATGTACTACTTTATGTAAGATATGTATTTGTAAGACATGTGATGCAAAATATATACAGTACATTTGTGTTTAATATATTTTTCATAAATGATCAGTTATCCAAACAACCCCAGCTTGAATTGTTCTGGATAATTAATGCTCTACTATAATAACATATTAATTGAATTTCTCGTTTGATTCAAGAGAATAACCGAGGATAATTGCTTAAAGCGTTCAAAAACGTTTTTAAGTTATTAAAACGTTTTGCTGGACTATTGAAGATTTTGTCTTTATTTTATTTTGTCATCCATAGAAAATTATCATAAAAATAGAAAAATAAAGATGTTGCTAATATTTTTTATCAAGATCAACAAAAAAACTCAGAAGCTGAAAAAAGAAAATGCCCTTATTTAACTAAAATTAATATTAACAGTAGCCTACTTTTGATTGTGCTTGTTAGTTAATTATTGATTGAGAGTAAATTATCAATTGCTTTAATAAACATATCTCTCTTAGTAGTGAAAAAGAATAGTACACTTTTGTTAACTTCTGGAATGTAACCCTATGTTTTGCACTAGTCCTTTGTTTCGTATAGTACAGATTTGCATAACACAGCACTTTTCGGAACGTATCTACCGCATTATACAAAGGATACATGTATTTAATTAACCAAAAACATTTTCAACTTACTTAAACCTCAATCAGAACATCAAACTTAAATGGAAATATTCCATCCAATGTTCGTTTTCATTTAAGTTTGATGTTCCGACCAAAGGCCTAGAAAGTAGATTGAAAACATTTTTGGTTAATTAAATATATTGCCAAAGTTATAAAAGATGTACCGCTTCTTTTGTTATTAAGTTTTCATTAACTTGAAATGATGATCATTTTTCTAATTATAATTCAAAATCAGTAATTATACAGATTAAGGGAATATGAGTTTTTTTCTTATTTTAATAAGGAGGTATATTCCCTTAATCTGTATAATTACCTCAAAATTGTGTAGAATATCTTGTAAGTTAAGAAAAAATTGCTTATAAATGCATTGTTCTCTACATACTCTGAAATTTTTTTCTTTTTCATAGAAAATAGTAATACTGATTTATTTTTATTTTTCATCTATTCATTGTATAAATACGTGGTATACCAAATACGTTATAACTTTGTTGAAATATCTTTTCGTACAATTTCCATAATTATTATTATTTTTAAAAACTGGTATTTTTATGTTAATTTTATGAAAATTTAAACCATTTCTTTCTTTAGCCGTAGTCAAAATTGGGTTTCTTACAACAGAATAACAAAAAAAACTTGAAAAATATTCGTTCTAAGTGACCAATATTAAAGCATGACAACAACCAGAGATAAGCACTATTATCATCGACTATTGTACCATTTGAAAGATATGACAGCATTGTATACATTTAGAAAAACTTCTTAAATACATATACATTACTTACAGTGGAACAGTTCGACTTAAAGCCATGCTACGATTGTTATTACTGCTTATGTATCTTCCGGAATATTGCGATTGTGTGTTTCCTTTCGGCCAACCTGATTCTCTGGACGAAACTGCCATTTTCGCACGTGTGCTCCCACCCTGGTGGACGCTTTCTTCACCGATGAATTCAATCGATTCAGACAAAAAAGAAAGAAGAAAAATTTTCAAATTTAATTTTAAATATTTTTCGTAAAGCTCAAAATATTTATTTTTAGAAACAAAATACTAACTTTAAATAAGCTGTAATAGAATTTTTGCAATTGATTGATTTTATATCTAGTACACCAAGAAACGCCAGCTCGGTATAAAAGACGGCCGGACGGCCGCTATGGTAAAAGTGCAAAGTGGCAACGGCCTTCAGTCCCGGGAGCAGGGCCGTGTTGTCCGATTCGAACGAAACTTGGTGAGCACGTAGCCCTAAACACAAACAGATTATTGTCCAAATAATAGGACTCACTTCTCAAGCGTTTCCGAAAAGTGGGCCTCTGAAAATTGAGTATATAAGTCTTTGGAAGGAGCAATTCTGGTAGTTTATATACTCGAGTGGATAAAACGCCAAGTGTATGAGCTGTGCGATATAGATTCGATCCTTCACACTTTCTGATTTTGTTTTTTTTTAATATGTAACAAAATTATTTAATTATTTTACCGTATCATTAGCATTATTATTGCTACTGTTATTCCTCGCGTTTAAAGCTTATAACACAAGAGATTAAAAAAAACGTGACGCCATTTCCTGTTTAGCAAAAACGAAGTGTGCAGAATTAACTCATGTATGTCATTAAATAAAATTTTTACTTCATATTAATTTTCAGATAGGGTCATATTATTATATTTGAATTGTAACAAACACGAGCGAACGAGAAAATTGTCTATAACATTAACAATTAAAAAAAAGCTGCCTCTCTTCATAAGTGGCCGATTGGTCGAGCTGTCAAGGTAACATAGTTTACGGTTTTTGGGGATACAGAATCGAATTCTGACGGGTCGAAAGTCTTCAGAAATTTTTCGGGAGTGGTCCGAACGGATATGTCAGGCCCCATCCTTCATCTTTCGGCCGCCCTATTATGGGCCTGACTGAACTCATAATGGACTTGCTAAAAAGAGACCCTCTTAGTGCCCACAGGGCGGAAAGAGTTTTAAAAAAAATACCCATTTTATTTGTGCAAAGTATGTACGTAGGCATATCTGTAGTTTTTAAGAGTGAAATTATATTTTTGCTTCATATTTTTAATCAAATCTTATAGGTATCATTAAATTTATAATAAAAAAAAAATAAATACTGAATACAGAGCAATAAACACTTATGCGCACGCGAGGGAAGGCGCCATTGCACGCGAGCCTCAATATAAACGGAATATTGTAGAAAAGATTGGGAACCGCTGGTATATCTGACGGTTCAGAAAACATTTATTAAATCTAAAGACTTTTAGTACCATGTCACATTTATCTAACTCGTCCGACAGAAATGTATAATAATGTGCTATTTAGGGTTTCTTATTTCCCGGTCTTTTGCTTGTCCCGGGATTCCAGGAAATAAGGGATAGAANAAAAAATCACCAAAAAAGTTGTATTTTCTTCTACTTTTTTCCCCTCCATCCAACACTGCAGACACTTGTAGAGAAAAACTACTGGGTTTAGAAATCTCAAATTTTAAACTTAAGCCTTTCTCATTATCAGTACTGGCAAAACTTCCAGGTCAGTAAGTCAAAGTTCATGGGGGTTTCCCATAGAGCTAATTCAGTTTTATGGCCTAATTTTATGCTTGTAAGGATAACATTGCATGAAAACAAATTACTGTAATTTTATTTCAAAATGTTCCTCAGAATTACAAAAGCTCAAAATTTATGCAAATTAAAACTTTTTATAATGATTTTAAAATTTTTATAAATGGCATATCAAAAGCATCAGTTCATGGCGTGTTTGATTAGCCATGTTTGATTGACTTTATATCCATGTTCAGTTGGTGCAGACAGAAATTAATATTGAAAGCATTCAGTTGGCAGTGCATTTGGTTTGCGTGTGTGTTGGTCAGTGATGCATTTGTTGGGTGCCAACCGATTGTATGTCTTGATTATTAAACAGAAACATTTGAAATGTAAAAAAAATTATGCCAAGTAAAAATTTATAACAATTTAGACAACTGCCAAAATTTTTTTTAGCAGTTTTTCTTTGGTAAAGATAAGCTTAATGCTGGAAAATGGTACTCTCAAGATTTTTACCTGTACAGTAGACCCCCTATAAAACAGGTTCATATAACATGGCGAAAAAATTGTGATTATATTCGTATAAACACGCTGAAAGNTTAAAAGACCTGAAAGACATCCCTCTGTGCAGATCGCCCAAGTGTTGCGTTGCTGTAATTAACAAAATATAGTTTAGAGATAATTAATTCAATTTTTCTTTTTCTTTCTTTCCGTTCTGCATTTATAAAAAATATTTGGTAGAACGGTGACTGTCCCATCACAAACGAGACTTGTGCAAAGAAACACCCAAATGAGGAGGGACTGGATTAGATAGATATGTTCAGATTATTAGGTGCAATATCTTTTAAGGATCAGACCCGGATTCAAAGCCAGTTAACCAGGTGATAAATATTCGCTCTAACCGTCTCAATCTTTTCGCTGTTAATCGTCGATTTAGATTATTTCATGGAAATATATTTTTTCCTTATAAAAATAAATGGATACGTAAATACCAAAAATCTATACGAGATTGAAAGGTCTTTATCCTTTTAGTCATGCAGCAAAATATCATTCTAGGTTTTCTTTATTTCTGTTCGTCTGTGACCATTAAATAGGCATGATGGTCAACAAGGTCATCTTCAAGGGAATATCATTGTAGGAAATTTTCGACAATAAGCAGTGTTTTCATGAAAAACTAAAATTGTGTCTGGCGTTTCTACTATTCCGAAAAACTCCTTTTCATTGTGGTATACCAAAAGTGCTGTCCGGGGGGCCATCCTTCCCGTTTTAGAAACTCTTTCTTCACTGTGGGCACTAAAAGGTCCTTTTTTTGTTTTTTTTTTTTAGCAAGCTCATTATGAATTCGGCCAGGCCGGGTGGTGAAAGATAACGTCCGGCAAATCCAGATGGATCACTCCCGAAAATTTCCTGGGTTTTTTCGACTCATCAGGATTTGATCCTGGATCCTCCAAAGCGACCATTCGACCATTCGGCTGTGGCGAATGCCACCCTTCACATTTTAACCGTCGTAAAAAACAACTAACGCAATACAACCAAAAACCTACATAGCCACCCGACCGTTCCCCGTCCTCGTTTACCTTCTCTACCAACTTCATCACTCATTTCCGCTCTTAATCCTTCAACTAAACACGACCAACTATTCTAATTGCTAAAAATCGGCAGTAACACAACCGAATTGGAGGTGTTAATCACTGCTCTAAGGAGATTTAAGTAAAGTCCTTCCCAATTTATTCATATCGGAGGATAACCCGCAAAGGAATAAGACAAGAAAAGACAAGAGCGTCCAACGAAGTAATTGATTTCGACGACATCTAGTAGAGAAATTTTTGAAAAACGAGTAAAAAAATCTGGCAACGTTGTTAGTTGGTTTGTGATTCAAAGATGGATGTCAGACGTCATTTAGTAGTTAGAGCATAATCAAGGACGATAATTTGGATATAAAATTTTTATCTGATGTCACGCGAGTATAATTTACCAAAATTATATCCATGTGTACAGTTATATTTATCGCTGTTTGACGATATCAGACTTGCTAATGGGGGGTAAACAAAGTACCAGCAATCCCCCTCGAGTCCCCAGTTCGAACAATGATACGACATCAGCCAATTCAGCTGATTTGAGCTTGATCGGACATAGAGCTGGAAGTAGCAATACTAATACGGATGCAAGGCAAAGAGCAAGAAGTTTGTCCAACGTACTCAATGGGCATTCGGGTCAGCCAATAACAATTCATTCGAACCATGGTGCTTTTGGTATTTCAGGTTCTCCAGAGTCTGACACAAGTACGTCTGATGAGATACCTATTGGACGCGTTTTTGCCGCTCACTCGCTTCCTGTCCAGTTGGTCTCAATAAATGGTGAGTTTCGAAATTCCATTTTATCTAATGATCATGATAATCACTAACTCCTAGCTAATTACATCTGATTTCATGGTGAAATTTGATGGATGCACTTAACAAGTTGTGAATGATCTCTAACAACATTATTTTCTTTACTTTTTAGATTATTATAATGGATATATGATATTTACTCATTGAAATTTGAATATAAGTTGTTGTTATTTAGTGATTTTAAATTTTATATTCTAAATAATAAGTAAAATGATTGATTTTGTTTTCAGTAAAAGTGAATGTCGGCTGATTTCGTCACTTTTCGGTTTTAATAGATAGCTTCCAAAAGTTTGTCGGAGATATTTTTGGAATGGATTTGTTTTTTTGTTTACGAGATTTGGATACTGTAATGTTTATATTAAAATCGCATGTTGATTATCTTCAAGTTGAGAAAAAACTGCTTTAAATTGGATCTGAAATTTAATGTTAGCTTTTTTTCTGCTATTAGTTGCTTAAAAGCTGCTACTTACTATTTATCACGTAACATCAAATAATTTATCTATATTTAACTTGTTATTTCTTTCGCCTTCTATTGATTTAATGTGATAACGATAATATGTAACAGATTTTGGTCCCATATTCTATATTTGTAAGTTAACCTTAGTGCTTTTGATATGTCTTTTCAGAGAATTCTAACATTTTCAAATGGAAGCAGATTGTAATTTAGCCTTGAATCTGTTTTACAAGATTGTAGTGAATTTCTTTTAAAACAGCAATAACAAAAAATTTTTCATTTATGAATCATTGTTTTGTTTATGTTTCTTAAAATAAAAGTGATTCATATGATACAGAATGTTCTCTTATTTGTTAGTGCTAAGAACTATTTTTGACTTTGAATTTTTTATTATTATTATTATTTATATTTCATAATTACTTAAACATTTATAAAATGATTAAGCATTATTCATTGTTTGTGATATTTAGTGATATATAGAATATATGACAGTGATAAATATTTTTGGATATTGTTCAATTATGGATTATTGAAAGTTATAAATGTTGACAAAATAATTTTGTTTAAAAGAAACAAAAATGCATTAGTGGAGTCTAAACCAACACAAAAAAATATGTATAAGTATTTTTGGGTTCATTGACCATCTTCTGATACATAAACAATACAAATGATTGAAATATAGAATACTATTTTTATAGCAACCAAATCCAACAAAAATAACTATCTACATGCTTGCAGAAATTTTCTTTCTACCACTCGTAAGTTGGTAAAATGTGAACTCAGAGTGAGGGATTTTCCACCCCCAGAGTTATAGAACTTGTCAAGCAAAAAAAGTCAATGGAAGAATACATGTACATCCTTCACGAGATATTTGACTTCAAAGATCAGTTGTTAGAGTGAAGATTAGCCATGTGCATTGATGCTTGCTGTCACTTGCACTGCCACCACTTTGGAAGCAGTTCAGTGTTACATGAGGGTGATCTTCTGTGAAATTATATAACATCAAATACTCCATGAACAGTGAAGTGGGCTACTCAAAGCTGGCATAGTCACATGGGCTAAATAGTTAAATGTTATAGTCTTAGCAGAGCAACGCAGTTCCTGATCATGTGCGACCTAGAAGTAGGCTGATTTTGTGGGGCTGTATCTTGCAAAGGATCACATGTAGAGGTATGGTTTCTTTGACTTTTTTGTTCCTATGGTTTACAGCTCTGGTAAGGTCCAAACATCTCATTCAGAGGTGTAATTGTACCATTAAGTTTTTTGAGTCTCAAAGTTTGTATGGCTAGCATTACCACATAAAAAGAATACAGGAAAGGTATGTGTATATCTGTATATGTATATCACAATATTCTAAAAACAGATCCTCACTAGTACAAGATTGCAGCATGACTCCTATGCAATCATTTAACTCTCTCTATTAATAATTGTGGAGCATGACTTTTCCATGATTGTTAATAGGGAGAGCTTCACCAAACGATCGCCTAAATAATTGGGCTATAATTTCATTAATTTTAATGATTAATACAAAGTAATTTGCTACTAGACATAGACATTGGGCACCATCTCTTAACTAAATCAATAATTATAATTTTTAATAATTTATCAAATACAGTGGATGAATGGTTAACGAACACTTTTGCACAAAATTTTTATGTTTGGCCAATGAACACCTCACAGAACAAACACAAGAAGTGACATAAAATAATGAATACCAATTGGTCTTCCTTTGTCTTCAGGCAACAATTTGAAACTTTTTGGAGTGCAGGAGACATTGATGTCGCTCAACCTAGTATATACTGATTGGATAGTATTCCTCTGAACTTTGAAACTCTCCCTTGTAATTCCAGCCTTTCATTTTTCTGATAGAAATAATTTTTTAATAGTATTCATGAAACTGTCAGGCAGGCACTTGTTAAGTTTTGTGTCGGTTTTTATTTTCGAAAGGTGAGAGTATAATAGCAAATGTAGAGAGTGAGTAGATCTCTGATCTTGCTGGGCAGTATGGTTTGAATAGGTCTACAGTAGGCTGCAGTTCAAACTTATCTAAGAAAGATACAGTATAATCAAGAAGACTCAAACAGCTAAAGGAGTAACAAAAATCATATCTTAGAAATAAAGAACATTGTAGAGCTCATAATGGAATCTGAAACTGATCTGATGACAAAAGATTGCCAAGAACTCTTGAATGAAGAACATCAAGAAACTTGACAAAATGTATTTTCTTCTGAAAAAGAGGAAGACGAAAGAGAATCAATGCAGACATCTGCTATTAAAGATCTTTTGAAGAAGTGGGAGGATGTCAGAACAATGGTCTTAGAATGTCATCCAAATCAGGTTGAGGTTAATAGGCTTAGGGATCTCCACAATGACAATGCTATTAATTATTTCCAAAAAATCCTGAAGAAGAGAGAAAAGCAATCGACATTGGACGGATTCTTTAACTCCCCACAAACAGAAAAAATATGACTGATAAAAATGCAAGACTGTTTATACATGTATTTTTGTTATTACATATAAATAAAAGTAGTAAGAAAGTACAGTAGAGCATCAATTATCTGAATACCAATCAACTGAAAGTGTTCCAATTGGCAAATTCAAATTTTCACTAGTGTTGTGGCGCTGCAGCATTCTCCCCCTCCCTGCCGACTTAAACTATAGGCCTACTTTAATGTACTACTTTATGTAAAGTATGTATTAAGGGGAATAAGAAATGTAGACAAAGGGTCATAAAACCAAAATAAAGAAACATGGGAAGAGGGACNCACGCGAGGGAAGGCGCCATTGCACGCGAGCCTCAATATAAACGGAATATTGTAGAAAAGATTGGGAACCGCTGGTATATCTGACGGTTCAGAAAGTATTTATTAAATCTAAAGACTGTTAGTACCATGTCACATTTATCTAACTCGTCCGACAGAAATGTATAATAATGTGCTATTTAGGGTTTCTTATTTTCCGGTCTTTTGCTTGTCCCGGGATTCCAGGAAATCCGGGAAAAGCAAAAGACCGGGAAATAATTATAAATAGAATTAATTATTTTTAAGATATACAAAATATCTTGAAATCAAACGATATAATTATTTTTTACTTTATAAAGTAATTTAATACGTTCTGCAACCTCCAAAATCATATTAATAATGCTGTGATATATATTAAAGATTACTTTGAATTACGTAGAAATTTTCACAAATAAAAAAAAATTTATTAAAGTTTGCTGGAAACTGCATAAAACAACAACACCAACAACAAAATGCTTTGAATTGAGTTGAAAATTTAAAAAAAATAAATAAATAAACTCAGATCAAACTTCTAAGTTAGAAGGTAATTTACGTTTTTTAAATAAAACATATTTTTTTATTAAGATTTTGAAACGCAAAGATGGTCAATACTCCGATCTGATTCTTATTTTAGTAATGAAAAGTCCTGCTACCGAGAATGCTCTTTCCGATTCAATTGATGTGAGTGGAATTGTGTTTAATGCATTTAAGAGAAGACATGTTATGTATTTTTCACCTGTAACCTGAAATATTTCTAGTTCGTCTTCGAGATTGTAGTACTTCTTTTGTTCTTTAGTATTCTTGATTTGTCTACCTCGGCAGCTTTAATAGAAGCATCAAGCTTATAGCCCAATAATTCGGCAGTTCGTTTGTCTGTAATAATCAGGTTTTTGAAGAAAAACTTCATACTTACAGACTTCATACTTGCCTTGCCCAATTTGCACAATCTGGCATTACGCAATTATTGAAGCTACTGGGCATGGCTAAAAATTAAGACAACAAAAACACAAATATTTCAGATATTACAGGTTTTGACAAGTAAAGAATTTTCATAGTCCTGCCACAAATAAGCTACGTATTGATTATTGACCATTTGTGACATGCCATAACGAAGAAAAATTTAAAAAACTTAGTTTAAAATTAATAAATACAAATGTATTCTGACAGTTTATGAATTAATTATACTTTCTACAGTCTACTCCCCCTATAATACTGTTGATTATTCCGTTTTATATGAATTCCATGTTGTACGAGTCACTTAGATTTTACAAATACGTAAGCCATTCACAGCCCGGCGCACGTATTTGTAAAATCTAAGTGACTCGTACAACATGGAATTCATATAAAACGAAATTATCAACAGTATTATAGGGGAGTAGACTGTATTTACAGAATTTCCACAACCTTAACACAAAATAAGAAAAAAGTGAACTTTTAAGAAATTTGCGGGATTTCCCTGGATGAGAAGAATTTCCCAGGTTAAAAAACAACCCCGCTTTGAGAAATCCCCGGTTTGAGAAACCCCGGGGTTCCGAAATCCCGGGATCCCCGTTTGAGAAACCCTAGTGCTATTGCATCTTACGTCGAGATATTTTGTTTAAACCCAAATTGTCTGGAGTGAGTTACTTTATACTTTTCCGAATATTTTTTCAATCATTGGCATGATAGATACAGGTCCATAATTACGTATCAAATAAGCATCGCCACTGTATATTGGTAGTGTAGTATTAAATTCCTCTTAAAAGAGGGTGACAAATTTTCTTACTAAACAGTAATTTTACAGTATTGTATTAACGGAAGGATAATCTAAATAGCTTCGATATCTCCGCACTATTCTATTTTTTTTTTTTTTTAAGTCAAAATACAGTTTAGACTCTAGACCAAGCATGGCCAACATACGGCCCGCGGGCCGGATCCAACCCATCTAATGAATTTATGTGGCTCGCGATCAATCTTTCAATATTAGCTACTCAAGTCCGAATAGCTCGATGAAAAATTCTGACGCTAAAAAAAAAGAAAGAAAAAAAAGGTCAACAACTCACTGTGCGTTTAGAGTTAACCCTCCATTACAAATCTCGTAAGTACAGCGTAGAATGTTCATAAAGCATGATAATGTGAAAAATGTATCTGCAATCTCTACGTACAATTTAGTCTCTGCGGGGTGACACCACAATGAGATCTCGCACCACCTCAAAATCTTCCTAGGACAGCGTCTGGTTTGGCCCGTGGAAAAAGTTTTCTTTCCAATTCTGCCCGGGGGCAAAAACCGTTGGCCACCCCTGCTCTAGACTATTCGGGACACAAGGACAGATATAAATATACAAAATAAATATTTTGTATTCTTTTCTACTTACGATGACTTACTAGAGGTATAAATTTGCAGAACTATTCGGGAACGTCTAACCGGGCCTTAAATGGTCACTTATAAGTAAATCATGACTGTATATATGCACGGCATATATGCTTCAGACGGATACACATGGAATTAAACCCATTCCAATCGACACTACTACCGGTAACTTCTACCTCCAAAATGAAGATTTACGATAAGTTTATCCGAACCACAAAACGAATAAGCAGGAACTTCGACATTTTCGAAAAAAAATCTGTTTTAATATATAAGTGAAGAAATTTCGTATTTTTACATATTTACGATAATAATACACATTTTAATTCAAAGATAGTTTATCCTCAATTATCAAAGAAATTNTTTAGTAATCTATTTAAAATATTTGTGATATAATAGTCCAATATAATCTGTAGTTGTTGGCTTATTACATTTCTGAAATATTGAGAGAGAGAGCATTTTTATTACCTGTTACAAAATTAAAAAGAACTGAATAATCCATAACACTCCATAATTACTTTCAGATCATCATCAATCTTCTTTCAAGGAGTAAAAAAAATTTATATACATTTGGTATTTGCAGTTGTTAGTTGTAATCATCCATAGCTCCAGTTAATGTATACTGCAGGATTTATGAATACTCAATATACAAGAATTCAATACAGTGAACTGCTTTATTTTATGTTCTGAATTTTTGAGACAAAAAATATTCAATATAATGAGCACTGAGTAGTATTTACAAGAACAAAGTATTCTAATAACAAGTATAACAAAAGTGAAATTTTCATACAGACTGATTAGATCAGGGGTGTTCAGCCTGCAGGCCACATGCGGCCCAATAAACGTGTAAACAAAACCGACAAATTGTTTTATTTTTTATTTATTTATTTCAATGGCATAAACTCAAAAAGTAAGTTTCAGAAAGCCATAAACTTTTATACATATTTTATTTTTGAGTGAAAAGGAAATATTTTCAAATACTTGAAGATGTGTGAATGACGAAGGAATACTAAATAAAGCTGAAGTTGTGACTCAAAGGATTATAGACCCAAATTTGAGAAAAGGAGAGAAAGGCCAAAAGATAAAAAGTAGTGAGAAATGTTAAATAGACCTTCTGTTATGCAAGTATTGACCCTTAATTTTCCAACCTTCCTCTTTCCTTTTCCAAACTACTTTTTATCTTTTGTTCTTTCTCTCCTTTTCTCAAATTTGGGTCTATAATCCTTTGAGTTCCAACTCCAGCATTATTTAGTATTCTTTCCAGCGTTGCAAGATTTGGCTACTTTGCGCCAAATTTGGCTACTCTTTTTTTAGTTTGCCGTAAAAATTATCATTTTGCGCATTGGCTACTTTCTGGGCTACATATTATTTATAAATATATTAGTCAAATATTTGTGTTTTTCAAGTAAATTTTTGTTTGTCTCCTTTATAATAGATGGATTTATTTATTTCTAAGTAAAAATTGGAAGTCTCTAGAAGTAATTTTTTAAAATATCCTTTTTCTTGATAAAGTTTTAATACTTATTACTATAATCTATACATGTTAATCTTTAAATATACTTGTATATTTAAGGATTAACATGTCTAGATTATAGTAATAAGTATTAAAACTTTATCACGGAAAAGGATATTTTAAAAAATTACTTCTAGAGACTTCCAATTTTTACTTAGAAATAAATAAATCCATCTATTATAAAGGAGACNCAAGACTTTTCATTACTAAAATAAGAATTAGAGTGAGTTATCGGAGTATTGACCATCTTTGCTTTTTAAAATCTTATAAAAGTTTGCAATATTTTGTATTATATTTTATTTAAAAAACGAAAATTACCTTCTAAATTAGAAGTTCATTTTTTTAATTTTTAACTCAATTCAAAACATTTTTTTTGTTGTTGTTGTATGCAGTTTCCAGCAAACTTTAATTAATTTTTTTCTATTTGTGAAAATTTCTACGTTATTTAAAGGTAATTTTTATTATAGGCCTATACACCTTACACAGCATTATTAATATGTTTTTGGAGGTTACAGAACTTTAAAATTACTTTAAAAAATGGAAAATAATTATATCATTTGATTTCAAGATATTTTGTATACCTTAAAAATAATCAATTCTATCCTGGGATCCCGGGAAACAGTTCACTTTTATCCCGGGATCCCAGGACAAGCAAAAGACCGGGAAATGAGAAACCCTAGTTGGGACACAGTAAAAAGAGGAAGGGTGAAGTGGTGGCCCTGAAAGTGACAATGTTGAGTTTCAATTTTTCTCTGTTTAAAATGTAAGTACCTTTTCTTTGTGTTTTAAATTAAATTGTGGCTTTTCTTATCTAAACATGGTATGTATTTCACACCTCCCCTCGCCACTTAGACTATGCCTATGACAACAAGTCGATCACAACACATTTTTAANGTTGAGTTTCAATTTTTCTCTGTTTAAAATGTAAGTACCTTTTCTTTGTGTTTTAAATTAAATTGTGGCTTTTCTTATCTAAACATGGTATGTATTTCACACCTCCCCTCGCCACTTAGACTATGCCTATGACAACAAGTCGATCACAACACATTTTTAAGATAAAAAGTAGATCTTATGTACACAAAAGTTGGCCTTTCCTGCTCTACTGTATATAATTTTTTATTTTTGGGGGTCTTCAGAATGGATTAATCAAATTCCCATAAAAATCTATGGTAAATTGATAATTGGTTAACGAACAATTCAGATAGCAAACACAGTTTTGGAACAGGTTATTAACCAATCACCCACTTTAATTTAGTTAACCAATCACCCACTTTAATTTAGTTAACCAATCACCCATTTTTTGTTTTTTGTTAACCAATCACCCACTTTAATTTAGAACCATCTGGAAGAAAACAACTGACTCGGGGTGAGGCTTGAACACACAACCTCTGCTTCCTGTGCAGTGTGCTTGCCACCCGAAACTCGAGCAAGTCTTTGCTTTCAGATATATTTAAATGTTAGATATAACCTTACATGGTTAATCATGATTATTCAGATTCAGAAGCATTCAGATTGTCTGCAGATTGGGAGATAATAAACAATGAATGAATGGCATTGGATAATGGAAATGAAAAAAGATTTTAGGAAGAATATGATGAGATTGTTTGAAATATGAAGAAAATATGGTGACAAAGAGAATATACAGTTTTCTCTGTGTTTGACAGTTTTTAACTCACCCATGCATTACTTACTTGGGGAGTAAACAACTATGTAGAAAGCTAGAAAAAATTATGAAGATTATTTTTAAGAAAAATGAAAGAGAAGAGAAGAGATCTAGACATAGTCGAATTGTACATACTGTAATGTTGATAGAAAATATGATTATATAAAAAGTTTTATGTTGGGACCAAGATGAGATCATTGCAAACCAAAAGAATGTAATCATGGAATTCGATTCCAGAATTTCATTATTCTGCTTCTTTTCTCTTGGATTCAAAGATAAGATATTCTTGATTTTAATCATGAGAGATATCAAGAAAAAGTTGCAACAGTACTTAGTTAACATATGAAAAGGAGGTAAAAGTGGTATTGAAGAAAGTCAGGATTTTAGAAATGAGAAGGATTTTGAACACAGAAGTTTTGGATATATGAGAAGAGTTTGAGAAATAAGTTAATAATGGGAACCCAGAATTGTTTTTGAGATCATGGAAATGGATGTTGAGGAAAGGAATTTGATTAAAGAATAGTCTTAAAAAATTTTAATCATTAATTAAAGCATTAAACTTGATATGATTTAAGAAAATAAAAATAAAAAATAGAAAATAAAAAGAAAACATTTTTTTACAGGAAGATCTAGCTACTGAAAGTTAATGTTCTTCTACTGTGGTAATCAAACATTGAGAAGTTTTAAAAAGGCAAAGAATGTAAGAATTTTAAATGAGAAGAGTCTTAGTTCTCAGAATAAAGTCATCTTTGGATTTTATTTGTAGTTTTTCCTGTTGATGGACATAATCATTTAAAAGTTGTTTTCGAATAATCCATGGTGAATTGGATTACTTAAGCCTTTAAGTGCAAAGAGACTCAGACTAAACAGTGAAAGGAAATTAGTTAGGTATTCAAAGAATATGTTACCAAAATATTTAACAAAAAGAAATGCTTTAATGAAATCTAAACCCACACAAAAAATATGATAAGTACTTTCAGGTGATATTTATCTTCAGATGCATAAATGTCTATTGTATTTGTAAACCAGAAAAACTACTAATGAGATAATGAATGTTCTGATGATAAGATATCAATGATTTCTGTTAAAATATTTAAAATTTTAATATTAGAGTGATCTCAGACATATACTGTACAGTATGATTTGTGATATAAATCTTTAAATACTGTATTAGTGTAATCAAAGTTGTCGATTTTCGGAGATCAATTTCTCTGCTCCCCAAACATCTGAAGTAATTCTGAATATTTCATTCAAAAGAAAATTGTTTCTTTAGGTAGTGTGCAAAATTTTAAGATTTTCTATAAAGCAGTTGTTGAAATATAAGCAATTGAAAAATGCAAAAAATCACCAAAAAAGTTGTATTTTCTTCTACTTTTTTCCCCTCCATCCAACACTGCAGACACTTGTAGAGAAAAACTACTGGGTTTAGAAATCTCAAATTTTAAACTTAAGCCTTTCTCATTATCAGTACTGGCAAAACTTCCAGGTCAGTAAGTCAAAGTTCATGGGGGTTTCCCATAGAGCTAATTCAGTTTTATGGCCTAATTTTATGCTTGTAAGGATAACATTGCATGAAAACAAATTACTGTAATTTTATTTCAAAATGTTCCTCAGAATTACAAAAGCTCAAAATTTATGCAAATTAAAACTTTTTATAATGATTTTAAAATTTTTATAAATGGCATATCAAAAGCATCAGTTCATGGCGTGTTTGATTAGCCATGTTTGATTGACTTTATATCCATGTTCAGTTGGTGCAGACAGAAATTAATATTGAAAGCATTCAGTTGGCAGTGCATTTGGTTTGCGTGTGTGTTGGTCAGTGATGCATTTGTTGGGTGCCAACCGATTGTATGTCTTGATTATTAAACAGAAACATTTGAAATGTAAAAAAAATTATGCCAAGTAAAAATTTATAACAATTTAGACAACTGCCAAAATTTTTTTTAGCAGTTTTTCTTTGGTAAAGATAAGCTTAATGCTGGAAAATGGTACTCTCAAGATTTTTACCTGTACAGTAGACCCCCTATAAAACAGGTTCATATAACATGGCGAAAAAATTGTGATTATATTCGTATAAACACGCTGAAAGAGACTCTAATATGGTAAAACATCATTGCCGACTCGTGTCATGACAGGATTGGTCGAATCTAGACCAATGGCGGACCAATAGTAAATGGCGGATATTGTACAAATTGTTGAGTTTAAACGAGCAGTGGACCTACTAAAAACCATTTATTATTTAATGTCCATAAAAATTATATTTATATTAATGATGTCTCCAAAGTTCGGAGAATTTTTCGCAGAAAAATAACTTATCAGGAAACATGCGCATGCTGTTCGATGCACCGCTCTATGACGAAAACAAGCTTAAGCAGTGGCGTTGTTGAACAGTGCACACTCGGTAAGTAATCCTACAATTTTTTGTTTATAGCATAGTTTATATGGATTATTCCCAAAAAATTATACGTGTTTTGGAAATGTCAAGTCAAATTAGTCTAGAAAAGATTAATTTTATGGAAGAAAACCTTTCAAACAGCTGTAATCCCTAAACTGCACACTTGCTGGGCTGTGATTGGCTCATGTATTTAAGTGATCATAAAACACAAAATTTATATAAAATGGAATGTGTCTACTGTATTTACCTTACATTTTGCCTTTAAGTGCCAAGCTTATCTTCATCAAAGAAAAACTACTAAGAAAAATTTTGATTGTCATCTAAATTGTCATAAATTTTTACTTGCCATAATTTTTTTTACATCTCAGATGATTTTTGTTTGGATTTACTTATTTCAAGAAATTAAATTTTATTACTTTTCCAGCTGTTATATACTGTTGGATTTTTTAATAAGGTATTAATAACAAAAGTGCATTTTATCTAATTAAATATATGATTGTACCTTTTGAATACATATAAATATGTGCACATAAGCAAATGAACACATGTACAAACAAAAACACACATAATAATATGATCATTATTGTATTATATTATTTTAAAATATTTAATGACTTATAATTCAAAAGAAATAAAATATACTGGTAGTTAAATCTGAACATGGAAACCATGCAACCTTTGATAAATCAGCAGCTTCAATTCAATAAGCTTCAGCTAATGTTTTCAACCACATTCATTAGCCATCATCAGGTTGTTCAATGTTTGATTGAATCATGCACATTTTAAAAATGTAATGGAAAAAAGGAACATCAAATGCAAACTGAACTTGAATACAAACTTTAGATGAAAATTTAATTTCTTGTAATAAGTAAACAGATTCAAACAAAAATCATCTGAGATGTAAAAAAATTATGGCGAGTAAAAATTTATGACAATTTAGACGACGATCAAAATTTGTTTGATCCACTTGAACAGCCTGATGACGGCCATTGAGCATAGCTGAAAATGTTAGCTGAAGCTTATGAAACTAAAACTGCTGATTTATCAACAGTTTTAGTGTGGATTTTTGTTCAATGAATCAGTTTAGTTGTGCATATAAATATATTATTGTACATTTATATATTACTAGCTTACCCGTCGCGCATTGCTGCGATCTCAGAAGAAAGGAAATTCAAGCAAACTCGTTATGATAAAATTAAATTTACATTTCATCATTTTTATTGAAACTTATTATTATTATTCATTTTCATCGGGAAAACATTTCAAAGTGTCGTTTCAATTCTATTTATTTATTGGAGT
>NW_019384303.1:796863-802779 GCF_000671375.1 Centruroides sculpturatus
AAAAAAAAGGACATTTTGGAACATCGTGGAAGCATCGTTCTCTGGGTGCTCCTAGCAATCGACAGATTCGTCGGTTTGTCCGCGAGAAGCCGCCGAAAGCCGTAATCAACGCCCCGGGGCCCACCGAGTGTTTCACCGACAGCGTCCATCCACTAGCGACGAAAACCGACTTTTACGAACTTTATTTTGAACTTTATCCGTGCGCTTTGGGGTGCTACCTCGTCTAACAAGTAATTTGTAAGGAAAATTTCTATGTTTAATAAATGGTTATATGGTAAACCTGTCTCAGGAAGTCATTCTGCGCCCACACGACAGAACGAACCGCTCGGCTGTCGAACACCTCACCCCTAATCGGCTGACCTCACAAAATAAGTGAAACAGAAAAATAAATACTGAAAATCAAAATTAATACTTGAGTGTCTAAAATATAAAATTGCCACTGAACAACAACTTTTATCATCATCAAATATAGAAATATCTGATAACTTGAATATATCAAACAAACAATCTTTTAACTTTCCAGAACAATTATTTAATGTTTGGACAAATGTTTTCAAACTGTTTTACAGGTTAACTTTAGGTTGGCATATATACTATTTTGTGTTCTATTTTTGGAACATTGGAATGTTCTAAAGATATTTACAAATGGTTTTCAAATTTTGTAATTTTTATAAAAATTTAAATTTTGTTCTTTTTATATAGAATAACCCATCTGTTTATATCTAAAATAATTATGTATTACACATAAACAAAAATAGGGGGAAATGATGATATGTGCACTTTTTGAAATTTGTATAGTACAACCTCCAAACATTCAATAATGAGTCACAATCCTTGCAGTTGTATCAACTGCAAGGAAATTGTTACTTTATAAATTTCAAGTATCTCTAAAGTTTTTGTCTTGTCTTCTAAAATTCACTTAATCAATTTTGCGTCTTCAAGCATAGCTTCTACCTCTGGTTCTGAGGCTTATATGGCTAATGTGATGGATTATATTTTCTTCTCAATATTGTATTTATATTTATTTATTTGACAAGAAATTGATTTAACTGTACTCCCAACGTAAACCAAATTACAGTCAAATCTGTCATTCTTGATTGGGACTTGATGTATTCCTGGTTCTCCAGATAATTTTATTTTGTCCTTACTGTTGTGCAGAAGTTGATAAATTGTGCTATTAAGTTGATATACAAGCTTGGGTCCTACTTTCTTTTCTATTTCTTTACACAGTGATTTGACTGTCATCTTGTAGTCCACAATCATACATCTAGACTCAGCTGGAGTACTTTGTTGTTGTATATTAGTGTTAGGTTGGGGTTGCTTACCATTATCACTGATGTATCTTTGGGTTAAATGTTGTATAAGTGTTGCTGAATATGCATGGGCTGTGGCTACATTTTCAGTTCTTTTATTATGTTGATTATATTGTAACAGATCTTGAACTGGAGTGATGCTGACAATAAAATAAAGATTGCACCTTTCAAAATATTTTACTGGATGTAATTACAAAAATACACAATAACTACTAAAATCCAGCAAAAACTTACTTTACCAAAAGAATGTTTTCAACAATTTTAAAATGTCATCATTAGGTTTATTGAATTAAGATAGAATGAGGTACAAATTTCAGCCATAATAAATAATGGATAAATTTTGAGATTTTGATTTATGAGAGGATTTTGTTTTTCATGGATTTCTGTAAAATTAATTAATTAAATAATTTAGAATAAACTGGAAGAAAAGAATCAGCTCAAAGTGGGCAGCCCACTTATGCCAAAGCCAGCAGACTGTTTTGGCCTGCTGGCTGCCGGCACATCAACAGGCACGACTTCCTGATAGAGCTTCAACGCAGAAAAGATTGCGATTGATCTTGGATACAATAAAGGCATGGTTTGCTGTTTGGCTCATGCCTATGTCAACCATCTTCCCCCATGCAGCATTGCTAGCGCTCGGTCTATGGTGGACGGCAGCCAGCAGCCCGTTATAGGTGGCAGGCGCACGGTTGTCTGGTTCAATCAGCATTTGGATCCCCTATACAGCTAGATTGCTAGCCATAATTGCATGAAGATCACGTACAGGAGAACTGGCACAATTTACGAGCTGCTGCGCAATGCTAAAGATGGGATAGATCTTAACAGAGTCCCAGGGGTTTACTCCATTCCCATCAGGGATGATAGGTTCCAAAGAGACTTGGTTTATATTGGTTCAACCGTGTGTTCAGCACAAAAACGGTTACAGGAGCATCAATCTGATCTTAAAAACAACAGGCACACCACTGCCTTGGCGGTGTATGTTACCAACCCTGAAATTTGGGTGGACTTCCGGAACACCAAATTAATTAGACAGGTATTTCAAATCGATCATATTCCTCACCTGGAAGCCTGGGAGATCTATAAAGCCATCGTTGGGGGCACCTGTATCAACTTTAAGGATGGGGAGACAATCGCGCATGCATGGAGATACCTGTTTAAGGAATTTGAATGGAGACAGGCGGAGGGGTGAAACGTGATATGTGCAATGTTTATAACTTGGGCAGCATTGTTCTAATGGTCCAAGGGGGATGCCAGTTAGTTCACCACCTGAAGAAGGCCTTGGTGGAGGCTGAAAACATCAGTAGGTTTTGTGTCGAATACAACACTGATAAAAAAAAAAGGTTTTTGTTTGTGGCTGTCTATTACTCACTACAATGTTAATATTTAGAAGACATTTATTTTGTGTTAAAATTAATTGCTGGAAAAGTGTGTAAGGTATGTTCAATATCTTTATATAATATCATGGTAGTTCCAGCCTCAACTATTAGAGATGTATAGGCCATTTTGATGTACAACCTTTTGCCATCTTTCGGGTAGCTCCATAATTTCTTTAGTAAAGAACTTCATGTCTTTCTGACAAAAAGCTGTTCCAAGTTCCATTTGATGGCTTTCTTGGAAACAAAGCAATGTCCATTTAAAGAATTTTGAAGAGAACAAAACAGGTGGTAATTAGAGAAAGCAATATCTGGTGAATAAGGAGGATGTGGCAAGACTTCTCAGCTCACTTCCAATAATTTTTATTGTGTTGGCAAGATGAGTGAGATCTACTGTTGTCTTGATGAAAGATCAAGACATTTTTCCAGTTTACCAATTCTGGATGATTTTTGTGGATAGCTGCATTCAGTTTGTCCAGTTGGCCACAGTACACATTTGAATTGATTGTTTTGTTCTTTGGAAAGTTTGTATAACATTCAACAGTCTTCCAATCCCACCAAATTGAGAGCATGATCTTGTTTGGATGAAGCCTTGTCTTTGAATTAGTTTGTAGTGATTCACCACACACACAGCTTTTATGATCATTTGCCTCTTGACATTGTTGTACATGATCCATTTACATCACTTGCTACCATCCACTTCAGAAATGGATCTCTTTCCTTGTGTTTTTGTAGTGAATCACTGATGGAAGTGCATTCTAGATTTCTTTCAGTCAGTTTATTCAAAACCCAATATCAAGCTTGATAACATAGCTAAGTTGATGGTTTTTCATGCTCAATTTTGATATTTGGAGAATCCTTTCAATCTTCCATACTGCATAGAGTGGATTGGTATTGACTAGCTCTGTTACTGTTGACCTCTTGGGGTTGGCCCAAGCATGGTATGTGTTGGACAGAAAAATCTTCATTCACTCCATTAATGAAATCTTGCAAACCACTTCTGGTACACACATTCTTTCAAGGCATTCTTGCCATACACTGCACATATCTTTTTACAGATTTGCACAGTGTTTTTGGTTGTGTTTTGTATGTTCTTTCAACGGATGTCGAACACACAAAACACATCCAATTTTAATGCTTTTTCTTTTAAAAAGAATGAATGTTATGTCAATTTCAGATAGTTACAAGCTTTCAAAATTTAAACTGAAGTTTGTTGCGTTTCATAATGTTTACCACCATCTATCAACAAAAACCACATGGCCAACCCAATACTTAACCCTCTGTTATTTGTTTGGCATCTGTAAGATGCCATGTGATACTTGTAACATCCATTTTTCATGAAATTTTGAAAGATCTGAAAAAATTAGTACTTTCCTAACTTTTCAAGTCAGAGGATATGCACAATAAACTTTTTGCACTGCATATATAGTTTTTCAGAGAAAAATTGTAGATGGTTAAAATACTTTCTCAAATACTATTTTCCTGAAGAATGTGATCTGAATGCATCAAAAATGTTTGAAGTGAAATGTTAAAATTGCCAAAATTTTTATTGTGATTTTTAAAAAATTATAATATGAGCATTTAAAAAGCAAAGTTTTGCCANGAACAGTGCACACTCGGTAAGTAATCCTACAATTTTTTGTTTATAGCATAGTTTATATGGATTATTCCCAAAAAATTATACGTGTTTTGGAAATGTCAAGTCAAATTAGTCTAGAAAAGATTAATTTTATGGAAGAAAACCTTTCAAACAGCTGTAATCCCTAAACTGCACACTTGCTGGGCTGTGATTGGCTCATGTATTTAAGTGATCATAAAACACAAAATTTATATAAAATGGAATGTGTCTACTGTATTTACCTTACATTTTGCCTTTAAGTGCCAAGCTTATCTTCATCAAATAAAAACTACTAAGAAAAATTTTGATTGTCATCTAAATTGTCATAAATTTTTACTTGCCATAATTTTTTTTACATCTCAGATGATTTTTGTTTGGATTTACTTATTTCAAGAAATTAAATTTTATTACTTTTCCAGCTGTTATATACTGTTGGATTTTTTAATAAGGTATTAATAACAAAAGTGCATTTTATCTAATTAAATATATGATTGTACCTTTTGAATACATATAAATATGTGCACATAAGCAAATGAACACATGTACAAACAAAAACACACATAATAATATGATCATTATTGTATTATATTATTTTAAAATATTTAATGACTTATAATTCAAAAGAAATAAAATATACTGGTAGTTAAATCTGAACATGGAAACCATGCAACCTTTGATAAATCAGCAGCTTCAATTCAATAAGCTTCAGCTAATGTTTTCAACCACATTCATTAGCCATCATCAGGTTGTTCAATGTTTGATTGAATCATGCACATTTTAAAAATGTAATGGAAAAAAGGAACATCAAATGCAAACTGAACTTGAATACAAACTTTAGATGAAAATTTAATTTCTTGTAATAAGTAAACAGATTCAAACAAAAATCATCTGAGATTAAAAAAATTATGGCGAGTAAAAATTTATGACAATTTAGACGACGATCAAAATTTGTTTGATCCACTTGAACAGCCTGATGATGGCCATTGAGCATAGCTGAAAATGTTAGCTGAAGCTTATGAAACTAAAACTGCTGATTTATCAACGGTTTTAGTGTGGATTTTTGTTCAATGAATCAGTTTAGTTGTGCATATAAATATATTATTGTACATTTATATATTACTATCTTACCCGTCGCGCATTGCTGTGACCTCAGAAGAAAGGAAATTCAAGCAAACTCGTTATGATAAAATTAAATTTACATTTCATCATTTTTATTGAAACTTATTATTATTATTCATTTTCATCGGGAAAACATTTCAAAGCGTCGTTTCAATTCTATTTATTTATTGGAGTGCTTGTGGATACACGATATTTTTTGTTTTTTCGTCTGGTGCGTACACGAATAAATCAGAAGATTTTCCGACGCGTGAGCTGGCCACATACCCTATGTACAGTTGTACTGTACATGCGAAAAGCACGGATTCTTTAAATTTAGCCCACATACTCGCAGAGATTGTCAGAAGTGCGATATTCCCCATTTTTATATATATTTTTAAATCCTTTATAATTTTAATTATTTAATTGCTCCTTCCTCTCTTCCTTGGCATGTTGTGAAATTTCTGATAGTTGGATAATAAACCGTTTTATTGTAATTTGTCTTTTTAAATTATTT
>NW_019384303.1:810247-874151 GCF_000671375.1 Centruroides sculpturatus
GATCCATTTACATCACTTGCTACCATCCACTTCAGAAATGGATCTCTTTCCTTGTGTTTTTGTAGTGAATCACTGATGGAAGTGCATTCTAGATTTCTTTCAGTCAGTTTATTCAAAACCCAATATCAAGCTTGATAACATAGCTAAATTGATGGTTTTCCATGCTCAATTTTGATATTTGGAGAATCCTTTCAATCTTCCATACTGCATAGAGTGGATTGGTATTGACTAGCTCTGTTACTGTTGACCTCTTGGGGTTGGCCCAAGCATGGTATGTGTTGGACAGAAAAATCTTCATTCACTCCATTAATGAAATCTTGCAAACCACTTCTGGTACACACATTCTTTCAAGGCATTCTTGCCATACACTGCACATATCTTTTTACAGATTTGCACAGTGTTTTTGGTTGTGTTTTGTATGTTCTTTCAACGGATGTCGAACACACAAAACACATCCAATTTTAATGCTTTTTCTTTTATAAAGAATGAATGTTATGTCAATTTCAGATAGTTACAAGCTTTCAAAATTTAAACTGAAGTTTGTTGCGTTTCATAATATTTACCACCATCTATCAACAAAAACCACATGGCCAACCCAATACTTAACCCTCTGTTATTTGTTTGGCATCTGTAAGATGCCATGTGATACTTGTAACATCCATTTTTCATGAAATTTTGAAAGATCTGAAAAAATTAGTACTTTCCTAACTTTTCAAGTCAGAGGATATGCACAATAAACTTTTTGCACTGCATATATAGTTTTTCAGAGAAAAATTGTAGATGGTTAAAATACTTTCTCAAATACTATTTTCCTGAAGAATGTGATCTGAATGCATCAAAAATGTTTGAAGTGAAATGTTAAAATTGCCAAAATTTTTATTGTGATTTTTAAAAAATTATAATATGAGCATTTAAAAAGCAAAGTTTTGCCAAACTTTTTACTGTTTTAAAAGTTAATTTCTAAACATTTTTTTTATTTTACAGATATAATTTTTGGATAAATCATCCAAAACTTAAATAAATCACACCACTGACACCAATAATCAGCAAAAAGAACAAAAATTTTACTGTAAACTGATATTTTCTTTTGTATATAAGTCATCAATCTTTTTGCTAGTTATTGGTGTTGGTGATGTGATTTATTCACGTATTAATCCAGTAATTTGACGATTTTATACAAAACTTAAATGTATAAAATAAACTTTGTAAAAATTATAAGTTTAATATAAAATTACATGTAAAAAATTATATTTAATAAGCAAATAAAGAAATGTATGTAATTTTAAAAAAAAATGATAAAATTAGTTTTATTCGTCTTTTTAACATATTATATAAAAACTTACAAAAATATTTTAATTAAAAATTTTAATAATTTTTGTTACATTATAATTATTAGAAAATTTCTAAAAGTTAAAATTCTTATCAATTATTAAATATTTAAACATTTAATAATTTAATTTGAGATATAATTACCATATTTACTTGTGTATAAGACAAGGTTTTTTTTTTGTTTTGTTTTTTTTGCTGCTTCAAAAACCTAGGTTATCCTATACATGCGAGTGAAGGATTCTTTGCATTTTTGCAATAATTTTTGTGAATTGTATATAGTTCATGCTGCCATTATAGCAGGGTGCTATCGAGGTCAAGGTGAATGTCACTTTCAAAAAGATGGTCTGAAAATAGTTGGTCACTTAGCAATGATCATAAATGTAGTTATTTCATATTTGTTAAATTGGTATTTTTAATGAATTCTAAATCATTAAAAATAAACTTTTTCTGGTCATTCGCATTATAATTTTTTGGTTTTGCTACATGGGTATCAGGTGTGTGGAAAAACATTCCTGAAGAGCTGATAGAAAAGTCATTCATGAAATACTGCATTTCAAATTCACTTGACTGATCAGAGGATCTGTCAAGTGAAGCTTTGTGGAGTGAGAGTGAAAAAGAGGAAAGTTGTAGTGAAGCATTGGAGGGCGAGTTCGAGTAGACAAAAGGTGATACCGTTAAGAAAACATTGCTGTTTGCCGTAATATGTGCATTTGATAATATTTTATTTGTGATTAAACAAAATAAAATTCAAATTGTATTAATAAATCTAATTTTGTTTATTTTGATCTTTAAAGTCCCACCTCGTCTTATACACGAGTAAATACAGTAAATGATTTTGCAATAATAATAGAAATTTTTTCATGATAAACATTACTTTAGAAATATTAAAAAAAAAATGAAAACTAATAGAGATTTACTATTTCTATTATATCATTTTTATATAGTAAGCAAGAACATCATTAAAAATATTGCCTTTGAATTTTTAATAAAGGAAACAATGAAGAAAATTTAAGATTCATTTGTCTATTGAACTTCTTACTGCTATTATGAGATTACAATTTTCATAAAATTTTCATTTTTTTTAGGAAACTATTTTTGCAAATATGACTTAACAGAACAACTGTAATAATAGACTTACATTGTCAGCATATTTTTAATGACATTCTTGTTTAGCATATAAAAAGAACATTAAAAAAACAGATTTATATACTGGTAAGACTATATTAATTGATTGTTGTTGTTATTTTTTAATAAATGATTTTAATATTTTGGAATTTATAAAAGAACTTTTACTAAATGATTTTGAATAAGTAAAAATAATCTATTTAAAGTTATACTTTTTGTTAACCTACATTGTTTGTGACATTGATATAGGATGCCAGCAGGGAAGAGCAAGTTGGGAAATTTCCATCCTTGATTTGATCACTTGTAGAAAGCAAGAGTTTATTTCACTATAACTGATATGATTCATAAAAGTTTTGCTCTCTTGGAAAGAATCTTAGCAAAACAAACTGCTCTAAAACATATTGATCTCACTTAATCTGCAAAATGATATGATTAGAGACATACTGACATTATTCAGCAGTGACATTATTCAAAGCTGTTGTCAAAATCAGCTGTTCTCTGCAGCATCAACATTCATAAAATTTCAAGGATCTTTTTTTAATTTCAAATTACATATGAATATTTGTATAAGTTTTGGTTTGGTTAAATTGTTAATAATGCTGTTTTGATTTGTTTTTTGTTTTAATGTGAACTTCATGTCTTTCTGACAAAAAGCTGTTCCAAGTTCCATTTGATGGCTTTCTTGGAAACAAAGCAATGTCCATTTAAAGAATTTTGAAGAGAACAAAACAGGTGGTAATTAGAGAAAGCAATATCTGGTGAATAAGGAGGATGTGGCAAGACTTCTCAGCTCACTTCCAATAATTTTTATTGTGTTGGCAAGATGAGTGAGATCTACTGTTGTCTTGATGAAAGATCAAGACATTTTTCCAGTTTACCAATTCTGGATGATTTTTGTGGATAGCTGCATTCAGTTTGTCCAGTTGGCCACAGTACACATTTGAATTGATTGTTTTGTTCTTTGGAAAGTTTGTATAACATTCAACAGTCTTCCAATCCCACCAAATTGAGAGCATGATCTTGTTTGGATGAAGCCTTGTCTTTGAATTAGTTTGTAGTGATTCACCACACACACAGCTTTTATGATCATTTGCCTCTTGACATTGTTGTACATGATCCATTTACATCACTTGCTACCATCCACTTCAGAAATGGATCTCTTTCCTTGTGTTTTTGTAGTGAATCACTGATGGAAGTGCATTCTAGATTTCTTTNTTGATCATATTATTTTAGTAATAATAGACATTATGATTGTAATAATAATTCTCTACATTCAAAAAGTAAATTAAGATTAAAATCTTCATTTATAGATTATTAAATTTATTATTTGATTATAGATTATTAAATTAAATTTATATCTTTCAGGTATTAAATGTCCAGTATGTTCCAAATTTGTGCCACCTGATGATGTTGAGTGCCATTTGGTGATGTGTCTTACTAAACCTAGAATTAGCTATAATGGTATTTATTATTCTAATAAAAAATTTTATGATAATTATATAAAATTTATTTATACATTTTTTTGAAGAAAGGAGGAGGAATAATTACTCTTTTATAATTATTTTTAAGTTGAAATATAAAGATGGTTTAAAAAGTAAAGTGAATTATGCCTACAGTATAATGAGAAAAATAAAATTATTATTTAATGTAATCTTTTCTATTCTCCTCCTCCTTTTTCTTTTATTTTGTATTGTAGTACTTAAATAATCATTGAAATATTTAATGTAAATTGGACAATTTATCATCCCATCACTAATCGGACATTTTCCAGGAATTGGAATCAAGAAAACATTATCATAATTTCGAATTCTTAAAAATGATTCTTTTACATTTTATAAGAAAATTAATTTTTGTTTTAGTCAAAGATTAAAAATGATGGAAATTGCGATATTAGCAATTAAATATTAGTTTATTGAAAACTTTCACATCAATAAAGCTGAAAGTACACAACAGGGCATACATGAAGTGATGTCCATTACAGTGGACTTTTTTTGTGTAGTCAGTGACAAGAGATTGCACTTGGTTGATTCTAACTGTTCCAATTTTAGGGTTGCTATCTGGCTGGCATTGGGCCAGCTAGACTGGCTATCTCTGTATTCAATATATCTATATAACTATTAAAAGCAAAATGTTCTGTTGCTGCCAGGGTTGTGGAGTCGGTAAAAAAACACTGACTCCTGATAATTTTAGTAGGCCGACTTTGACTCCTGACTCTGGCAAATTAAATACTAAGTAATTTTATGGGGGGATGGGGGGCAGAGGCAGTCATAGGAGCTATTTTACTCTGAACTCTGAAAGGAGCCTGGAGCATTTACCCAAATACTTTTATAGTTAGTATTTTTAATATTTAACTTACATTAATATTTATTTGTATAAAAAAATTAATTTTTAACAAATACTTAATAAGAGGAGAAAGGGGGCAATAAAATTCTACATCTACATATATTCGACAGCATTTGCACTTCAATTTCACTTTTCCAGAAAAGTTAGTCCAACTAAAAAGTGTGAGATTTAGCTAACTACTTCAGCCCCTTGTTCAGAAAAGAAAAATATGTACTCTGATCAATTAGTCTGGCTCATTCAGAAAAATAGAGTACTTATTTAGAGCAGGGATAATAAAGGAATGATTCCAAAATATTCAAATTCAATTGGGTCAAAATAATTTAACCACTAAACACAAATACTACAAAGAATACTACATATTTAATAAATTAAACTGATGCATTTTGTATTTAAAATAAATGAATTATAACAAAATACAAAATGATTTTAAAAAATTAATAAATATATAATAAATTTTCTTTCATTTAAATAAAAAAATTAAAGTAAATTTAAAATGTTGGAGTCAACACATTTTTTCTGACTCCTCTGGCCAGAAATTCCTCCCAACTCTGACTCCACCTCAACGATCCAACTTTGACTCCACAGTCCTGGTTGTCGCTGCACACTTATAATGTAAATTTTTAAATTAATTTGATTTACAATTTGAAAATTTCAAAAAACTTTTAAATGATTTTCTAAAACATTGTTTTAATTTTCGATTGATTTGATTTTAATTTTAATTAATTTAATTTTATTTTTACTTTTGCTTTTAGTGTAAAGGCCAGAGTTTTAATTATTATTTTTATTTATTTAATTTTTGCCTGCATTTTTGAATTCTTAATTACAATTTTTAAAATAAATTGAAACTTTCTTTTTCTTTTATGATATAACTATAGAAATTATTTTAGTGTTGTTTTGTACAAAACATAATCAAATTTAAATTTATTTTAATTTTTTAGTAATTTTTATTAATTTTTGTTTTATAAATTTGCCTGCTTTTTAAAAATTTTTTAAAATTTTAATTACAAGTGTGTTAGCATTGATTGAACTATTGTGCTATCTAGTTTCAAATTAAGGCCAGTGGTTGGCAAAAATATTTAAGTGTCAGCAGAACAGTATAAAATATAAACAAAATGATATTTTGATTGAAGAAATATTATATAAAATTATTTTTAATATTTAGTATGTTTACTTATAATGATAAAATGACTTTCTCATTATAATTATGGAAAGTTTTTGTTATGATTCACAGATGATGCTGTAATATGTTAAATTTTCAAATGCAATTTGTGCATTTCTGAGTAAAAATATTTGATTTTTGAGTATTTTTACAGCAAAAAAATGCCATTTTGAGTTTTAAAAATTGATTTTTCAAGAAGAGTTGGTCTAGATATTTGTGGCTCAAGTGAATGAATTTAAAAATTAGTTAACTTGTGACAATGATATTTGTTTGGCTCATTGCATCATTTTCCAAACTTTATTTAGCATTGAATACGATGGAGTTAAATCATTTACAAGACATGCCTGTTGCAAAAAGCATGAAAAAAGTGCAGCTTCTCATTTACTATTCTCTCCCCTCCAGTCATTGCATCAGCCAATGAAGCAGTTTTCAAATATGGCAACTCTACATGGCATGATGGGATAGTTTGTTGAGTAAAAGGGAATTAGCTGTGATAATGTTGCAATATTAACTTTATTTGAAAGAAGATTACAAATTTATTTTATGGTACACAATAAAAGCATATGTATCCACATATAAATAAAGAATTTTCACATTTCTTGAAAGATTGATTCTGGATTTTCTGATCATTTTTCTATTCTTAAGCTTGATGTTTATTAATTAATGAATTTACTGTGCTTGTAATATAAATCATTAATTTTTCTAAAGTAAAATAAACTTTGAAAAGTATTCAAAAGAATCAGAATTGGGAGTTTTTGGCAGAATCAGAATCAGGAGAAATTTTGGTATTGTCCCATCACTAATTTAAATATGCTGTTCAAGAATTCATATAGCTTCTTTCATAATTTGCAGTCATTTGAGAACCATTTTTAAATCACTCTGGTTCAATGATACATTAAAATTCAAAATCAAATTTGGAATAGATAACTTGTAAAACCAAAACTATTCACACTTTTCCTGCAAATTCAATATGTTTTTGTTTGTCAATATTTTATATTTATCTAGAGTGCAGTTTGGCAAAAGCTTTGTGGAAGTTGCTTGATTGGCATCACTGCTGTTTATAATTTTATTTCTTATTAGTGTAGCTTTTATATGCATACAGAGAGAATGCTGATGAGTTGTTACATCTATGGATGCACAAAATAGTTAGTCTCCCAAGTCTGCTCATTTCTTTAGATTTTTATCTAAATGATAGCAGATCAACTCTGCAATCAAAATTAGATTTGGAAATAGTTTCTTTTTTCAGATAACCAAACTGCAGAGATTGTCTTCTATCCAATCAATAATGTTAATGGATATTTGAAAAAAATATTTTTTAAAATTTGTTTTAACTTTTGAATTTGCCAAACTTATAATAATGGATTCTTTTGATGATGGATTTGATTGTCTGAAAGTGCTTGGGAAGGGTTTTGTTTTTATTTTTATGTTTTTTGTTTCTTTATGCCAATAAAAGATGATTTATTATTATTAATTATTTTGTGTTAGTATATTTGTAATCAACTATGTTTATCCTGCAATTTAATCACAAAGCACCCAATATCTCACTATAGCCATTTATTAAAAATCTTAATTTGTAAGTTTATCATTGACGGAATGCACTGTCCTCTTACAAAACTAATAGCTTTTTTTAATATAACATGAATATTCATTAACCTTTCAATATAAAACTTCTTTTATTGTAAACCACCATACTATTGATCAAACCTTTAAAAATGCAGTATAATTTTAAGTTTCAAACATTTTTTGTTCTTAAATAACTTTGAAGATGGTTTATGACAAGGGTAGTTTTCAGAAAAGTGTTCTTTTATTGTGTTTCTTAGTTTTTGCTGTCATTAACATTTACATCTTTTAACATAAATCATGATAATAAAAAGCCAACTTTCTCTCTTGCTTAATTAATATTTCTTGCAACAAATTATAAATAATCCAACCAACTTGTTACCAACCAAAATTTAAGGTAATAACTTTAAGTGATGTGGAAATAATTGCATATGAACACAATTGCAAATGTAAAGAGGTTCATTGACAGGGAAATGGATTTGTTACGGAAATAATGTGATATTGTCTCAATAATTACTTTACTGCAATGACTCTGATAAATCAAATGATTAGAAAGTTTTCATACTTGCTTAATATATTATGATACTCAGACTCAAAGAATAATTTGTACATTACCAGAGTCAAAAAAAGAAGCTTCCTATATTAAAGTTATAACTACTCTAGTAGTACAGTGAAACTTTGTGAAGTCAGACTAATTGGGGTTGAAAGTCATCTGAGTTAGCAGGATTCTTCATGTCATTGGAAATGAATATAATGCATAATTTATTAGGACTTGAGTACAAAATTGCATAGTATTGGAAGAATTTGTTACTGTAATGATGACAAGTCACTTAGAGTATGAAGAAGACAAAATGATGTGAATGTTGTCTTATGTAAATTGTAATCAGATGATGTGAGCATGATATGACATGGCTTGTGTTCTTTTAAGGAGGATGTAGACAAATGAAACTGTAGTGGTTCTACTTCTGTTTTCTTATTTTTGTCATTGCACATAATAGAATGAATGAGACAAAGGTTATAACACAACAACTAAGTTTGTATTCCTTGCAAAAACTGTACACGTGTTACATCATCATGACTAACAAGTAACTACCAATGGTCTCACTGGGTGTGTTAGACTCATTCTAGGAAGTAATGATGCATACCACTCGGGGTTTGTTGCTTGTTTTTACAACAGTTAAGATGGGAAAGGTAGCATTTGCCACAAAACTGCTATTTTTGTTTAAAATTTTATTTTAATTTAAATTTTTCCAAAATTTTGTCCATTTTAAGCAAAGTTTCACTTAGCAAGAGTCTATTGTACTTTCTTTCCAAAGTTAATATTACTACAACAATTAATTTAATAGTAACTGTTGGTTAATATTACCATTGAGTAATATAATTGACATCAAAGCTCTTAAATGCAAGCTGAAATTGTCAAGCCATTTATATTTATTGCAGCATTGCTTGATCTAATTTGTAATTTTGGTCTCATGGAAAACTACCAATTTTTGATAAATTAATTTAAACAATCCATTTTTCTGAATGAATTCATAAGTGATTTACTAAAGGAACCATATTTAGCATTATAAAACTATTGCCATAGCTGGAAAATTTAAGTGAACTGTTAACTGATCAGTATATTACAGATAATCTCTTAGCAGTTTTGTGGATAGAATATTCTTTGTTCTAAAATTAATAAAACAAGCTTACATTTTTAACTGAATCTAATAAATATAGTTCTGTTGTTTAAATAATGAAAGGGAGAATATTTCCTAGTATTACTATGTTTACATGACAAATGTTAATCCTGATCAATATTCTAACATCTGGGTTATTTTAGCATTCTTTTTTCAAGTGAGCTAATTTTTTTAAGCAAATTAGTGACATGATATTACAGCATTAATTCTCTGTAAAATTAACATCAAAAGAATAATATGTTAATCTAATTGCATTTTGTATAAACATTTTCTTGGCCTATATTCTTGTTGTTTCTGGTTAACTTAATTAGGGTAAATCTTATTCAATTAACTTTCATTGTGTAAACATAGTACAAGATGTTATTGGTTGTGTTATACTGACTCACCTTGTAAATTCACTAATATGCAAAGCATGTAATAAGCAATTGGCATATATGGTGATAACAAGGTCATTTTGCTTCATTATTGCCCATTGTTGAGTAAGTTATAAAAAAGGAATATCAATAAGGTGTAAAATGATATCTAGAATAAAGTGCAATTCTTTCATATTTTAACTACTATAGGATATCTTTATAACTTATTCATAGAGGAACAGTTATTTTTAGTTGGTTTATTATTTAATATGCCTATTTTTAATGGTGCTGACTTTGACAGATAATTTTCTCATTTAAGACATTCCTCTTGTACTGTTGTTTTATATGCTTATAATGGATGAAAAGTCAGTTTTTGGTGAATATTGGTTTTATTAACTAATTCTGCAAAAATCTAATTAAAATAGCAAATCCAACCTTCCAAAAGAAATTGTTTTAATCTCTTTGTAACTGCCAAAGATCCACTAGTCAAAAACCTTATAATTGTGTTTCAGTATTTTTATTTGCATCTATGTATTTGTTGATGTATCTTATTATTTTTTGTTTTAATTTATTTTCACTTTTAATAATAACCTATTGGCACGAGATCATGCACTAAAAGTTTTTAAAAAGCATTCCAAAATGCATTTATTGTTAATACAAATCTGTCAGCATTCAATTTCATTTGTTCTTGATAAAGGTCATTAAAGATGACCGAAAATGTTTGAATTTGTTAATAAATATGGCTGCAGTTTATAAGGTTTTTGAGTAGTAGAATTTGTTTTGTTATGCATAAGCTCTGTAGTCCAAACTGCAAGATTTACTACTAGTTCAGTTATATTCTAGCAAATCAAAGTATCATAATGTATGTCTAATTTACTTGTAATGCAAATCCGATGGTATTAAACTGGCTATTTATTTACATAATGTAAATAATATTACTGTAGAAGAGAAAGTATTACTGAATAGAGAAAATTCAGAATAAAGTAGAACCAAAAATTTTTCTCTTAATGTCAAATCTGTATTTTATCAAGTACCTATTCATGAACAGAGTTGCATTAACTACATTTATTACATATTGAGGCTTGTTCTGAATTAATTGAGTTTGTTCTGGCTCACCTCTAAAATCAGCCAAAGCTGTTTTCCAGCTTATGATGCAACTATTATTGAAACATTTCAGAGAGAGTGATTTGTTTCATTGATGGCATCATTATTTATCAATGTACAGAAGTTCAACATTATATTATTTGGATGATGGCAAGATGTTACTCATTTAAATCTATATTTCTTATCTGAGATGGCAGACAAGTATGTATTTATTTGCATATAAGACGAGATTTTTATTCATTTTTCACTGCTTCAATAACCGCTCAAGTGAAGAATTCATTTCATTTTTGCAATAATTTTTGTAAACTATGTATTTGCATTTTTTACCAGATTCTCGCCTTCTGGTGTTTAAAAGCAAGTGTTTTATCTGGGTCATTTCAATTGTTCTTGTGTATTGTCAGGAGTAAATATGAATAGCAATAGGAAAAGCAAAGCTTTTGAATTGAATTTCGAAATTACACAGGAGCCTGATATAAGTTTTAATTCATTCCCATGTAAAAACAGATGATTATTTGGAAATCAGAATTTGGAGAAACTCATAAGTGTAATTGATGAAGAGTGAATTCGACTGTTAAGAATTATCAAAAAAGGTTCCCAATAATTGTCCAGCTTTACATGAACAAATTATGTTGTCAATTTCACAAGATTTTTACTTGAAGTTTAAAATGCCAGTAATTTTTGCAGAACAATGTGTGCATTTACATACATTTGATATTTTATTTGTGATTAAATGAAATAAAATTAGAATTGTATTAGTAAATCTAATTTTCTTTATTTTGATCTTTAAAGTCACCTTGTCCTATATGCGAGATCATCTTATATCCAAGTAAATACGGTAATTTTTTTTCTTTCAATGTGCTATATATTAATATAATGATTAAATTGTATTATTTATGTAACTACCTGGTCTCTCAATGTATTATTCATAGAGACAGAATAAGACAATAATATGACAGAAGGAAAAAATTTTTGAATAGTAGAAAAAAATAATAGAGACAATATTAGTAACAAAGTAAAAACTCTGAGTAAAAAGTGAGTGTAATATAAACTTATGCATCTCATTTAAAAGATTTTTCTGTGTTGAAATCTACAAACCATGTCTTGTGGTTGTCTAGACCAGCACAAAATTCATTGTCATTTACACTACTACTATTCTAACTAGCACTAATATTGTTTCTTCATTCTGTCATTATGCCCTGTAAAACTTTAGGTGAAGAAAGAATTTTTTAAAAAATATCTTATTATTGTGTATTCTGAAACCATGACTTCTTTTATCTGTTTTTATCTTCACAACTAGGTGCATAGACAGACATTTATTCGGAATATCCTATAGGATATTCTGAATAAAGATGGTGTAGAGATGCCCTGTGTCTATCTATGCACCTAGTTGTGAAGATAAAAACAAAAAAATATCTTATTTAGCAGTTAAAACTAGCAGAGAATATTTTAAGATAAGAAACTTCAATTTGAGCACTACCACTGAAATAAATGTATAACCTTCGTCTAAAATCAAAATGATTAAGAAGATCTAGCAGCTGTATAAACAAACTTTGGCTTATAAATGTAAAGTAATCTAACCTTACTGAGATTCTTAAAATTAGAATAAAACTGAAGCTTATATTGGAAAAAGAGGCAGATGTATGTCAGAATATGTGATTATTTACCAACTAGCTGAGTACTCAGCTTTGCTCAGGAAAATGATATATACTATCTTGAATATATATATGCAAAATTTCATAGAAATTGGTTCAGCCATTCTCATCTGATTGATACTCAAACACACAGACATGAATTAAATTTTATACACATATATTGATAGATTACTAAAAAGTTACTAGTATGACAGTGTTAATGATACATAAATTTTCATAACAAATTTTCAAATAAGTTTAGCAGTTTTTGTTTAAGTTTAATACTAGGAAGTTTTGTTAATATTGAAATTAATACTGTTCCTGTTTAGGAGAAAACAGAAATAATATTTTTAAGTTTAAATTCTACTCCTTTATAAACTTCACCTTCATCCTTATAATCTTCAACAACTTTCTTCTTAATTTTCACCACTGAGGCAATACCATTGAGTAGTCCTGGATTCCCAATATATGCTAAAGTGGCTAAAGTTGGCTTGTATCACTTCAGAAGATAGCTTTTTATTTACTAGAAATGATTAAAAAATAAAAAGAAATAATTTTTAAATACTTCATTTTACATATTTAACATTTTTGCCATAATTTATTGATTCTTTTCTAGTTTATTTTTATTCAAAAGTATTTGCATTTAATAAAAGAAAAAATAGGATGCATTCTTAACTCTTAGACAATTATTCCCTTTGATTTTAATTCTCTTTATTTTTATTGGAATATAATCTATTGAATAACATTATGATATGTTCATGATTGATAAAATTTTTTATTAATTTATTTAATTTAATGCAATTGTAAAAATATTTTTTTGTTTGTGTAAGTAGAAATGATATTGTTGAGAATTATTTACAGAAGTCTTTCAAAGTCCAGTTAATAAATCAAATAATAGGGAATAATAAATCATTTGTATAATAGGTTATCTTAATACTATAAAAAGATTTAGATGTCTTATTTAATGATAGCATTTTCTAATATATAATATACTTTATATTATGTTTTAATAGTAATCTTGAGTTTGATTAATCACTTTTCATTACTTTGTTTTAGAATTATTTACAGAAGTCTTTCAAAGTCCAGTTAATAAATCAAATAATAGGGAATAATAAATCATTTGTATAATAGGTTATCTTAATACTATAAAAAGATTTAGATGTCTTATTTAATGATAGCATTTTCTAATATATAATATACTTTATATTATGTTTTAATAGTAATCTTGAGTTTGATTAATCACTTTTCATTACTTTGTTTTAGGATTATATAACTGATAATATATTTACTAATTCTCACTGTTAGAATTCATTTATTTATTCAGTTAATTATATATTTTTATAAAGTTTAACTATCCACATTAATTTTTTCTGTATCTCTTTTATATTTCTGTATTTTCTAACACAACCTGAATAATTGGATTGCAATTTGAAAACACTGTAGATATGTAAATTTATCATCTATCTGTCTGTCTTTCCTTAATCTCAAGAATGGAGTTAGATAGATGAAAGATGAGACCAGGTATGGAAACCTTGCAGGCAGGAGGCCCCTATGAACTAACTGATACAAACTGGAAATTGTGTTATTTCAATTCAAAAATTTTTCTATGAAAGGTGTTAAATAGATGACTGGTATTACTTTATTGTTAAAGGAAAAATATGATGTACAGAGGCAAGCCACTACTAATTGAGGTGGAGAGCATATAAATTAAAAATTTTAAATTAAATAAATTAAAAATATGATTAAAAATTGCGACCTGGCATTATGGTGATGTCATAATAAATAATTGCTTGTTTATTTTAAAATATTTCTGACTACAAATGTGAATGTTTTATTATTTTCATTTTTAATTTAAAGCTTTGTTAAAACTGTATTATTTTCAATATCAGTTTAATTGTTTGAATTTTATAAATAAATGTGAATTCAATTAAATCAAAACTGGGATCAACTGAATAAATAACACAACATAACCAATAAATAGAACATAATCCCTGTATCCTATTTTATCCTATTGGAGTTTTAATATCATGTTCAGTGGAATATAATGGTAAAACTTTGCAAAACAGGAGTGCCAATGGGCATCCCATTTTAAAGGGCCTTATGTGAACTTGTTATGTTGAACTTCAGCACGCTCAATTCTCTCCTACTATCTACTTCAGATATGTTGATAATATTCTCATTATATGATGCAAAAAAACCAGATATGCATCAATTTTTGCATGATATGAACAACCAGTATGGACTAACACTGAGTTTGGAACGAGAAAGTGATACCATGGTGGATTTTTTTAAACCTAAAGATACACTTTAAAGATGGACAAATAATCTCCAATGTGTATTGAAAACTGCAATACCAGCATTTACTCTTACCAGCTGTTTCAAATAATCTGTACCATTTCAAGATCACTGCATTCACTTCCTTTATATGGTACACACCATATAAAGGAAGTGAATGCAGTGATCTTGAAATGGTACACTCACTGTTCAAACATCCTTGATATACAAAAACGAATTAAACCAGATCAGAAAGATTGCCATTATGCATGGCTACCTAAAAAGATCATAGATCAATTGATGAACAAGTTTACCAACAAAAGACATAAGCACTAACAAAACTGTTGTGCAAACTGGAGGAAATAATGGGGAAAACAAAATTTTACATCTTATAAACTCCATCAACAAGTTTAATAACTCAAAAAACATTTTTGACCTAAATTGATAGGTCTTCTTCAATTGTCAGATTATCAAATATACACAAATTTGAACAAAAAGGAACATAAGATAAAATTTAAAACATAAAATAGAACATATAGAATTTAAATACAATGGAAAATAAAAAATTAACAATAGATTATCAATAAATATGAAATTAATGCATTGTAGTGGTAAAATAATAAAAGCTTTGATCCAGTCAAAAATATCATAAACAACTAGAGGAAATGATACTCCTAGTTAAAAATTCACACTTTTAAACTCTAGTAATGAGTTTAATTGAATAATAATGTTCATTAACTGGTTTTGTTGAATAGATGACAATGTTTTCAACTAAATTAACTAGCCTTCTTCAGTTAATAAACTATTGAATACAAAGTTCAGACATAAAAGAACAAAAATTTAAACATAAAATCAAATATACAACTTTTAAATATAATGGAACATGAAATAAAAATCTAAAGATAAAAGAATACACAAAATTTAAAACAAAAGTGACATATAAAACTTAAAATACAAAGGTAAATGAAATGGAAATAAAAGTAAAAACACTAATATCCATGAAATAGTTATTTATGTTGTCTTCATCTTCTATTATAGATGACAACATAATATTTCCCATGTAATTGCATGGGATAACATAACACCTCTGCAGTGCATTTTAAAGGCCTTAAAGTCTGGTCCTCTTTATGCCCCTTCATCATTTTTTTATCAGAAGTCTTTTTATTGAATATTGAAACAATTAGTAAGGACTTACATGACACAAAAAGAATTTTTCCATTGGAGAATGGCTCCACAAGTGATGCGTAATAAAGGAATAGATACCAAGATAAGCATTTTTGGAATATTTTATGTTGTAAACTATGATTAAGGCAACATAACATTGTTATCATGAGAGCAGATGATTTATCGAGAACATTGTATTAGTCAAATGCTCAGTATACATTAAAAGGTTTTAGGAATATATCACAAGTATGAAATGTCAGCTTGCACCTACAAACTGCTTGGATTCTTTATAGCAAAGAGTGAAAACTTTTCCATCTTTTTGGTGCATCTTCACATAAGCAGTATTCTGTCATTCTGGCACCTAAGATTCCATTCTTTTGCAAAGACTCACAAAACTGAAGTAGCTTAAATGCACCTTGTAATTGAGAAGTGTAATTTTCTAATGTTCTTGGTAGAGAAACAAGTCAAATTTTACATTAACACAACTTTTAGCAAATGTAATATTGTTTTGGGGAATTTTTAAAAAACTGCAACAACTGTAATATTGTTTCTCAATATATCAAGATATTCCTCTGTTTAAAACATAACATTACATTTGTAGCATGATATAGATCACGGGTGGCCAACAGTTTTTGCCCCGGGCCAAATTGGAAAGAAAACTTTTTTCACGGGCTGAACCTGATGCTGTCGTAGGAAGATTTTGAGATAGTGCGAGATTGCATTGTGGTGTCACCCTGTAGAGACTAAATTGTACATAGAGATTACAGATACATTTTTCGCATTATCATGCTTTATCAACATTCTACGCTGTACTTAAGAGAATAATGGAAAGTTAACTCTAAACGCACAGTGAATTGTTGACTTTTTTTTTTTTTTTTTTTTTTTTTTTTTTTTTTTTTTTTTTTTTTTTTTTTTTTTTTTTTTTTTTTNTGGGCCACATAAATTCATTAGACAGGCCAGATCTGGCCCACAGACCATATGTTGGCCATGTCTGATATAGATGAATTGTGTGTATGTCTTAATGCCATTTAGTGGTCATCAGAAAAACTATTTCCTTAGAAATTTGAAATACATCAATTGTTTACAACCACTCATGCTTGATTTGCAGTTTAGTGGCTGTATTTTGCAAGATGATTTTGAGTGTCTTATTCAGTATATGTGAGTAAAGTTACAAATGTGTCATGTAATTAGTTGTGTTTTATTTTGCAGTTAAGGACAAATATCTAAGACTACAGGTTTTTCATTTTACTTCTCTCTGTAACAATTTACTGTACATATAGTGGCGGATTTCTGCACAGGCACACGAGGCGCACATCTGGGCCTCAAAATTCAGCTCTCAAAATAAAAAATAATTAATTAAAATAATTTTTTTTATTTTCTATTAAAAATAATTAATAATTTAGCAGTATTCCCTAAATTAAATTATCCTTAATTATTTACCAGACAATAGTGAAATCTATTATAATAATTTACAAATAAATTTTTATTATTCATAGATTACTAGATTTTTGAAATACATATCAGTAGTAAATTTAAAAATAAATTATTTTTTATACCCATGGATTACTAATTTTTTTTTTTAACACTTACCTATTGAAACTTAATAATTCTTGTACCAATAAGTTTCAGTTTTCATAATTAATACAATCTGAACATCGGTAATCTTTCAAATACAGCCAAGCAGTTGTAATTTTATATTGATTAATTTTCAATGTTATTTTCTTATGTCTCACTTTTTTTGGATCGCTGGTATAGTGCCTACCAGAGTAAAAACGTGTGCATAGAATGACATTGTATTGTGTGTAGGGGTAGTGAAAATATTTAGAGGGGAACCTCAAAATTGAATTGCGCCTGGGACCTTTCAAGTGCTAAATCTGCCACTGTGTACATAAGATTAAACAATCCATACAAATTGAAGTCCACAGTTCTCAACAATGACAGAAATATTGCTTAATATCCCAGAAATCAGAAACTGCTTCCACTGTTTGCCTAGCTTTAGTCAATTTTTCTTTATGCTCAGTAGAATGCTGATTTTCACTTTATACTCAGTGAAAACCAATCATTGCACATAAAAGAAACTGTATTCACACTGTAAATGTTAAAGCCTTGCCTCATCCTTTTATCATAAGTAATTCTCTACAATTGTTGGAATATCTTAGCAATATTTCATTAGTCAATGAGGAATACATGACTGTTTTGGACTTTTGAGCTCTCTTCCCATTTGTTAAGCTGACTCCTAATTCTTGCTGAATTAAGGATTTCTTCCTCACCAATGTTGGAACTGTACATAGATATCAGCAACATATTTTAAAACTTGCACATCTTGTTTTGTTACTCTTTTTTTCTTATGACAACAAAGTATACATTCAAGGCAAGGGTGTTCCCATGGGCAGTTCCATTTTTGGAATCCTTGGTGAGCTTGTCATTTACTGCCTGGAAAACAGTGCTACAAAAAAACCAGATCTGCAAAATTTTCTCCAAAGGGTCAGTGACAATCTTTATGGTCTGCTCTTACAATTAGAACAGGATAGTGAAACATTGATACAATTCTGAACATTTCTATTGCTTGCAGAGGTGATAAGCCCATTACCAATATATATTATAAACCCACATATTAACCAATTTTCGTCTCTCACAACTTAGTGGACTCCAATTACTTAACCTCTCTGCATTTATGTCAAGCTTTGTATTAAATGACACTGACTTGTCCTGACAAGACACGTCAATGTCATTTGATACAAAGAGCATTTACACACTGCACTAGTACTCTGGATGTCATAACTGAGACCAATTTTATCGTAAACATTGCGAAACAAGCATGGCTAGCCAATCACATTAATTAATACAGTGATTAATCACCAGTGTTCAGACATCAGTCAGTGACTATAAGAGAAGGCTTACTCTAAACAGCTTCCCTACCTTAAAAAGATACGTACGGAGGTTGCCAAATGTAACAACTGAAGCCTAGTATCATGAAGATTTTATGAAAGAATAAGCTATATTATGATTATACTAATTTCTCTGTGATTTATTCCATCCTGATAGAAGACCACTAGTTTAACAGGAAACTCACATGCTACCAGGTAAAACCTACACCAAAGGATTAAAGAGCATGGGTGTTAAATCCTAAAAGTACCAAAGCTGGAACAGAGTTTAATTCACTAAAAACTCACTTTTGAGCACTTTTTTTTTTTACAAATGCAAATGTTTGTCAAAGGGAAAAAACTGCTGGAAAAGTGCTTAAAGGTATGTGTTTAGTAATGTTGACAAGAAACTCTGCAATAAAGGTTTGGCAACTTATGCTAACCTACAGGAAGTATAAGTTAATTGGGATGAGGCTATGATTATCAGATCAGACCAAAGACCGCAATTCTCTTAAATACTTGGATGTATTAGAAATTTATAAAGCTAACAGTAAATATGGCTGCATAAACTACTGTAATACTGACATTTTATCACTACAATGTATTGATTTTGTGTTTATTCCTAATTTGTGTTGATTTTTTTTTTTCCATTATATTTAAATTTTGTGTGCTCTATCTTATGTTTTAAATTTTATCTTGTTCTTTTTTATTTGAATTTGTGTATATTCGATAGTTCAACAACTGATGAAGACTTATCAATTTAGGTCAAAAACATTTTTGATTTATTATACTTGTTGTTGTTGTTTATAAGTTGTAAATTTTGTTTTAATATAAGTGCTGTCACACTGAATGTAAAGACAAGTCAGAGTCTTAAACCTCAACAAGAATTTGCAAAAAATACAAAGGCATAACAAGGCACATCGACACTAAAATTTGTTATTGGAGAAACCCAGCAATTTACAGACTCCTCAGAAATGGGGCGTGGTGGACAAATCCCTGTTTAACGTCTTATTATATGAAAGTAAAGCAAAAGCCTGGAAAAATATGCTAACAATGCATTACATACTAAAGTTTGTGGTTAGTGTGCCAGGCCTGGACTCATGTAGGCAAAAATAAAATATTGTTACTAAAGATCAAATGTCGAAAGAATTACTATAATATAAAAAATTCTGTTTATTAGTAAACCCCAAATATGTATAATTCAATAATGTAGAAAATCTTTGTAAAATAAAAAAACCAAACCAAAACAAATATGTACGAAACCTTCCTGACAATTTGGGAACTTAAATCAAATTAGAACTATCTTAATTCTATCTCCACACAACCAACAAGAAAGATAGGAATCAATTCTATAGAAAAATTACAATGAATTTTACAAATTTATCTATATGTCACCAAAACTCTGTTACTGGAACTGGAACTTGGAAACCTTTAATCGATTACTCGATTCTTTGCACTACCTTGTTTGAATCTAAGCTTCACCTCATCTGAGTCATCTCTTTGTCTCCTTTTTATGTGACAGGCATGATTATGTTACAATGTATCTTTCCATTTGCCCTATTTACATACTTGCACAGTAACATTTTATTTGTTCTAGTAGTCAGTTTTTTTACTCATGTCATCTCCCTCACAATTTTATAATACTTTTTTGTGTTGTCCAGTAATAATTTGGAGTGGGAAATCATTCTTTTAACTTTCTATGAAAGTCTCTTACCCCGAGATATCATTTTGGGATGATGACATCATTTTTTTTTCATTCACAGTTGTTGTAAGATTAGCTTTTAACTTTTAGAATTTTGTCCAGGGAGGTGTGATAGTCTACCCTTAACAAAATAAAATGCTTCAAAATAAATAGAATAAATAACTAAAAATAATCCCTAAACAAAATAGAATGGTTTGGAATTTGACCTCCTTACACCTGGAGTATGTGGCATTCTTATCAGGAATAATAGGTTCAACAAAGATTTAGAGCACATTGGAGCTACGTCATTGTGGTTTGGCGCAGGGAGGCCTGCGTAGTACCAAAATTGCCACTTGGCAATATTTTTATAAAAGTGGTAATAAAAGTATAATACTTGTGATAAAAAATCTAGTCTGCTTATTTTTCGACATTTGGCATGAAATTGAATCACTCAGCACACTTTATGAAAAACAGCAGAATGTTGAACTCCTGTGCATCACACACCTAGCAATGTCATGTTGTCATGCTGCAAGTTCAGACAGGAAAGCAAGAAGTGATGTTGAGAACTGAAGGTAGTTTTCATGCAATGCCACCCAATGTTTCCAGACTGGGGATTTTTTATAGACTGACAGAAAATTACAGGGGATTTTTGGGGTGAAATTTTTTCACTTTCATCTTTCTTCAGGGAACTAAAGCATAAGAATTTTGGCATGATAGAACATGTGTAATATTGTTTAAGCATTACTAAAAGACTCATTATGACACCTTGTGAACGTGCAGCCCAAGTTTGTTACTTCCAAATGTTTTCAGTCATGTTAAATGACCTTTCTCAAGAAAAAGAAAAAACAAAATAAAAAATAAGTGGTCAAAAAAGATATAATTAAAAAATATTCAGAAACCCTGTTCGTTTTTTTGCATTTGTACTAAGCGTTTGATTTTTATAGTCTTTTTTAACCACTTGTTTTTTATTTTGTTTTTTCTGTTTCTTGAGAAAGGTCATTTAACATGACCAAAAACATTTGGAAGTAATAAACTTGGGCTGCACGTTCACAAAGTGTCATAGTAAGTCTTTTAGTATTGATTAATATGCAGTCTCGAATGAATTGTTTAAGCATTGTGATCAAATGTGTTATTTGGAATTATTCATTAAAAAATTATTCAAAAATGATTCCTATTTCTAGGTGACAGCTTAACATGCTACTTTTGCTTTCCAGACTCCAAATTGATAAGGCTACCAGCACCTGCATTAATTAGTAAGTAAAAGTGGTGGTGAAAAAAAATTAAAACTGGTAAAATGGTTGGTGATTTTTTAACAATTTTCCAGAATCCTTTGCTATTGTCCTAAAGACTTGACTGAAAGAACATGAATTCATCACAAAAAAGAAACTTCTAGTTACTCCATTGGAACCAGATATCCATATTAACCTACAAGGAGCCCACTTAATAAAACCAACCACATTTATGCAGAGTTAAGAGGGATTGAAGCTCTAGAAATTACATTTCTGCAAGAAAATTCAAGAGTATAAACAAAAAAGATATGGAAAACTTCTCCAATGCATGGACATCCTGTTATAACATTCCAAAACTGTTTCCCCTCTACTACATTAAAACAGCACATCTACTTGGCACTGTACATAACTTTTTACCTATTTTATTTTTACCTTTATTATTTCTTATGGATCTGCATATAATTTATTCTATTAATTGTGTTGTATTTTTTCTCTTAATCTATATTTGTTCAAATCATTCATTTAATAGGTTTATATTTATGTATACACATGGAATACTATTTAAATTTGTGTTTCATTCAAAGACCTAAAAGTTTTGTTTTGATTTATGTTCTATTTGTTTGTTCTAAAGATTGTACCTGAAGATGATCTTTAAAACATGGTTGAAATGTTAGTTTTATTAAATTGAATCCTGCCAGAATCACATAGTTATGTTATTTATTGAATAATTGAAATTTATAAAAATTGTTTTATTGCATGAAAATAGTAAAAATTATGATGATTAATTAATTTAATATTAATTTTAGAGGATGTTCTGACTGAAGATAAAGGTGAATGTGTTATATGCTTAGAGGAATTAGTTCAGGGAGATACAATTGCAAGACTACCCTGTTTGTGTATATATCATAAATCGTAAGTATTATTGAATATCTCCATTTAATAATCTGGAAGAATTATTCATTTATTGTTATTAAATTAAATATTGATTTGAATAGAATTTGATACATTAAAAAAGTAATAGATAAATTAATATTTTTAATTCATTTATTACTAATATTGCTTTTAAATATTTACTAATATGGATTCACATTTTAATTTAAATGATTAAATTATCAAGATATGTGAATTCATAAAACTTTTCTGATTTTTTTTAATATTTTAAGCAATATTTTTTAACAAATTAAAAAAATCTGTATGATATACATTTCTGTAATTTCTTGAAAAGAAACTATGGATTATATGTGTTTTAAAGTGGATTCAGGTTATCTGTTGATTTTAAATTGCAATTATAAAGTTATCCAACTTTTATTATTGTGTAACTTACTAAGGATATCTTTTAAAAAACATAAAAATTCTGTATGTGTCTATTAATCTACTGTTGTGATTTTTCTTGTATTTACCAAAGATATATATGTATGCTTTACCTTTACTTTTCTCTTGTTTTCTGTACATCAATCTAAATTTTAATAATATTAGACATTTTTAGTTGAACTTGTATCTTGAAAACTGATAAATTTCTAGTTTTCTTCCTTTACATATAATGAATTTCAGAGAACTATTTAGAAGCCAACTGTCAGTTTTTGTGTATGTTAATTTTCTAGAGTGAATAAGAGGTAAACAATTGCTACTTGAATTGTCATTAGTTATTATAGAGTTGGTGTGCAGTTTTCTTAGTAAAATTAATAATGAGGATGAAAATGACAATTACTTATTGTATATCTATTAGGTAATCGTTTCTGCGAGGAGTCATACCAGTAGCATTGCCCATTGACCTTGTCCCAATTATAGATGCTTTTCAAAAACATCAAGCATACTACAGATATCAATATTAAAAGTTTTTCTGTTTATTTCGATTATTATAACATTTATTATCACTTATTATTATTACAATGTTGGTAGTTTTTGTCCTATACAGCATATATACCAGTACCTAGTGTTATGCCAAACCAAAGTCAAGACATAACTACAGGAAACAAATGTTTTGTTTACATGCTGTTTGTGTATATATCCATGTTTAAGAATTTCTTAACTATTTGACATAATTTTTAGTATGGCCTCTTCATTGACCTCTTTAGGTATATGAGCAGAATAAAGAAAAGAAAGAATTTGAGCCAAATGACTTCCATAATATATCAGTATATCTTTCTGCCATTATTAAAAATTAAATTTTAAATAATTTGGTATTAGAGGCAGGCATTAGGTATCATTTCTTATTAAATTTAATAATTTAATATTTATTAAATAATTTAGAATATTCTGGAAGAAAAGAATCAGCCTGGAACAGGATTCAAACCTGCAACTCTCACTTACTGTGCAGATGTATTGCCAGTTTTCTTCAGAATATTCTTAATTATTTAATTAATATTAAATTATTATAATTATTAAATTTAATAAGAGATGGTGCCTAATGCCTGCCTCTAATTCCAAATTATTTAAAATTTAATTTTTAATAGTAACAGAAAAATAGCTCGATATATTACGGCAGTCATTTGGCTCCAATTGATAACATTGGATTTTGAGGTGTTTATGTATGAAAGAATTTGAATGAGTTTTCAAAAGTTCAATGGCATTTTAACTCAGCTAATGACATTGGAGTGTTCTATATATTAAGAAATTTAAATTGGCCAATATTCAAAGAAAATCTATTTATATTTATAAGATTTATATTCAAATTTCTTTGAATATAAATCTGAAGTATTTATATTTGAATTTCTTTGGATTTGAAATTAGATTAAAAATAGCTTCAAAAACTTTTCATATAGAATTCAAAATTGGATCAAATGAAAATGATATACAAAATGAATATATTACATTACAACCAATTCCTTATCCTTACTGTATATCTTAAGTATATTCAGTAAAGCTTCCAGACTTGTGTAAGACTTAATCTGTCTTTACTGTTAATGCAGCCTCCTATTTGTTCTTGCTTGTAAATTTTTATGGCCTCCAATGTTTTGAGTTTAGATTTGTCAAAAATTGTTTTTAAAAGCTTAGCCACATTCCAGTTTGGTATTACACCTGTTTCACATGCATATTGGTCCAAAGCCATTGTGTACTTCTTTTTCTCAATATCTTATATGTGCTCGTTAATTCTACATGTCAGAGATCTATACGTAGCTCCAGTCAGGCCAGGTGGGTATTAAATCTTCTGTCAATTATCAGAATTTTATATACTTCAGAGGCTCTTAACTTGCTTGTTACGTCTTTTTCATTTGTTGAAAGTTTGAAAACAGTAGTGCCAAGTGTAGGTTATTTTACACTTTATATCTTTGGAAGTTTTAAAGTAGATATTATGTATCTTCAGCTCAAATTCTAACACAATAGTAACCTGCCCAGTATCTTTATTGCAATCTACCTTTTATTGTCCTTCCTCTATGGCTTATGATACAATCAAAATCATACCAGAGATATATCTGTATTATTTAGCTGTTATCTTGATATACTCCAATTCACACTACATGTCATCTGATTGGGAACAGTGGATATAAACCCTTCTTATAAGAGAGTTGAAGGCTGCTGTTTTGTATTTCCAAAGATAGCATGAATTAGATCGTTTTAGTGCTGGTAGGTATGTTGTTTACAGAATATCCTTGTACTTATGCTATATCCCTGATGTTTACTTCCTAGATCCAGGTGATCATCTCATGTTTAGGATTTACAATGACGGTTCCATTTCAGGTGACGATGTGGATGATGCTTTTTACTCCAACTTAGGCCACAAACTTCACAATGCTTGCTTCCGTCTAGATACACACTGCTCAATAGCAAAGGAGGAAACTTTAGCTATTTATATGAGCTTAATTCACATTAGGTGTAGGAAGGACAAAAGACACTATTTACACTATCCCATTTATTCTGACAGTAGGGTAACTTTACACAGGATTGTGAAGTCTGATAGCCACTTAAAACTTGTCCATCTCATACACCACATTATCAGACAACAACATTAATATAGATTTCCAATGGATCCTGGGTCATATGAGGAATGTTGGCAACGAGACCACTGATTGTCTTGCCAAATAAGCTGTAAAGTCTTCAGTCACCAGTATTTTCAGTTATATTCCTAGCTCGTACATCAACAATCATGTCAAGAAGCAAATCTTCATTCTCTGGCAAGACAGCTGGGACCATTACACCACTGGTAGGCTCACCTACACTTTTATCCCCAAGGTTGACACTATTGCAATTCCTCGCCACTTTTACCCTAGTTACACCCTCACTCAGCTACTTACAGGACATGGCAACTTTAAGCAATACTTTGTGTGTCGCCATTCCATTGACTGTTGCTTGGACTCAGGAGTCATGTGAGACACCCAAGTCTCATCTCCTGTAACGATGTGGTCCAACAATTCATCTCCTTCCTGATGGTATTGAGTCAAAAACAATAAAGCACTGCCCAATCTTTTTGTTTTGTGATTATGAGAAAGCAGTCTTGGAACCCACTGAGAACACAATTTTCAATAATTCATAGTTTCTCCGAAACAATGGTATACAAAACTGATCTTGAAACCTGTGGAAACTCAATTTATAACATTTAAATTGTAAATTGTCAGTCCTCTCGAATTTTGTTATCCACATCACGAATCAAATCTTCAGAAATCAGAGAAGGTCGGCCAGGGCGTGGCTCATCATGCACATTAACCCGCCCATTCATGAACATTCTCATCCACTTTTGAACTTTACTGTCATAGCATTATTACTGTAAACTTCACAAATCTGATGGTGAATTTCTGCTGCTGCCAAGTTTCTTGCACTCACACTCAAGAATCGAATAACAGATCGAATCTCAGTCAGTGGGCAACTCAATTTTCTTAAACATTATAAACTTCTACAGCTCATCATACAGGCAGATGATATGGCTGCAAATGGTGTCTAAATGTGCACCAAGCTTGCTTGGGGCAGACGCACATGCGTACTGCTGTGATTGTAAATCAGTTATGTTTGTATTATAGTACAGTATTATAGTATCATTCTCATCACACAGTATCATTCTCACTCTCATTCACAAACAGACCTTATTTAAAAAATAGCCCTTGTATTTTTTTCTGTTTGAAGTTTTCTATGGGTTTGTGCTTTTTATATTCAGTAATTTAATTAATGATTATTCATTACTAAATGTGCATGTTCATAAAAAACAGATGTAACTGTAATTCAATATATAAGTACTGCAAATATTTGATAGTGATTATTGATATTTGATCTATTTGCCAATATGTTAAATAATTTTTTGGTTTTATTTGAACATCCATGCAAATGACATCTATGTAAATATTAATATTTTATTAAAATAATGGCAATTAACAATGTTTTTAAAAAACAAAATTGGAAAATAAAAAAAATCTTTAATTATATTTATGAAAATTTCAATTATTTAAATATATAATAATTGTAATTAAATAAATTTATTAAAATATTTTTACAGTTGCATTGATGCATGGTTTGAAGTGAATCGATCATGTCCCGAACATCCATTGGACTAACAGTGCAATCAGTAATAATAATAATGAAAATATCATAACTGGATAGAAGAACATTATTTAAGTGAAAAAAATGTAAAGTGTAAATAATAGTTGAAAAAAATGGCTATATTGATGCATTTTTTCTGCATCAGTTTTAATGTCTGCAAATTTTCAATCAAAATATATGTTATGAGTGGTATTCTGCATCTGTTTGCTTGTCACCAATATTTGTGCTGAAGCTGTGCCTTTCTGAAAACAGCAGTGAGATGATAAAATTATACTTGGAAGAAATCTTGTGATAAATCATAGAGCAGTTATAGAAGTTCCTCTAGTTTTGTATGCACCCGTGGACAGATATTCCTTTTCTACACTGTTCCTTTTGATAAAATATCAACATCTTCCACCCAAATCAGTTTTCCAAGTGAAATGGAAAACACTAAATGACAGGTAGATTATTACAAAGGTGAAAATTTTGTGTTAAATTTTAAAGACTACTGTAATAACATTTAAAGATGTTAAACAGTAGATTTTTGTCTATGTATAGGTACTTACCTCAAATGCTTCATATTCATCCTATGTGCAAGTAATTGGATTGAGCATTAGATGATTTAGAATAACCATAATTCATCCAAAAATGAATGTCATTTTGAAATACACTATCATTATAGCCAAGAAAATTCTGTTATTTGTTATCTCATTATGAAAATGTTTGATTGGAAAACTGTTATATATCTTTACGTTGATAAAATATTTGAAAAATTAAACTTTAGGTGCAATAAGGAATGCACTTAATGTAGTGAGAAAGTTTTAAAATATATGGTATTTTTTCATGAAAGTAAACTAGTTCCAATTTTTCCTATGTATGTTCATATTATTTCAAAATAATTTTATATCTTAGAAATAGTTTAAATCAATGTCTAAATTATTATATAGATTTATGAGTTAATTCGATATTTTTGTTTATAATGAAAAATTATTTATGTTTTCATTTAATTTTTAAATTTTTCAGTTTTCATAATGAAGTATTATAATTTTGAAAATTTAGTTTTTTTTCTTTTAATCATTTAATATTAAAAAATCAAAATCTTAATTATTATCATAATTTAAATAAACCAGGATAATTCTAATGTTTTAATAATTAATTGTTGTATTTGATTAATTGGAAACTAGAAATTTGTTAACTGCTAAAGAAAATATCTAAAGATGTATGTTTGTATTATAGTACAGTTATAAATGCCAAAATAAATTGAAAAACATTTTTTGCCATTAGGGAATTTTCAATTGCAATTGTGAAAGTATGCAAGAAAGAAAAAATATATATATATAATTTATGTATTATGTGATAATGTTGTGCATTGATATATATTAAGATTCTTTTAAAACAACATTCAAAGAAAAAATCAGATTATTTTATGATATGATATATATATATGTGTGTGTATGCGTGTGTGTGTAAGAAGCTTGTATAAAAAAAAGAAAAGAAAAATCTCATATTGGTGCTATTAAGGATAATATGTGAATTGTGACCCAATTTTATTTCACTGTTAAAAGTATAAGATATATTTAATTTATATGAAACTTTAACCAGGATTGTAAAAAAGAGTATTTCTATACTTATAAATATTTAAATATGTGTATATAATAGTAAGCATAAAAATTATTTTAAGAGCCATTAATTTTATATATATGTATATATATTTATGATACATCTACTTAAAACTTTTATACATTGAATTCAAGTTTTATAGCAAAAAGTTTATACTAAACATAAAATTATGAATGAAAAAAAATAATAGTAATTTTCTAGTATTATTATATTGAAAATTCTCTTGTTTATTATATGAATAAAATTAAATGAATAGTAAAATCTGATATTCAAAGATTTCAGGTTGTTATTTTTATTTTTTTAAATTAGTAATAGTAAAGAGATTATTATTATTATTTACCAAATCAATTAATTCATCAAAATTTTATATTACTAATCACACAATTTTTCTTATTTTTATTCATTTGTAATACAAGTTAAGTGAAATATAATTAAGTTCTTTGAGATTAAAAAATAACAATGTTGCTTATGACATCAATTAATTTCTTGGGTGTCAGTTATGTAAAAAAGAAACTTTTAATATCTAATAACAAATAGTCAATATGATGCACAAAGTACATTTATATTAATTTATGTTAATTCATATTTTTAAGTCTATGCAAATAAATTTTCACAAACTTTGTAAAGATGTTAGCAATAAGTGATTTACATTAATTTAAGAATATAATTACTTCTGCTTCTGAAGAAGTAATTATATTCTTAAGGAACTGTCTTCAGTGCAGATTTATGTAATGAATTCCAATAGATCTAAATTTTTAATTTTTTATTCTAAATGAATCAGTTTTAGTTAGTTTAAGCTATTTAGTTGAATAAGTTATGTTAATCTAAATTTGTTTAGTATGCTTTTACATCATATATAAAATATGAGAAAGAAACATGATAAAATTAAAAATATTCCTATAAAAGTTTATCTTTAAAATATTGTATTTTAGATAACGTATTAGTTAATTATGTTGTAATTCATTACCTTGATTCAGTTGCAAATAAGATATTGTAATGCAGATTAAATTTTGATTTATTTTAAAATATTAAACTGTTGTTAATTTACTATATTTATATCTAATCTCTAATTTAGCTATGATTTCATACAGATATCTTTATTCAAAAAGATAAAAAAAATTAAAAAATACAAGGAATTAGAAAAAGTTCTTTTATGAATGAAATTTGTTAACCTTGTTATCAAATCAGCTTATGGCATATTATGCATAAATTTTCATACTGTTATGATCATAGAAATTTTAGAACTCTTAATTTGTTGTAATGTTCAGTAAGGTAAGTGTAATTATTTGCAAATGTTTTTAATTTTTCTCTTTTATTAATGTTCTTAACATTTATGACCTTTCATTCAAAAGAATGAAATTATCAGAATGTTTAACTTAATTTATAATTGCAACTAATTAATATTTTGGCGTTTATTATTTATAGCAATAATTTATCTATAAACATTATTATGTTAAAGATTGATTATATTTTTTCTGTTTATAAAAAGAAAAAGTAAGACATTATAAAATTAAAAAAATTATAATGCCAGATTTTGTAATTCTGAAAAACTTTTTAAATAAGAAAAATACTCTTATTACAATCCTGATTAAGTTGTAAACATTTGAATGTTTTTAATTTAGTTGTTAAATTATAACCTTATGAAGTGAACAAATAATTTTATACAATTTTTATGGTTAAATTTTACTCATTCCTTGCATATATTTTATTATTAATATGATTAGATCAGCAGAATGTGTAGATGTTGTTTTGCAGCACTTATTTTATTCTATAACACTTATATGAAACAATTTTTTTGATTCTTTAATTTCAGATATTTTTGTCCATAGTTATTTAGTGTTTATTTAAAAATAAACAGACTGTTATCTTCAAGTATTTACCATAGAATGATATTTTTAAAATTAAAATTTTGCAATATTTTTGATACAGAAAAATCTTAGAATGAACAATAACAAATTTTTATTGCATAATGAAGTGTTAAAAGACAGTCTCCAATATAAAATAAAAATAAAAATGTAAGATATTTTTTTATTTAGAACTTGGTTATTTAAGTAGAATACAACTATGGAAAAAGTATTATAATAAGGAAGGCAAATCATAATTCATGGATTTGCATATAATTAGAGAGGGGGGAAAAAAGATATTTTAGAATGTCAGCTATCAACTCTTGGAGAAAGCAAAAAGAGAAAACTTGAAATTTTTTATCATTTTCATTGGTTTCTTGCAATTGAATTTGCAAGTAATATATATAGAAAAGTTAAAATTGAATTATTTTATTGATATTTTATTTTCAGTTGTTTCCTTTCAAATTTTTAAAATAGTAATGAAATGAGGTTTGGATTTTGTTATGAAAATTTAACATTCTATGATGAATACTTGCATAACACAACTTATCTAATATTTCAGAAATCTTAGTGGTGATGATAATTTTAATGCTAAAATTTGAATATTTTGTTTTATAAGATATGATTAAAATTTTAACTATTAATTTATGTTATAACAAATTAAACCATATGAAAAATTTACTTTAAAGATATTCAAATTAGACTGAATTATACAATTTTTTAAATTTACATTTTAAGATGATATATATCTACTACTTTTATCATATTTCAGATTTTATGTAACAGTGAAACTATTAATTTTTTTAATACAATAATGAGAAAACAACAGCATAAGTTTCAAAGTTAGAAAAATAATTTTTTTGAAAAATTTTAAATAGTTAAATTCTTAATTACTAATTTTTCTTATCCTCTCCCTATTTCACAGGAATTTCAAACATACAAATGTTGAATTGCATTGTTGTAGTTAAAGTTCAGCATTTAACATGTTTGTTTTGGACATGATAATCTTTATGTTCCATTTTAAAAAATCAATATTTTAGTTAGGAGCTGTATCCATGGGCCATGTCTTATATTTCATTATTATGGTGATGAAATATTTTTATTTGCTCTGATTTATGGTCTGTTACTTGAAATCTAATAAACAGCTAAGTTGTTGGTTAAACATAAGAATATGTATCTGTTAAGTGAAATTAAACATCCTCATTTATTTCTGGACTGTTAAATATCTATTTTCCTGAAATTTTGAAGTCAAGTTTTAGGAAAAAGAAATACAATATTTATAATTATCTGGAATATAAAGATTACAAATTTACATTATGTTAATAATAAACATGAGTTTATATTTTCAGTATTGTACCAGGAACCCGAATGTTCTTTTAGCTGTTTGTTGAATTTTAACAATGTAAAGAAGTGCTTCCTTGCAGAATATGGATTCGTGTTTATTATTAACATAACATTAACTTTTATTTTTAATAATTTATAATCTTTATTACAAATCTACTTTTAAGAATTTTAAAATCCATAGCCAAAAAAGTTACAGAATTTTATTTAGTTATTTTGTAAATTAGGTTTATCATCCCATTAAATTGGAAAATTTTCAGATTACTATTTTACTATTAAATTGAAACTTTTGCAAATTTAGGAAATTTATATAAAAAAAATCATTCAGTTATTACAGTAGAGTCTCGAAAACTCGGCACTCAATAACCCGGCAGCCCGGATAACTCAGCCACACCCTGGCAGGGCAAAAAAATCCTTAGTTAATTAATTTTCATTATAGACAGCTTTATGCCTCAAAGTATTTTTCTGAGGTCTGTCTTATCAGGTAAATTACTATACACAGTGTATTCATTAATTTTCATTTTCATGTAGTAAAGGCTCTATGCCTTCATAAAGGACATACTTTTCCTTTGTTTAAGGGTATTTGGGCAGTTTATTCTCTGTTGTATTCTCAAGTAAACAATACATACAAGTACAGTACAGTATTTTCTGAGGAAACACTCATACTTATTTTTTTTAACACCATTCCCGATAACCTGGCATTTTCACAAACTCAGCCTCCCTTCTGTCCACATTAGGCCGAGTTTTCGAGACTCTACTGTATAAAATAATATGATAGGAAAAAAATTAAAAAGGAATACTAAAAATGGAATTAAATTCCAATTTTAGTATTCCTTTTTAATTCTTTTCCTTTTAGTATTCCTTTAAACTTTCCTTTAGTATTCCTTTAGTATTCCCTTAGCAAACTTTAGTTTTAATTTCAATAATAGATTTCATTCAAACAAATGTCTATACATACTTTGAATGAATATTTGTGAAAATATTTTGTTTCTACATTATTACTTATTGATAGCTATATTTAATAAGACACAGGAATAAAAGATAAGAGAATGAAATAAGAAATAATGAAGTGTTGGCAGACATTGTTTGATGGCAACATAATTAATTAAAAAATAATAAAATTAATGACAATGGGCTTGTTTAAAATTACAACTATTTGTTTATAGTATGTCTCAATATTATACCATGTAATTGCAATAATAATTAAAAGTTATTTTTGAGACTTGTTAAAAATTGAAGTAAATTTTAAAATATCAATAAGATTTATTTTAAATTATACATTCAAATTTTAAGCATTATATTTTAATATATAACAAATAAAAATTTTAATGAACTTTGTATATATTTAGATTTGTAATAGACAGTAGCAGTACATGCTATTAGAAGACAGTTATTTTAGTATTATTTTAAGTTATGAAGATAGTATATGGAAAATATTTTTGAGAGTTTAAAAACTCTGAACACATGGCCTCATTTAATGGAAGAATTTTTTAAATTTCTCATTTTTTCCTCAAAAATTTTTTAATAGCAGATAGTTTAAAAATTTACTGATATTTTGACAATAGCAACAAATTTTTAGAATAAACATAATTAACCCAGGATAATCAGAAGTTAATATTGCAAGTTTATACATTTTTAACTAAGTTTTAACTAAAGAAAAGGTAATAAAATACTTTATTTTTAAAATATTATTTTCTTAAAATGTATTTTTTCATAATAATCTAGCCAAATGAATATTTATCTAAATTTGAAGTTTATTTGCTTTAGATCTAGGCATTCAGTTATGAAATATACATATATTTCTTTAACTTGCTTTTTTTTTACATACTGTTTGGTTAAATAACTTTATTCTACTTTATTATTTTGGAAAGTTCATACAGAATACATATTCAGAAGTATGAATTTTATTCATCTTGTTTCTTAAAGTAAGAACAAGGAAGTATTTGCATCTAGTTGATAGAAGATAATTTACATAAAAATCATTGTAAAAAGATAAGACCTATAAGAAACTAATAGCATTAACTTTTACTAAATAATTAAGAATTTTTTAGTGTAAAGAGCATGCTTCTGTTATTTATTTATTTTTTCATATTTTGGAGTTAAATATTTCTATTAACTTTTACTTATAGAAGCTACTCTGCTATTCTTTTAAATATATTTAAAAGTATTGTACTGTATATAATAAAGGAGTCATTTTCTATAAATTATAGTAGTTTTATAATACTTCTGTTTTTTGTAATAATTTTCAAATATGCTGTCTTCATTTTTTGAAATTCTAAAGTAAATAAAAATAAAAACAAAGCCTTTAATAACCAACCAGTAACAGAACTTTAATGACAAATTTTTGAATGTTTTTTGGCCTTCACCAAGGCCAGCCTTAGGTGTTTTTTAATCGAAATAGAATTCCAAACTGGAATGTTAGAATGCTAATCTTCTAACATTTCAAGTTTTGTTTTTATTTTTATTTGATTACTCCAGTAATTTGAGAAAGAGATAGTTATAAGCTAAAGTAAATTTCATAAAAGTAAAGAGATTTACTTTTATGAAATTTCAAATTGTTGTAAGTGTTCTAAAAAGTGAAAACATTATTCTTTAAAGTGGAAACATTTTAACTAATGATAAAAGAATATGAAATAAGGTAAAAACTAGTAGGTTTACCTTAGTACCTTTTAAAAACTAGTGGATTTTAGCTGTGGAAAAAAGAGGAGAAAATTTTGCTTAACACTGAAGGAAATAAGGAAGTATCTAAAATCCGAAATACATTATTCCTTGTATAAAACAGAAATTGAATAAAATTTCCGTTTCTAAATACTGTGTATGAAATGTGTAAAATAGTAAAACAGAATATAACTTTGTTTAGTCAAATGTTATACGAAATAAACTGTGTTATTATTATTGGGCTGCAATTTGAAAAAAATTATAGACCTATAAATTTCCACTGTCGTTTTACTGTTCTGTCCTTAAACTCCAGAACGGAGTTAGAGAGATGAAAATCGAAACCAGATTTGGAAAGCTTGGGGGCAGGAGACCCCGCTTAACTATTTACGAACTTCCGGTTTGCATCGTAATCCACGTTATTTTAATTCAGAAATTTTCTCTTGAAAGGAGTTAGATGACAGGCGCGACTGTATTGCTAACAGGAAAATTATAATGTACAGGGGCAAGACACTATTAATTTGAGGTGGAGAGCAAATATTTTAAACTAAATAAATTTAAAATATGATTAAAAATTGTATCCCGACATTGTGATGATGTCACAATAAATAATTGCTCGTTCTTCAATTAGCTCTATCTCTGGTATTTATTAAAAAAAATCTAATTTTTTTTATTAATTATATATTTTTAACACTATATATTAGATTGTTTCTTTTGAAAATGTTCAAAATTTATAAATTATAATAGATTATTCCATTGTGCCTTTTGCTGAAACTGTCATGGTGTTATGGCAGATGGCAAATAAATTTACTTATTTTACGTACCGTATTTTATTTTTGAAAAAATTTCTACATTTTAAAAATTACGGAAGTTAAATTTCAAACTGAATAAATAAGCAATATAAAATTTCAGGTTAATAAGTAAAAGGATTAATTTAAAAACCAGATGTTTATGCTGCAGTTGTTTCTAGAACTACATGAATACGTCATTCTTTCAATTAATTTTTCAGGTAAGTATTTATGCCATGTTTTATATTTGGCATAAACATACAGTATATTTGAAGGGGGAAAAATCCGTTGCAGCGAAAACAGAAAACTTTATCCACTACTTCGGATAGGTCAAGATGTATAATTAACTCGATACATATTGGAAATGTTTGATTTAAATACAATTTATAAATTAGTACGGTCATCGAAACATAAATAATCCGAATTGCTATTTGTTTCTACAACCTTCCAACAGAACAAGAAGAAAAAACCAGCAACGAGTTGCGTAACTTTCCCGACAAAATAAAATTGTGTGATATCTCTGTCGTGATATTCTATATTATTAATTATTATAAAATAGCAAAAAAAATATTTAATTTTGATGGTAGAGATGAGTTTTATTTTTAAAATTGTAAATGCTAATAACGAGTAAAATCTTAAGTTCGATCCCATTCGAAATATGACACGTGCCCCTCTCTATCTCTCCGCTCCTTTAATAGCATCAATGCCCTTACTACTAGGGTGACGACGTCCCCGGATTTGCCTCTTATTAATATTTGATTGTAGAATCAATCTTTAAATAGAGCAATTTTATTAACACCCCAATATAGTAGCACAAATTTATAGATCAATAAATAAATTTTCAAAAGAATTACTAAAAAAATCAATTTTAGATCCTATTTTCACTAATTCTGAAATATGTTCCCGGTTGGATTGTAAATGCTATGGTCAGCCTACTAATACATAAACTTTCCTGCAAAACTAGAAATTTTCGACTAAAGGCGCGGGAGTTAAGTTTCAAGAGGTGAATAAAGTTGATGTCTTCACACTAACATCCACACAGTTTTCTCGACGTTTTAAGGTCCCCTAAAATTAAAAATGTAAAAACACTAGGAGAGAGATTCTTTGACCGAACTCTATATTTTCCCTCTGTTTTACAACAGCCGGGAAAGTATAAAACTATGAATTTAAGTAAAATGTAAATAACTCGGATTGACTAATGTATTTTTATAATTTTAAATTTTTACAGCGTGGTGGAGTCGGGAAAACAAATAGTCCGACTCTGACCTTTCCTTTTATTATAAAGATTCCACTTGATACCTGAATATTTTTATCTAAAATTTCTATATAAAAAGTTGTACTAAAATTTATGGCGAAAATCAAAAAATGGATATAACGAATTTACCTTGAAAAAATTTTCGAATACATAACCTTACTACATCATCATCATTCAAAAGAATTCAACTTTTATTGCTTTAGTTGTCAAAAAGTTTATTTAAATTTAATCATTTTAAAGGAAAAAAAGTAGGCCTAAATACAATAAAACGCAAAAAAATAATAATTTGAATGTCGTAATGGCCTGTAAAATAATTTCTCCCGCTCCAGTTACTACCGGATTAGTTAACTAAACTCAAGTGCACAATAGAATTTTAAAGTATGAATTTTGGAAAAAAATTATCAATCATGAACCGATGCGTACAACAATGGTGCACTTGGCATCTTTTCTTGGGGGAGCCGAGTTGAACAGATAAAAAAAAATTTACAGCGAATTCAATAAAATGTTCACCTAATGAGACCGCTAATTCATAGTTAATATAGAAATAGAAGACACGACGCAATATAAATAAAAATAATTTTAATTAGGAAAAGATTTTTGGAAAATTACGAATACGAGTACTAGTATTTTCTCGTATTTTGTTTTCTCTTCTTTTTCCTTTCTGGGTGCCAGAACCCCTTGGACTCCCCTCTTTGTGCGCCGCTGGCATACACTCGAGCCCTGAGAACATAAGCTAGTGAATAATAAACTGGTACAGTTCTATTAATTACATTTTGTAGTTCTCTCTTCCTTTTATGCTGGCTCTCCACTTAGCGCGAACGCGTCACCGTCACCTGATGATTCACAGAGCAATTCTCTATGTGCCTATACACTTCACGCGAAATTGAAGGCAATATAATATTTGCTATATTTTTGCACCTTTTCAAAATTTCCACACCACATTGTGTTTAGTGCTAAGGGTGATGAGTGCGGCCGGATGGCCGAGCGGTCAAGGCGGCAGCCTACCGCTCTGGGGGACCCGGGTTCGAATCCGAACGGGTCGAAAAATCCCCAGGAATTTTTCGTGGGTGGTCCGTTCCGATATGTCGGGCCCCGTCCCTCACTACCCGGCAGCCCCATTGTGGGCCTGGCCGTACCCATAATGGGCTTGCAAAAAGAGGCCGTCTTAGTCCCCACAGGGCGGAAAGAGTTAAAAAAAAAAAAAAAAAAGGTGATGAGTAAAAATATATGTACAATACAGTACTGTACACTTGGAATTATAGGTGTTGCGTGTTGATTGGCTGCAACAGAATCGTCACGCGAAAATATACGTTGTTCCATTACTCTGTCACCAAAATACTTGAAGGTGATTTTTACTGCGCATGAGCAGTGAAAAGGCGATTAAAATCGCGCTAAGTGGAGAATCAGCATTAGTTTGTTGCAGTTTGATCGCTACTTAGTTTTAATTCTTTTTTGCGTAGCATATCACTGCTCAATACAATAATAATATACAGTATAAAGGTTAAGATCTTTTTACCAAGTCAGTCAAGTATTGTACGATGTTTCTTAATTTTTGCTTGTATAATTAAAAAAGAAACATATCGATCCCGGCATACGTTATACAGAGGCTACTAGCTCTCTAGGAGACGGCCGGATGGCCGAGCGGTCAAGGTAGCCGCCTACCGCTCTGGGAGACCCGGAATCGAATCAGGACGGGTCGAATAAACCCCAGAATTTTTTCGGGAGATGGTCCGTTCGGATATGTCAGGGCCCCGTCCCTCACCACTCGGCCGCCCCATTGTGGGCCTGGCCGTACCCATAATGGGCTTGCAAAAAGAGGCCCTCTAGTGCCCACAGGGCATAAAGAGTTAAAAAAATAAAAAAAGGCTAGCTCTAAAGGCCGGTGGTCCATGGACCATTGATAGTCCGCCAGAAAATTTGAGTGGTCCGTGGAGAATTTTGGACATTGATCAACTAAAGTTTACGCGAAATATTACGAAAGAAACGCAAAATGCTTAGTTGCTTTTTTTCACTCATTGGGGTCTTTTTATTTGAATTTAAAACCAAATACGAAGTGACTGTTATCAAAAAATAATGAACAATAAAAAATATTGTGAATGCGATTGTCGTCCTACGTGGAAAAGCACTATGAATCCATAAACTTATTTCAAACAAGCGGTAAAGGCTTGCATTAATTTGTTATAATTAAAAAAGGGAGTTTCGTATTAATAAAGTAAAATTGAACTTTTATGATCATTATTCTACAGAGTTTGTATTGTTTTAAAAAATTCATAAAAGTGATCCGCGGAATTGAAAACTGTGAGTTTAGTGGTCCGTGAGGTCAGAAAGGTTGCCGACCGCTGCTCTAGGCTATGTGAATATATTCGATTAAATTAATAAAAGCTATGTATTTTTCATACTTCACATTTTACCAATAGAAAAAACTTAAAGCCGGAATTGGAAAAATTTTATCGACTCCGACTCTGATTCCAAAACACTGGTTTTGAGACCCTCTAAACCCAAAAAAGCAACCAAAAAACACTGACACTGTGTATGTGTGTGTTTGTTGTCTGTCTATTTAGTTTAATGTCTCAGAATAGGATAAAGATTAAGAAATGAAATTTGAGATGATAAAGTGTGTATAAAGAGCATTGACACTTGAATTTTGATGGTTGAGTGAGAGATAGAGAGGTCAGATATACAGTGGGGTCGTACTTACTGAAAATTGCAAATGTTTTTAAAAAGTCATCTCTTCCTTCAGAATAAAACTTCATGTCTTTTATATTATTAATTATAATAAAAAGTTGGTTTTTAATAAAATCTCAATGAATGGCGTCATACACAATTTTAACTTCGTACGAATGAGTTTGTTTTTCTTAAATATTTTACGCCGGAAAAGTTACGCAACTCGTTGCTTGATTTCTCGTCTTTTTGTATGAAATAAATAGCGGAAATTTGCTATTAAATTTTTGAATTTTTATTAATTACTTTTTCAATGTGAAAAGAAAAATAGTTGCTCATCTTATAAATTTGTATTTGAATAAACTTTGTGGCTGCTGATTATATTACGTTAAGTTATATTTTTTCGAAATTATATTGCAAAAAACATAAAAACGAATTACAGTGACTCAGATTTTTAGTTTATTATTTAAATGACTCAAATGTATGAGTTTATCATGTATGAATAATGTACAAAAGTATTTTGTTATTCTGCTATGTTTTTCAGATCTGAACAATAAAGACAAAAGAATGGATAATAGAATTTTATAGCAATTACCGTTAACAAAATAAAATTTTGATTGATAGCAATTATTATTGTTTAAATTCATATTTTATCATGTAATCTATAGTTATTTATTGATATATAATATAAACAAATATATTTATTCGGGTGTACAGTAAACTTCCTCTATCTAGGATTAATAGGGTGAAAGTTGTCCGAGTAAGAGGGATGTATATACAATACATCAATTTATTACCATCAGCACTATACAGAAGTTTTACTGAGCTTTAGTAGATTAAACTGCTGAATTTATTACAAAAACATATCGTCATAGTGCAGCAATACACTGTCTTTAGTAACTTACCGACTACAGTAACATAATGCACGTTATATCAATCGAAAACACTCGATAATCATAATTTCTCATAATGACTCGTCAATTAAAATTTTTTTTTATTGTGAAGAAATTTTAAATTACTGTACAATTTTTCGAAAAAAAAAAAAAAAAAACTTGTCCGAGTTAGCTGAGGTTTATTGTGTTTAAAATTTTCTTTTTTGATAGAAAAATTAGATTTTAAGAATAATGATGTTATCATTTTTAGCATTAAATTATTTTCCTTCTACTATAGATAAAATTACATTTTTCAAGTGTCGTTCTCATTTTCAGTGTCGGAATAAGACGCGTTAGCTAATAATATCGGTTATAAAGTCGAGATAGGTACTTTTTAAATACTCTTTCCCTCCTGTGGGCACTAAGAGGACCTCTTAGAGCAGGCCCATTATGGGTTCGGCCAGGCCCACAATGGCGACCGGGTGGTGAAGGACGGGGTCCGACATATCCGAACGGACCACCTCTCGAAAAATTCCTGGGGATTCCTTGACCCGTCCGAATTCGATCCCGGGTCCCCCAGAGCGGTAGGCTGCCACCTTGACCGCTCGGCCATCCGACCGTCCGAAATAAGTACTAGGACGCTTGCCACCCAAATTTCTTTAATTTTAATAAGAATTTTTTTCGGGTGGAAATGGACAAAATGAGTTAGTATCAGTATTCTTAATAGTAATACGAACTCAAGGTATTCTTCGGCAAAGCTCAGCTATTTGGAAATACATAGCTGTGTGAACTCTTGACAGGTGATCGACGAGATGCCGTGAATTTGGATCAGATATGAAAGCTTTTTTTAAACTCTCTCCGTCCTATGGGCACTAAGAAAATCGTTTTAGCAAATCGATTATGAGTTCTAACAGGTAGGGAGGGATGTGCTACACCTCGAAAAATTCCTGAAGTTTATCGACTTGTCAAAATTCAATCCCGGATCCCCCGAGCGGTAGGCTGTCACCTTAACCTCGCAGTCATCCGGCCGTCATTATATCGTATTCTATGACATTGCATTTATTTGTTACCAAAATGGGACACAAACTGAATCTTAATACAGTCGGTCATAATTGTCGTCCTGACATATGCCCAGAAGAGTAGGAAGAGTGGAATACTGTGTAAACAGTGGAAAGAGAAAAAGGAAATAGATATTCCTAGTTGTAAATAAGAAGTTCGGTTAGTCGAGTAGTGTGTGCAATGTGGATGATATACAGTAGTATGAAAAACGAAGAATAGGCTACAGCGTGTAGTGAAAACAGAAATTATTTGTTCGAACAACTCATACGAAGCACACCTTTATGGTTTAGAATTTGGCATTACGCAAGACCTTGACAATTAACTTTTCATGCTGAAAAAGCGATTTTAGTCCGTAGCGATTGTCTGTGAACCAAATATCAACAAAGAATACACAAGTTCCACCTGGTTGCGACAGTTTCTGACACACAACAACTCTTTCCATTTTGTGAACAGTAATTCAGTACGAGCTGTAAGGTGGCAAAGAGTTCAGATGATGTCTCATTTAAAAACTTCAGGTACAAGTGAGTATTGTACATAGCTCTTTACAGTAGAATATGGCAGTTTCTACAGCCTGTGGAGGCTAGTGGGGAGTTGTTCCTTGAGGAGCACGGCTACAGTTCTGGCACATAGTAGATTGTCAATTTCGTTCTAGAAGAAAACATTTGCTTCATCCAATTGTATATCTACGTGCATATTCGAGCTTTTTTATATCATTTTTGCCTATTATGCAGCACAGGAATATGATTTATGCTCTGCAGGAATAATGAAATTCCTTCAGTGCACTAAAACTGTTGTTAGGGACACTTGAAGTTTGATTACATCTTCAATTTTGTAACAGTGTGATTGAACAATCTTCATTCAGAAATAATGGATGAAATATAGCTTACCCGTTTGTAATTGTCTCCTCCCTTTACTGCAATACACTCGTAAAACGGTTACGACGGTCTGATATCTTAAACTGACCTCTTCCGTGGTGGGTGTGATCGACCTATCATACTCACTTGTCAGTCATACTTCTGACATATCAGCTGGATAGAATTGCTTAAACTTTGCTCGACGTGACATTTCTCACCAAGTGCGAATACTGTGCAATAAGCGACCTGGTGATTATAATGTTGAAAGCCGCTTTACGTATATAATACCACCGCTAATTTACGTGGGTAAGAGCTTATTGCACAGTATTCTTCATTAAACACAAATATATATTGACACTTACCATAATAACCGAATTTCGTTTCTGACTTAATTTCTTTCTTTCTTTGTACGATTCTATAAAAACTTAGCATATTTGTACACATTACATAATTTTCTCATCTGCACAATGTTTTTTGCATAAAGATGGGCATTAGTTAACTATTCTCAATATACTTTCGATATTTAAAAATCAAATTGTATTTTTACTATTTTTTGCTGTTTTTTAATAAATAATTACTTAGCTCTGAGACACATAAATATAAACATAGTAGCCTATTTCGGATCAATAAAACCATTAAAAAACGTATAAAATAAGATTTTGTCAAAATGTCTTGCTCCTGAATTTCGTTTTGGAAATCGGAATCTTAAGCGTAATATACAATCAGATTTGATAAATTGGCTAATTCGTTAAATAGAAAATAAACTTTTGATAACACCGTTTTAATGTAAAGACATGATATTAGAGGAGCAAGAATTTCCCATTTATGACATTAAAGATATACAGAGAAATAAGAAGATCTATTATGCGTAAAGACGAAACATATATTCATAGTTTCTACACAAATCGTAAAGTTTGAGCTGAGTAGCGGTAAAAGTGTTATCGAAAGGTACTGTAAAAGACTGATTATTGTGCAAGCAGAAGTAAGGAAATAATTCCTTTTTAATATTTAAATCCTAGCCGAAAACCGGTGATTATCATCTTGATATGAACTGGAATAACCACGAACGCTGATTAATTAAATGAAAAACTCATCCTAAATTTTCCACTTACTTCTGTTTCATTTACTGATATTTTGCAAAACGAACCGAGAATTCGAGGAAGAAATTTAATGCAAACTTGGCTTTTAAAATATATATTTTTTTCAAATGTTTGTTTGTTTGTCAAATTATGCAACGCAACACTTGGGGGATATGCCTAGGGGAGATGCTTTCCGGGAGGTCTTTTTAAGGGAAACTGGCCCTATTTAGGCGTTACAGACATGGAGAAAACCCTGAAAACTTCACGTGGTCCAGCCCGTTCGAGCGCGGCGTGAACCCACGACCGAACTCCCAGTATTCAGAGTACGAAGACCGCTTGGCCACTGGTGGACCACTCTTTTTTAAATAATATGCTGAAGCCAGAATTATATGAATGAATTAAAATGAATAAGTTGCTAATTACTTATTGAATTGAGAAGTTATTGGAAAAGCATAATAAAACCATATTTTCTAACTCCATATTACCCGGATTTTTTTTAACTCTCCGCTCTGTGGGCAGTAAGAGGGCCTCTTTTAGCAAGCCCATTATGAGTTTAGCCTGGCCCACAATTAGTGTTGCCACTTTTCAAAATCGCTGACCCGGACGGCAGGTGAGGTTCGTTCGAACAGAAGTTCCTGACGCATTCGCAATGTCATTTTGCATTGCAAAGAATAACGTGCAGTGCATGCCGGTTCTAAATCAGTTACAGTTAGGGACTAGGGAGACTTGGGTAGGAGTAACGTAAGTAACTAAATTAAGAAAAACCAACTACAGATGACTCAACTCTATTGGATATTGGAGACGTGTACGAATACGAATCGTACAAGAAAAACAAAAAAGGTCGACAGGTTGCGCACGACATTCCCGGACAAAATTAGTAGTTCACCCGTACAGTGAGTCGATTCCCGGACGGGTGGTAACACTATCCACATTGGGCGGCCGGGTGGTGAGGGACGGGCCGACATATCTGGTCGGACCACCCCCGAACTTGGGACTTTTCGACCTGTTTGGATTCGATCTCGGATCCCCAGAGTGGTAGGTTACCATCTTGACCGCTTGGCCATCCACCCGGATTTGAATCCCAGCATTTCTTTATGCAGCGCTCGAGAAACGCTTTACAGCGAACACACTGAAACTAGTTTCTAATTGGCTAACACTGCTCGTGACGTCATCTCGCTACACTCTCGCTGCATAAAGAAACGCGGGGAATCCAACTGAGTTAATTTGTCAGATTTGAACAACGGGTCGGAAACAATGTAACATTCATATTATATTACGTCAAGAAATTGGAGAAAGTGAGTGTACAGAAAGATGTAGGCATGTTAAAGATTTACTGAAAATGATACTGGTAGAACGAAGAACCTTTTGTTACTCTTTACGCTCTGTCAAGAGGGTTTTTTAATCAAGACGATCATGGGTTCGGCCTGTCCCACAAGGGAGCGGCTGGGCAATGAGAGAAGTGTTCCGAACATTCCCCAAAAATTTCTGCGGATTTTTGACCCGTCTGGATTAGTCAGAGCGGTAGGCTGACGATTTAATAGCTTCGCCATCCGTCTTATAACGTTTCATATTTAAAAATCAACGGGTATAGTATTATAATCTTGGATACAGTATTTAGTAATTACATTCGGGATTAATATTTTTCGTCTATTAATCATCGAAACAATAGTTATTGTTTTCCCCAAGTTTTCTTTTACATAAAAAGAAAAGACACTTTCTTCCCAATGTAATGTTAATATTTTAATTATAAAAATATCCGAGTTTTTTCTTCACTCCTGACGATTCATGATTCTTTCCTTATTCGATATCTCCGAAAACTGCTGAATAAATCAAAAATACCTGTTTAGTCATGACAATAACATTTAGATCCGGCTTAGATTTAATTAATAAAATAACTATATAAAAATATAAAATTTTAAAATATTTTAATATTTGTTTTACTTATATAAAAAAGAAATATATATTTATATTCTAGTCTAGATATATACACTTAAATATAATTTTAAAAATATATATATATATTTCTCCCCTTAAAAGGAAATGACGTCATCTGCACGTTTCCTGTTCACGCCTCCTATCGCTGTTTCTTGTATCAAAACAAAATCGAACTTGCTTTCGTTGAGTGAACGCGAAGTTATGTCAATTTGTATTTTATTGTTTTATTTATTCTTATACAAATGTAGATAGGCTCAGTTAACGTAAGTATGATCAATGAACGAACATTTGATTATCATTCGTTTACATATTTTGAAGTTTTAATATATTTGTCAATTGTTTACATTACAATTTTTTATTCAGTTATTCGAATTGCATAATTAATAAATGCTTCCATTTCATTTGATGACGTTTAATTAAAATTAACTTGTATTATTATCAATTTAATTGGCTTAAATGGAGAAATCTTCGACAGAAATCTGTAATTTTACGATTATTGATCATAAAGGCCTGTGTTATGTTCGATTCAAAATTTAAAAATGATTTTATAAAACAAGTAACGAAAGAAAATGAGCATGTAACGTCTTATTTGCTCTCCACATTAAAAATGCAGTTTTACATTTAATTCTTAATGCACCAAAACCTAATTATATTCATTATCTACAACATGTATATGTGAATTTACAATAGGTATAATTTTATTCTGCTTGGTACTATAGAAAAACTAATTATGACAAAGTGAAGCATCGCATATTGCATGTCATTTAAATAGAATAATGATGATGAACTAGTTTATTGCAGAACTCAATTTTGCTTATTAATATTACTTTTAAAAATTGGATATTTAATGGTGTAATTAATTAAATTGCCTAGTAGAGTGTTGAGTGATTGTAATTGATAAATTAATTAATATAAGACTGTATCCTGTATACATGGTAAGAAACATCCTTATTCTAACATTGTTAAAACTTTTAAACGTTAAATATGGGACGGTAACGGTCTTGAGTTAATATGTGGAATTCGGAATAATTTTCGAAATAATTATCCCATTGTAATTTGTTTTTCTAATGAGAAGTTACATATAATAATACAAAAATTGTTTTGATCTCATTTGTTTCCTGTGCAATTAGTATTTTGGAAATATATGTACTGTTATGTGCATAATAGTATATATATAGACTATATGAAACTTAATTAATGAACTGTAAATTTTGGGATTAAGCCAAGCATAGTAGTACTGAAATTACCCGTAATAATATAGTCTTGATTTATTTATTTATTTTTTTAAATAAACAAACAAAATACATATAATCCAATTTTGACATTATTTACTAATTGTTTTATATAATAATACTTTTAATATATTTTAATTCAAATTCTTATATATATTCTTTAAATAAATAAAGTCAAATATTCAGAATCAAACATCTGAATATCAGTTTTTACATATTAAATAAATGAAATGAATGTTTTTATTTTATTATTTTATATGAATCATTTTAAAAAATTTTTCTTTTAATGCATTGTAATTTGAGCAATTTTTAGCTCTTTCTGTTATTTGTTACAATATTTGTAAATAATGAGAGAAAGATTCATAAATAAAAAAAAGATCTGAGATCAGTTTGTAAATGTAATTNGTGGGTGAAATCATACAGCATCCTCAAGATGTCCAAAATGGATAGAAAAACAATAAATCCAGTGCATTTGAGTGATAGAACAAACTACCTACATATAATATCAATAATATTATACTTTGTCATATTTAAAAAATTTTATGGATTATCTTTTATTCAAAAACTTCTAACAATTTTAAGTAATTGTACTAATGCATTCAAATATGAAAGAACAAAATGTTTAAAAATAAGCTTCTAAAAATTAAATGAAATAAATAAATATGATAATATATACAGGCATATATATTTATCCATTTATTTATTTTTGTGTACTATTAGGCTGCGTACACACTAAGCGTTTTTAAACGTGCATTTTAAAGAACCAAGAGTTCCACTAAAGTGCCTGAAAAATGCGCATTTTAAGAAAAATCTATAAATGCGTGTTTACCAGGTGCTTGGCCAAAAGTGCGCGTTTGAGTGTGTACGCCTGTGTAGAACTCTTGGTTCTTTAAAACGCCTAGTGTGTACGCAGCCTTAAACGCAGAATGTTTTAAAATTAACAAAGTATAAAAAAAATTAAGAATTTTTAATTTTCAAAATCCTTACATTAATAGGCATATTATGTATTTGTGCAATAATATGTTATATTTTAATTTCTTAATTTTTGCAGTTTTTACTTAATTATTTACTTTGCTGCATTTTATTAAATGTCTTTATATCTTAAAAATTAAATAATTTGTTTTTAGAAGTTTCAAATTGAATGCAATGAATTGTGATTGTATAATATAATATTTATTGTCTTAGAATACTCTGTATGCAACGTGTTATCATAATGGTCTTCCTATATTCTTTATGTAAAGGAAATTGTCTAGATAAGTATTATACTTCTTCCAAGAACACCTTAATTTTTCATATAAATGTAGATAAATAAAAATAAAGCCAAGTAGAAAATGAAGTTATAATAAAAAATGATGCAAGAAGTAGCAGTCCATAGAATATCAAGTTATAGACTAAAATTTATGAATTCATTCACCACATTTCTAATAGAACAGTGTACTAAAAATATGAGAATGCACAAGGTGCATTGCCAATGTTTTGTAGAAATTCTTGGCAGATGTACTTAGTATGTCATTAATGCTTGAAAGGTTAATACCTCTTAACAGATACTTCAAAACCTTCATAATAATATTAAAAATGATTAATAGAAGTACATACAGTTTCAAAACATTAATTTTTTTAAATAATAGAAATATTGTAAATGATATAATTCATAATTAATATCATTTTGTAATATTATAAATAAATTTGACAAAATTATTCCTGGTAAATTTAGAATAAAAAGTAGAAACATTGAAAAATAGTCAGTAGTAATTAAAATAGTGGACCTGTTAAAAAAATTACATTTTTTAGTATGAGTAAATTTTTTGTGTTTAATTAAGATGCATAATATACTTAAATATTTTTAAACTTTTTAATTTGAAAATATTTCTCTGTAAGGGATAGTTGTTTAAACAACTGTTTGGGGAGTCGCATCCCTATGGCCCATCCCATCGGTCTCATCCCAAGACGCCCACTGACTTTGGTGGTGGACAATAACATAGACTTAATGTAGTTTATAGTTATATTCTAGACTTTGGTGAACTACCTATTTGACCACAATCTGCTTGGCCCTAGCAGTAGGCTGCTAAGGTGCCTCACACATTTGAGCCTACCTGCATGTTGGCTGAGTGCTGTGACCCATAAGTGGGACCTGGGAGGCAGAGGTTATTGCTCCCAGAATGATCAAAACGGGATCATGCACAATACACCTCTTTGACTCTTGCTTCTCTGTAGATGGGTGGCCATGTCTAATCCAGCCTGGTCATCAAGGATGTCTGCTCCTGTATCTGCTTGCTGTGTTTAAGCTGGGTGAGCCTGGAACAGAGTGGTTTAGGAGGAGGACCTTCTGGATTTTGGGAGCTGGAGGGCATTCTCTGTCTGATGTTGCCCTGTTACTGGACTATAGTTGCTTTGAAGCCCTGAGGGGGAAGCTGGTGTTATAGGGGCTTGCAATGAACCTTTACCCTCTTGTTGTGGTCAGAATAGGGCCAGGAATAGTAAAGTAAGTGAATTGTAATCAATAACATATGGAAACTGAAATGACACAACACCTCCAAAACACTCTGTTCAGAAAGAGAGGACATGGTGAAGACCATGACCTTCTATCAAAATGAGTAGACCCAGAACAACCTGAACACATCATCCCTTAATACCTCATCATCCATTTGCAGAAGGTGGAAAAGAAACTATCTGAATTATTTCTCTTTATGATTTATAGAATCCTCAGCCAAACAGCTGGACAACCAAAAATGATACAAAAATTCTGATCAAGAGATCTGTTCATAAAGACTGAAAACAGCCAACATAGTAAAAATCTCCAGGCAATAACCAATTTCACAGAAATACCAGTCACAGTAACTCCACACGAATATCTAAATTACTCCAGAGGAATAATATCAAGTACAGACTTTTAATGTGCCCAACTGAGGAAATTTTAGAAAACCTGGCAAGCCAGGGAATTTTAGCAGTCAGAAGATTAACCAAAAATGAAATGGGTAAGTGATTCCTACATGGTATTTAATTATAATCTTTAACATGCCCAACCTTCCTGTGGATATCAAAATAGCATACTTAAATTGTAAAGTTCAACCATATATCCTGAATCCGTTCAGATGTTATAACTGTAAGGCATATGGACACACCAAATACAACTGTTGGAGCAAAACACGATATTCTAACTGTGGGGACCAACCATATGAAAGTAACTGTCCAAATCCCTCTGTGTGTGTAAACTGTGGGTGAAATCATACAGCATCCTCAAGATGTCCAAAATGGATAGAAAAACAATAAATCCAGTGCATTTGAGTGATAGAACAAACTACCTACATAGAAGCAAAGTGGAGATATACAAAGATATGTGCTCTAAACCCACATTTGCCAATAAACTCATGCAGAAACCTTCACAGGAAGTTCAAACAGAAACCAGCATATCTCCTGTGGAATCTACCAATATAGAAGAATGTGGTAAAAAAAAGCACATCCACTGTACAGTTATCAAAACTGACTATTTTAGCAACAAAACAAAAAACACAGAACCCAAACACTGCTGTTCTGCCATCTCATCCAGCACTGACTTTTGTAAAAATGAAAAACAAAACTTATAACCTGGACAAAAAACAAACAGCAACCATGAAACAACATAAAACACACCTTAAAAAGACAAAAACATTCTGGTATTTTTGAAACTGTGCCAGTAATTGTTTAGTAATTCGAACACAAATCATTTATTGTATTCGAATACAATAAATGATTTGTGTTCTAATTACAAAAACAGTAACAAAACCAACCCAGCAAAGAATGGTATCCTCACAACCCACTAACCTCTCTGAATATGCATACAGTAATACTCCAATGGAATTGTCAAGGGATACAACCAGTGGCGTGCTGTCATTGGAAGTGGTGGATGTGCCGCTTCCCTTGTATTTACTAAAAAATAAATACATAGTAATTTTAATTATGTGAAAATAACCACACAATATTTTATTATAACTGCATTATGTATCTTATTACAAATTTCTATACTACACGTGAAAAAAAAGATAAGATTGCTATTGTATATTCGAATATTAGTGGTGGAGTGGAAGCGCTGTATTGTCAGCATCCAAAAAGCCAGATTCGCGCACGCGCTTTACAGAGCACCAACCTCACCCGGTTTAGCCAGTGGAAGCCTAGGACCTTGGGTGGATGCTACACGTATACCACATCCAATTCTCTCCAGGACCGGTTATGGGCTGTTAGCTGCCTGCCTGCTAGATATTTGACCGCCCTCACCCCATTATGTGAATCACGAGTAGATTTATAACCTAACCCAACTGATAAGAATTTACTGGTATGTTTTTATGATAGTTTTCTGTATAGTTGACAGGAGTTTTAAAAAATCCATTAAAATATTTGATATTTTTATTCCGCTCTCTGATTTTATATTACTCACAGATTTCAATGTTAAATCAGTGATATTACGATTTCGTATGTCCCATCTCTAAGGGGATGTAGAAAAAAAACGTGTACAATTCTTGTATAATGTTAAAAAGTTAACTGTTACTTTGACAGCGTCATTTACAACTAAATTTAATGAATGAGAGAGATGCACGAGGTACAGAAAAAGCTCTAGAATTTATTTTCCTTAAATTTACGATTTATGTATCTCATATTATGTTACTATGTTGTCATAAAAATTTGTCTTTCCACTTTTTTCCTGAGACTACAAATATTTGAGTACGAAGTAACTGGTTTCGACTTATTTCTACTTAAGAAGTAGTTAAATAATTAAGCGCTTAGGGAATTGGGGACACAAATAAAACCCTGCTGAAAGAGCCAGAATTTTACTTAAACAAAAGCTTAACCGAGTACAGTGTGGACTGATTTCTTCATAATATTAGATGTAATAAAGACAGAAATTTTTCCAGTTCAATGAAAGTGACTAAAAGTTGTAAATTTTGGAAATTTCTGTGGACATCTGGTCTTAAAATGGATTAGTTAGAAAACAAATGACTATTAAGTTTAACAAATTTAGATTTTTACAGCTATGGTGAGAAACGTTTAAAATTTATAACAACCCTGTTGTGTCCTAGTGATGCGACAAAAGAGGCATTTGACATTAACTGGTATCGGCACCCTCAGGATTTGGCACGCATGCATGCACTTCACCCCTACCAAGATCGTTTCTGATTCCATCCATGAGCCACTGGTAGGGAGCAATTTTAACTAGGTGGATTGTTTTAATATTTAAAAAGTAAAGACTATTTTATGTTATTTTTATGTACGTTTCTTCACAAAACTATATTTATAATTTTCTTTAAAAGTATATTCATACAATTGAATATTTTGTACCAGGTATGTATAATTGTATATCATCACACATTTTATTTTAACAAGTTAGTTTTTATAATTTTATTTTTAATTTTAGCCCTTATATTATAGATAGCAATTTAGAATGTAATTGTGATATTGAAAATTTATTTTAAAAAAGTTTTGGCTCGAGACCATATAATGAAAAAGAAAACATTATTAAAAGAGAAAGACCAATGCCTAAATTAAATATAAATACGTCAACATAAAAATTTGTTCAACATTTTCATGATAAAATTTAGGAAGACGTAAAATGGCTTTGTGCATGCATAAAAATGCGAAAATTGTTTTGTTGGCCTTGCCTATTACTTTCAAATGAAATTAGTATGTGGAATAAGAATGGCTTTGACGATTTAAATAATTTGAGTAAAGCTGGGAAAAGACGTGAAAATCGTAAATCTGCATCGATTCTTTCGTAAAATTGAAGCAATTTGGAAATCAAAATAGAATAGAATTTAACATTAGTACACAATATAAAATAAATATTGAAAATTATAACAAGATAGTTATGGCTAATAGATATATTATATTTAAATTAGTAAATGTTATGGAAGCAAGAATTGGCATTTAGAGAGCATAGGGAATCTATTAAATCTAATATAACAGAGTTAATTATATTGAACTTGCTTATTTATTAAGTGCGTTAGACAGTCTATTAATTAATTAAAAATACATTTAGAGAAGTTTGCAGTTTTTACTGGCTTATCGAACAAACAAATACGAATGGACCCTAAACCATTACTGACTGATTGCTCCTGGAAGTCAGCTTCTTACAGAAACACAGCTTCCCTATCATCAAATGTCATGGCATGCCACTGGATACAACACAAAACTGATGAACTCCAGAACTTAATACAGACTTATGGCCCAATTTGCATATGTCTACGATAAACAAAATCTAAACCAATCGACAACTTAAATTTAAACACTACAATGTCTTCCACAAAGATCACCACTTCAAATAAAATGTTTGTGGTTAGGTAGCAATTCTGGTCTCATACTAAGTGCCAGTAAGAGAAATTCCTCTGTCCATATTGCTTCATGCTGTGGCAGTCCAAATTCATCATCCAGAACTAGTAACAGTATGAAATACCTATCTCCTGCCAGGGGACACAGTAGAACAAAATGACTTAGAATCACTCATAAACCAACTCCCAAAACCCTAGATACTGTTAGGAGACTTTAATAGTCATAGTTCAAGCTGGGATAAAAACTACAGAGGACAAGTTGACCATAGATGACAAATTATCTGGACGCACGCACGCACTGCTGTACAACACAGTCATCTGTACTCATTTTCACTATCCAAACCACACCTATTCAGCTGTAGACCTCACTATTAGCATACCAAAGACTTTTGCAAATTGAAAATGGAGAGTCCTGAATCTCAGACAGTCCTTCCAACAATCCTTTGCCACATAAAGGATCAGCCATCAGAAAACACTGCCTCCAGACAGATAATCCAAAAAGTTTATTAAGAATTTACCAAACTTGCCAACTGAATAACTACAGACAGGAGCCAATCAATAGAACAAGAAATACAAAAGGTCACAGAAGTCAATTCCATGCCAAACACAAACTGTATTCCAAAAGACAAATCATGGTGAAACTGGAACTGCATAACAGTATGACAAGCTCAATACAGAGCCTGGCACAAGTTGTAGTTCTTTCTATTGGGTGGCACTTAAATAGATTCAAGCAGGTGAAAGAAAATGCCAGGAAGATCCATTGGAAAAGTAAAAAAGAAACCTGGGTGCGGTTTATCATGTCATTAGGAAGAACAGCGGACCAACAACAGTTGTGGAAAGGCATTCAAGCTATAAGGAGAAACACCTCTACTCCACAGATCTCAATTTTGACAGAACACAACAATACTATAATAGTTTTGTTGTGTTAATACTATAATAGTTTTCCAGGAATTAGGAAATATATTATATTTCCTAATTCCTGGAAAAGGGCAAGGATCGTACCTGTGCCGAAACCGGGAAATCTGGACGAGTGTAGGCCTATTTCTCTATTGCCAGTATTGGGAAAGGTACTTGAACGTTTATTGACTAATAGATTATCTTGGCATTTGGAGACAAATCAATATTTGCATAGCAACCAATATGGTTTTCGCCCACAAAAATCTGCTCCAGACGCAATTGAGAAAGTTATCAAAAGTATAAATCTCTTATTAGAGGAATATAGATTCGTACTTGCTATAAGCCTGGATATAGCAAAAGCTTTCGACAGCGCATGGTGGCCATCGATTTTGCAGAGCTTGCGAGATAGGCAATGTCCCAGAAACATATATAGAATTTTTATTCATTACTTAAACAATAGAACTGCAGAGCTGTGTTATGGTGCTCACATTATGCGTAGAAATGTCGTTAGGGGTTGCCCTCAGGGCTCTGTATGTGGCCCTATCTTGTGGAATACTGTCTTTGACAACTTTTTAAGACAGAGCTTTGGCCACGTAACAATTGCTTATGCAGATGATGCAATCGTTCTTCTGGGGGGTAATTCGAGAGCTGCTCTAGAGATCTTCGGTAACGATACTTTATGTAAGATAAGCAAATGGGGTAAGGAATACAAACTTACCTTTAACATTAACAAAACGATGGGAATTGTTTTTAATAAACCTGGTAAACCGAATCTCTACCGGAGGACCCCGGTTATTAAGATGGATGGACAAAGTGTTAAAATTGTTAAATCCATCAAATATTTAGGAATCATATTAGACCATCGTTTATTATGGAATACACACATAGCATACATAACTGATCGTACTGGCAGTATATTTAATATTCTTACTGGCTTTGCTAAGAGACGCTGGGGACTTACTACCGATGCCCTTAACATCATATACAAACAAATTTTCGTACCAATAATTACATATGCTTGCGGTAGCTGGAGCCAAGATATATATAAAATTCATATAAATAGAAAACTTATATCTGCACAAAGAAAGGCGCTCATCCAGTTGACCAGAGCTTATTGCACAACCCCTAATGTCTCCATCCAAGTTCTGGCAAGATGTCCTCCTATTGATAAAATCATTGACTATACTGCAAAAATTTGGCATATCAAATGGGGACAGAATATACAAACTGATGATTACATTATTAGGGCAGAGGACGTCGAAAGACCAGTGGCTTTTAATCAATCAAGACATCCTGCCACCACAAATAATTTTGCTATTAACACCTATGATAATGCAGACTTTCATCTTTTTACAGATGGCTCTAAAACGGGTAACCGAGTAGGCTGCAGTTTTATTGCATACTGCCGTGAAGAGATATTGACTATGGAACAATATCGACTTGGTGAAAATTGCTCAAATTTCCAAGCCGAATTGTTCGCCATTCAAATGGCTGTTGCTTGGTGTAAGCATAATTATACAAACAAAAGGATTTCTGTTAATACTGATTGTTCTTCTGCCATAGCTCTGCTAAAAACCAGAAACTATCATCCGATTGCAAATCGTATACAAGATATCATAAATACATCCACTTGTCATTTCGCTATAAACTGGATTCGAGGACATCAAGGGCACTATGGAAATGAACTGGCAGACGAACTTGCAAAAGAGGCTTCTTATAAGGAGGACTTACCTGTATCTTACAAAAGAATTAGTATACAAACAATTAAAACTATCCTGTGGAAAGAAGTAATTCATGCATGGCAGCTTCAATGGAATAATATTAATAATAAAACACATGAATATATTACAGATATTACAAATTTCCTTAGTAATAAATGGTACAAGCCTACCCACCAACTCACACAAATATTAACAAATCATGGGAGATTTTATTCATACCTTTCAAGATTCAAGGGCACATCAAACTCAAGATGTCTTATATGTGATTGCAACGACAGCAGCGATCATTATATTTATACATGCCCTATGCTAGAAAATGAAAGATTGATTTTAAAACTGTTACTTGAGTCTCATGATCTCCATTGGCCACCTCCCACCTTAGAACGTCTCTTTGATCACAAAGATACCTTCGATGCCTTTGTACAACTCGTTAACATGTATTTTGTAAGGACCAGTGTACCAGCTTATTCTGGCCATTAATGGCCAACTGTTGGTTAGTGAAAATATAAATTACCCTAATATAATTATTTCGTGATTGTACTTGTAGTCTGCATTTTCTTTTGGAAGGTTTAGCATTGATACCATGGGTTCTCTATCGGCGTTTTGTCTATTTTATTTCTTTTATTATTATATATTTTACATGTTTTGTTGTATTCTCGTTAACACACTTACCCTCGTTATACTTATGTGCCCTACTCTTTTTATAATACTTGATTGGCCGTACTTGTGAAATATTTGCTTAAGGAATCTGGTTTTGACTTTGTATTACTATGCCCAAAAATATGTCACATCATTGACGAAAGACTTCAATAAACAACCAACGTATGTGATCATAGGACATCATAGATGCTGTACAACTGTGTTGAAACTCTATACAGTGTCCTTCATCGATAGGTCTAATGCACTGGTTCTTCCCTAAATAATATATGATGTTATGTATTTGTGCTCAGAAATGTGTCTCATCAATGATAAGAGACTTCAATAAATAATCAAAGTATCCATACATTGAACGTCATAGATGATGTACAACTGTGTTGAAACCTTATTTAGCGTCTTCCTTCGGCTGGTCTACTGTTCTGGCTGGACTACTACTCTGGTATAATTCCACAAACGTTGTGCAACAGTGATATTCGAGAAGAATTTGTCTGCTACATATGTGAATTAAGTGCATCTACTGGCATTGTGATTCTGTATCGGCGTTTGCTTCTCATGCATACATAAGAGGCAAATTTTGTGGATAACAGTGGTGTGCCTGGAGCTGTACCATGGCAATAAGAATCACACAAGATATACCTGGAGCTATGCTAGCAGCAAGATTTATAAGGAAGAGCAAAGGCGTTGGACAACTAATTCTGGAAAATCGTTGACAGAGGACTATATTCTAATAAGATCTGTATAAGTCTCCTGGTCTGGATTGTGCAGGAGTTTCACTTCAGCAGAAAAAAAAAAAAACTTTTATCTAGTCTGATTCGAAAACCTCTGCTGAAACAGAATTGCCGCGTAAGATAACAAAACATATGTTCCTCGTGTAACTATATAATGTTATGACTCTGTCACATTTCCAGCAACTTTTATGTTTTAAATTTATTTTTATCTATTTATACTTATTAATGTTTTGCACGCGTGTATAACCCTATATATATAATTGTACACGTGTTAATTAATTTTATTTACGTTAATAATTAGTTATCGAAATCTTCAGTGTAAACTATGTAATTTCCTGTATATACCCGGTAATACTTAGTGGCACCGGGATATGCCATATGGCATATTGATCAATAAATATCTGTATCTGTATTTGTAATACTATAATAGACAAACAAGCAGTTGAAAACTGCTTGGGCAGAACATTTGCATACAATTCAAGCACAGCTATTTACACTCAAACATTTCAGATTCTGAAAGGAAAAGTTGAACAAATATTAATACAGTGGTGACACACCAACCAACTCATATAACAGTCTAAAGTATAAATTTTCGTCTACAATTACGTATCTTCTAATATCAGGACTTATTATACTGGCTTTACAAAGTTTTTACAGAAAACAATTTTTTATTTTATTTTATATACCTGACATATAACAGTCATTCATAATATACAAATTGCAATATGCATTACAGAAAATCAAGAATACAGCTGTTGGTCAGACCAAATCTGCTATGACATGCTCTGAAACTTACTGTCAACAATACAATTGTTGCTACTTGCTATATTTAACTGAATATGGACAGAACAGAAATACCCACATTTCTGGAAGAAGGTGATAATCATCTCAATCCAAAAACCAAATAAATGTGCAACTAATCCACAAAATTATTGGCCAATAGCCTTAACAAGCTGTATGAGCAAAGTGATGGAGATGATGGTAAATAACAGACTCAGGTGGTACTTGATGGAACGTAATACCATATCTTCAATACAGGGAGATTTCCAGTGCCACCGATCAACAATAGAACAGCTTTTTCTCCTTGAAACAGACATTTGAAAGGCATTCTTTTGTCGTCACCATCTGTTATCAGTGTTCTTTGACATCAAAAAGGCATATGACAGAACATGGAAGCATGGCATATTGACAGACCTATATGATATTGGACTAAGAGGGAACTACCAGCATTTATAGAAGGATTCCTGACAAATTGGTCCTTTCAAGTCCAAATTGGAATTACACTATAAAATACATTCCAGCAAGAACAAGGAGTGTCACAACGACCATCCTCTCACAATTACTCTTTATTTTAAGAGTTAATAAAATTTCAGTATCAAAGAGTCAATGTATGTTGACAACTTACAAATACAATATGCATCAGCAAGTATGACCATAGTTGAATGCCAGCTACAACTGACAGCAAATAGAATAGAATCCTGCACATAGTCAAATGGTTTTACATTCTCAACAACTAAAACAATTTGTGTACATTTTTTAGAATCAGAGGAGTATGTCCTGATCACAGATATACAAATAAAAGTTTAAACAGAAACCAAATTCTTGGATTTGATCTTGGACAAGTCTCTTATATTTAAACCTAATATCACCCACTTAAAGAACTGGTGTACACATTTAATGAATATATTGAAAACCTTATATAATACCTCTTGGGGTACCAACCAGAAAACCATGCAGAAAATCTACCAGGCACTTACATTTGCAAAACCAGACTATGGAAGTGCATTATATGGATCTGCATTCATAATGATTACATCTGCTTGATCCAATTCACCAGACAGGAATATGCTTGTGCACAGAACTCTGTACATCTACAACAAATGACAAGAGGACTGGGACAAACAAACTCAACAATAAACTATACACCATCAAATCAGAGTTAATAAAATGGACAACCAGCCAACAAAAAAACTGGAAAGAAGAAATAGTACTTGTTCAATTGAGAATGGGACACACAAGACACACAACTATTTACAAACAAAGGATACAACCGATAATTTCAACTTGCCACACCCTACTTACCATCCGACACATATTACTAACGTGCTCTCAGTACAAAACAGCCAGAGAATGCTTCTCTTTGATAACATACACCTAGGCAATAAACTTACAGTATATACAGAACTCTAGAACAAGCAAGTATGACAGTTACAACAGAGCAAGTATGCCATATTAAGACCTAAAAGACCTGGCAGCATAACTGGCTATACCTAGCATTCTTTGACCTACCTAGGCCCTTGTGCCACAAAAACTCCAAATCCAACCAACCCATTGAAAATATTTAAGCAATCGAACCTGTATCTTGAATCTCATGGGAACAAGAAAAATATTTGAGATAAACGTGTTTCGAGATATAGAAGTTCCTACACAATAAACAGTAATAGAGTTGATTGTAAGTATGGTTTTTTTTTATTAATACAATAACAAGTACAGTAAATACCTATATTAGGTATAAATAAAATATTTTTGACATATCTTAACAGAAATAGTTTGTCAATAGTTTCTAATGCATGACTTTCTTTAACCAATAAGATGCAAACCAAACTTGTAGCCTTAGTCCACCAGTAATTGAGTAGATAAAACCACTGAATACTGTTACAAGATGTGAACCCACAACTTGGGTTCACTCCTTGTAACAGGCTGACCACATGGAATTTTCCAGATTTTGTTCATGTTTGTAGCATCTCAATAGAGGCCAGTTTCCCATATTGTGTTCCTGGAAGGCGTCCCCTCAGCTGATTGCCCATGTGTTGCATTGCCATAAAAAAAATAAACCAAACCAACCTCGTAGTCAATCAGAGAAAAATAGCATTAATTGCAACTATTACTGTATTGCAAGAGATATTTCTCAACTACAGTTTATTCTATCAAAAAAAGTCGCTGAGCTTTGAAATTGCAATTAACACTTCAGTCCATAATATAGAGGTTTTGGGAGAAAATTATTTGAGATAAACATGGAAAATATATTGAATTTATGCTGAAAATGTAGGGGAAAAGATTAATTTCAAGATAGAGTTTTTGCGATAAACATGTTAGAGGTATACAGGTTACGGGTTCAACTGTATATTCTATTTTTAAATTATTATTAAACCTTATAATATTTTCAATGCTACTGAAACTTTTAACTTTTATAAATTTGATAGATTGTAAAAGTTAAAATTTCAATACAATTGTTAGAGGAAATTAAAAACTAGAATAAAAACATAGAACACTAATGTAAGTTCATTATCTCTGTTGTAATATATAAATATATATNATTTACTACGTATAATAATTTAGTTTACCGAATTAATTGTAATTAAGTTAATTGTATTTATAAAGCAAAAGAATTTTTGTAATGAAATTAAAATCAAGAAAATAATTATCATTATTTATTTATTTATTTATTTTAATAAAAACAAACATTAAATATTAAAAATAATAAAGAACAGATTTTACTGGTAAAGCAAGAACTGAACACATGGCTAGCAGAACAGAGGTTTGAGACTAATGACAATCTTCAAAACAACATTAGGGTCCATCTCAAGTCATTGGCAGCAGCATTCTATGACAAGGGAATGGAAAAGCTCATCCACAGATATGACAAATGTGTCAATCTTCACAGTGATTATGTCAAAAAGTAACCATGTTTGTACCTAACTTTTGGTAATAAATTCATTCTGTTATTTACACTTGTCTTTGTTTTATGGCCCATTGGAGCTTGAAAAAACTGCCCTTGTATAATAAATTCCTGACTACCTTGTTTGAGTATTTTTCAGAGGTTTGTTTTTTTAATCAATTTTAATTCTTCATATTTTTAAAAAAGAAAATTTGAATATAATAAATGAAAAAATATTCTGAAGTGTGGTAAGGAATGAAAAACAGTTTGATAAGAGCTTCTTCTAGAAAGCATTATTTATGATAAGTAACAATACTATCTTGAAGAAAAGTTTTGTGTTAATCTATATATATAATCAAGATGGGTTAATAATAATAATAATAAGCGCAGAGCCCAAACAGTTAGGAGTTGAAAGTTTAAATTTCGTACACAGTTAGGGTACGTCACGAAAATGCACACTAAGAAGGGATTTTTCGAAAGTCCCCCATGGGAAAAAGAGAGAGAGGATTAAGGCTTACCCTGAAGAACTCAGTTTCTATTGTACTATTTTAGATGCAGTTTTTTACATTTTTGACTGCATTTTAGTAGTCTATCACATTTAGTAGGGTACCATGGGGAATAAAAAAAAGTGTATTCCTTAACAATGGAAGTGTTAACAATGAAAGTGCTAAGAATGGAAGTGCTAACAATGGAAATGTTAAGAATAAAAGTGTTAACAATGAAGTATTAAGAAAAAGCAGCATGCAAGATTTACAGGCGCAGGTGTGTTTTTTCGGAAAATTGAACATATTTTTAGACCCATATAAAAATTCTTTAATTAGTCTGGAAATGGATGGTGGACTAATTCTTGTATTCTGTGAAAATGGATAAGATTGGCTATAATGTAATTATCTTAATCGTTACTTTTTGCCTGAGCAATGCTGGGCTTATCTGCTAGTTTAATATACAATGTCCTCTGAGGATAGAAAAATTATTTTCAAAATAAATGAAAAGAAAAACAAAAATAAAGAAGCTAAAGTGAACTGTAAGTAGAAAAAGAGTGTTGATAAATATATTTAAAATAAAAAAAATAAATTTGAATTTTTGGAAATTTATTATTGTGCTATCATATTGCAATGCATTAGAATCCTTACAAAGTTATAATATCATGTGATAAGATTATGAAATGCAATATCCTGAATAAAACTACAGGTATACCTTGACTTACGTCGTTTCAAGTTACGTCATTCCTGATTATACGTCGTTTGTCAAAAAAGTATATGTAAAAATAAAAATCAAGTTTAAGTCATTTTATTCGACTTTACATCTGTCCACCACAAATATTGAAGTTGTAATATCACTAGAAAAGCGTTTAAAGCACATAAAATCATATTAAAATATATACATTTACAAGTATGTACTATATTTACAGTACATGCATTCGTAAATTTAGAGTACTTTTTTCTGTACTATATTAAAAACTAAAATTTGTTTGTAAGCTTAAAATAGATCCTTATTAACCATATATTATTAAAAATGCATTAATAAATAAAATACATAACCGGAAATGGTAATTTATGGTTTAGTGTAGTGACAAGTAGATTTGGAGACAAGTAGATTTGGCTTACGTCACCTCTCCTGGAACCAATTACCAACATAAGGCGAGGTATATCTGTATATTGAAGTTTTAAGATAAAATTATTAATTGATATAATATTTAAGCATTTTTTATATATTGTATTTTTAATAAATTTATACTGTATTTGTATAATTTTCAGTAAAATTATCAAAAATTGAAAAAAATGATAATTATTGTTAGTTATATTTAAAATTTATTCTTTTTTAATATTATAATACAATTTAATTTATTATATATATATTATATTTAATGAAATTTAATTATATATAATTTTAATGCTTTAACGTTGAATTTTTCAGATGTCACAAATGTGTTTTATTTACGATGAAAAGGAATACTTGAAGAATAGAACTATGTTTTAATATTTGCAAATTTTATACTATTGAAATAACTTGTGCCAATTTATGATGTATATAGTTCATGATGTGTCATATCAATAAAGTAATTTATTTTCTACATCTGTTTCAACTTTAAGGTGCTACTTTCTCTTTTATTACTAAAAAGAAATAAATGGAATTTAACTCTTTAACATGAGACTTTTGTTGTATAATATTTCAAGAGATATAAGAAAGATATTATAATAGTGAATGAATTCATATTTTATTATAAAGTATGGGACTTTGTTTATGTAAAGATAGGCAATCACATTCTGATTGTGATTCAAGTTACGGCAGAAGAACTTCAATTAATTCAGTATCAGGAACTGTAAGTCATGGAGAACAGTCTAATCATGTACATCATATGTTAGATTTAGTAGGAATTGTGAGTAACATGGTGACAACTGTTGATAAATTGGTCCTGGAAACACTTTCTGTCATACACACACTTGTGGATAAGTAAGTTTCTTAATATATTTACATATTTATATCAATATTACACTCAAAATTTTTAAAGTTTTATTTATTTTGATATGGTTATAATTTTAAGAAATTATAATAAATTAAGATATTCTATCACTTAAGATGAATGTTTACAATAATAATTTATGAATGTATTAGAATAAAATTTCTCCGAACAAGGGTCTCTGAAGTGGTTGATATTGACCTGGTTGATAAGGCATTTTCAGGAGTCAAAAATTAGTTGGGGATTGATTGGGGGGGGTCAATTGGAAACAGTTTATTAAAAATTTCATTCATTAAAAAATTTAGTTCATTGTGTTACATATATGACAATTCTGGATGGTGTAAATTTGCACACTGTATAGTACATTATATGTCTTTATAAGTATGGATCTATATCATAGATCTGTAGATTTTTTTCTATGAAAACAGTGTGTGGATTAATACTGAATAACCAGATTTATTTTATTATTATTATTAAACTACATTAGCAAAAAAAAATTAAGAGGGAGGTTGATAGAAGATCAAGGAGTCTGTGAAGGGATTGACAGTCAAGAAAGTTTGGGGACTCTTGCTCTAAAATATCAATATTAGTATCTATGAGAGTGTCTATTGTCTTATTAAATAATTTAAAAAATCAATTTTTAAAAATAAACAAAAGACAGCTCTTATTTTAAAAAATAAAATTGAAAATAAGATAGATAATAAAATTAATTTTATTACAGATTTTTACTATTATAATTCTATAATTATAACTTCATGAACAGTGTCCTAGTAAAACAGATATTTTATTTTTATTTATTTGATTAATTATTTGAACATAATATGATGTGATATCAGAGCCATAACTAGGATTTTGGACGCCTATGGCCAAGAATAAAAATGGCGCCTTTTTAATTCTTATTACTAAAAAAAATAATTTTATTCTAAAAAAAATGCTATTATAAAAAAATTATCTAATGACATTTAAATACTATATAAATATAAAAAATTTTTTGGGTTATTAATTTCAATTACACTACTCATACACCTTATATAATACAGCCAAATTTATTATAACACTTCAAACGTTTTCGGACATCTTTAATGCCCTTTTTCAAGAACGAACCAACGAAAATCGAATCTTGGCGAATTCATAAAAACGATAAATGCGTTTTGGAACGCTATTTAAACAAACTCTTATTGCGCAGAATCGTGCCGTTTGTTTACCGTTAAAAATAAAGAATACTAACAATAACCACTAATATGATACATCAACCATACATATATGAACCTAACATAAATAAAGACAACAATGCTAAATATAACCATAAAATCACTAATAATAATGCACGTGTAGCCCGATTGCACCTTTC
>NW_019384303.1:874409-975711 GCF_000671375.1 Centruroides sculpturatus
ATTAAGGCTATAACCAACAAAACAAAAACAGGCAGCAACGAGCTCAATCTAAGAAATAAAAGGGAAGAGTATACGATGATGGAGTACAGGGCGCAGTTAAATAATATATACAAAAGAATAGGAGCAGCAACAAAAAAGAAAATAATTTACAAAAGAAATCCAACAGTTTACCAAATGTTAAGAACAGACAAAGACGAGGTAGACGGAAACCTTCTGCCCGGAGTATACAGTGTTCCAATAACAGATAAAAGGCGACAGAAAGAGCTGTTTTACATTGGAGCTACAGGGAGATCGCTCAAAGAAAGAATGATAGAGCACAAACGAAACATACGAAATGAGCAGCCAGTCACAGCGCTAGCGACATACATCCTAGCAGACCCTACAGAAGTTAAAGCAGAGTGGGATAAGGCAAAGTTAGTACAAAAAATTCACGACAAAAGGCATCTCAAATACGCAGAGGCGTGGCATATTTGTAAAAATAGTCAAGAAGGACAAGCAATTAACTTTAGAGAAGCAAGTAAAATATCGGAAGCATGGAGATCGAGCTTAATATAACGGAGCGAAATAATAGAAATAGCAAGACGAATTTTGGAAAAGCATGCATAGGAAAGGTGCAATCGGGCTACACGTGCATTATTATTAGTGATTTTATGGTTATATTTAGCATTGTTGTCTTTATTTATGTTAGGTTCATATATGTATGGTTGATGTATCATATTAGTGGTTATTGTTAGTATTCTTTATTTTTAATGGTAAACAAACGGCACGATTCTGCGCAATAAGAGTTTGTTTAAATAGCGTTCCAAAACGCATTTATCGTTTTTATGAATTCGCCAAGATTCGATTTTCGTTGGTTCGTTCTTGAAAAAGGGCATTAAAGATGTCCGAAAACGTTTGAAGTGTTATAATAAATTTGGCTGTATTATATAAGGTGTATGAGTAGTGTAATTATTACGATATACAGTCTACGAAGAGATTAATTTCAATACATATTATTTCGAAACTTCTCATTGGCGCATTTATTAAATCAGCGCCTATGGCGGGGGCCACGTTGGCCATACCCTAGTTACGGCTCTGTGTGATATATAATGCAGTGTTTTTCAACTGACAGTCTGTAGACTGATACTAGGCTGCCAAATATTTTTACCAGTTTGCAAAAAATATGAGAATAAAGATAATTGGATAAGATAATATTAAAGTTTTTGAATTAAAAATTCAGAATAATATTTCTTTAAATTTTATTGGTTTATTAAAAATATGAAATTTCATATTTTAAGAATTTTAATTTAACATATCAATAAAATTTTACATTATAATTAAAAGAGCATGGAACTCAGAGGCATCAAACTCAACATAAATGATGCAATATTGGTGTATTTGCATTTGAACTTTGAATAGTGTTAATAATTAACAGAAGTTCATTTGACACTCATACACTCAGTTTAGTTGTGATTTGACAATGTAAGGTTTGCAAATGTTAATTTTCAGTTTGAATCTTGTAAATATAAGTTTTCTGTATAAATTAAAGACTTTCTTATTCAACAATTAAAGCTACCTATCTTTAATATAAACATAAATACTGTTGCAAACCTTTAAATATACAGTATTTATTATATACTGTTGAGGTTATTAATTTTTCTCCATGATTAAAATGTTTTACGTTTTTATGAAATCTCTTAAAATAGGATATCAGACATTGTTAAAATGACACAACAATCAATTCTAAAATTTTTTCATAATGGGATCTTTTGAAAATAAAAAATTGATGAAAAAAGTAACTAAGATATAAGACCAAGATACAATGGAAAAGAGAAACTTGATGATGAATATGGACATGTAGGAAAAGTTAAGTAAAAGGAAGTTTTATTAGATAGTATAAAAAGAAGTACTTGAAGTTTGCATTCATTAGGATACCTGTGAGTAAAAATATACTCTGGCTTATGTGTTGTGCCATGAGATTCTCTAATGTTGCAATGAAACTGGAAACTTTGCTTGACATTTAAGTACAAAACAGGGATCTCACAAACAAATATTTGGACTTTTTTTGACAATTATTCAAAAAGAAGTGCCACAAGAAATTATAATTTAGAAAAATTTTATTAAAAATGCAATGATGATTGACAAAGCTTCCTGAGGAATTTTTGTGCTTACATTGTCAGAATTATCAAAACTAAAACACCAAACACTGTTGGGAAGTAATAAAATTTTGCCTTTTTCAAGTTGTGAGTGACATTTTGGGCTTTCAACCTGCTGCAGAATTATACATGGACTTTTTAACTTACACTGCTTACTTATGAAACATCCTGATAACATAGACATGGCTAGAACAAAAAACAATAGTTTCCTAAACATAACAAAACCTTTTTGTTTATATTACTATACCCATTTCTCTTGTTTGTAAAGATTAGGCATACTCTTTTATTCTCATTTCCTTTCTAGCTTTTTGAGAAGAAATAGAAGTTAAGGTTACTTTTCCTATACTTGTCTTCTAAGAAACTCATCCAATCAGTTCTTGGGAATGTTAAATAAACTGTGTCTGTCAAATTGTTTGGGTTTAAAATTTGCTGTTTATAATGGTAAGGATTACATTCCTGTTAATGTTAATGATAAGAATATACTTTTGTATTAGCTGATGCTAAAAGAATTCGAAATTGGACCATTATTAGAAGACAAAGCTTCATATCAAACCAAGGCTGTTATGGCAATGTCTAGATATTATTCCATCATTGGATAATACAACGAAGAATTTTTGGCATGGATATTAAAGAACAAGTTATTGAAGGAATAATAATTCCAAATATTTTGCCATTCAAATGGATGTTAGCAACCATGTTATTCTGTTTTGCTAAGTGAGATATGCAAAAGAAAAAGTATACATGAAGTTTTGTGCTGTTCTTTTTTTTTTAATACAGTTTGGATTGGAATATATCTGTTGGAATAGATACAAGTGATGCTGCAACCATGACTTGGCATCATTCTGGTGTTGAAACAAAATTAAGATATGTTGCTCATTCTGATATGTTGTATATTCATTGCATAGGCTATTGGAAACATTTAGTTTTGAATAGATACTTTGCTGAACTAAATAAAGTTCTCAATGATGCAGTAAAAATCATAAATGAAATTTGAGGCTTGGTCTTAAGTCTTGGCTTTTTACATTACTATGTGAAACTGTTGGATTCTGAAAACACCATCTTTTTCTCCATGCATATGTTAGATGATTATCAAGAGGTAAAGTCTCTTTTGGTTCTTTGAACGTCAGAAAAATATGGCAAGTTTTCGTATGCAAAATACATCCCATTTAAAGTTTTTGTTAGAAGAAAATTGAATGGATAGGGTTGCATATTTAATGGACATATTTTCTCTTGTTAACAAGCTTAATGTATTATTTCAAGAAAATATGAAAAATGTTTTTATTCTTTGAAATAAAGTGGGAAGCATTCCATAAACTTTTATTGTGGGTGCAGGATTTGCTTGAAGGAGAATTTTTGAAATGTTTCATTATCATAAATTTTAATTTCACTTGATATTAATCAGAAAGATCTCTACTGTGAACAAATGTCTAGGAGTCTTGCCTGAAAATTTTGAACAGTATTATCCACAAAATGAAGATCTTTCATAATTGAATATATGAATGTTTGATCCATCCATCTTTTCTTGTACAGTGAGCCTGGAGGAGCTCTTATTGAACTTTTTCTGTTATTTTACTTTCAAATTAAAATCAATCTGTCTGGCACAATTCTGGATTTACATGAAGAATAAATGCCAGAGCACAGCAAGAAAATTGTTACTTTCTTCAGACTGTATCTATGTGAAAAAATGTTCTCATCTATATCAGAAATTAGAGCAAAATATAGAAATTGAAAGGATTCTGATGTCACAATGCACCTTGTTGAAACATCACTATATTCATAACTTGAAAAAGTAATTTACAAAAAACAGTAGCAGATTTTACACTAAAACTTAGAAAAAAGTTAAATGATAATTATTTTGTAAGTCTGATGTGTACTCTATTAAATCTTTTAAAAAATATGTTCAATTTTGAAGTAATATTAATATGTGAAATGTTTTACTATACTTTTCACTTTCTTAGTTCACTCAATTTGCTAAAACTTTTCACATCTTTTGGCAGTATGCAAATGAAACATTGAAAATTTCTGATGTAATACAAAATACTGTATGTGGAGTACATATATTTATGTATGTTTATATATGCATGAATGACATTTTGGTATGAAATTCTTATAAAAAATGTTAAAAATGACCACCATATAGTTTTACAAATGTTTACCTGTTACAAAGCATTTTTTGCAATCTTTCTGGAGTGAGATTTTGAATATCAGATTCCATTTTGATCTTCAATTCATCTATGGTACAAGGATCATTTTTTAAATACTTTTTAGATGACCCCACAGGAACTTACCTGGTATGTTATGTCAGACTTCTTGTGGACTAAACACAAGTCAAAATTATTTGCTCAGTGAAAATTTGGATAAGAAAGCCATTTTTTCCACAGACATATGCAAATATTTGTTGAAACCAATAAAATCTTTCTGATAGTTTCAACATACTAATGAATTGAGTTGTGATGTTCTGGTAAGCTATGCTGTTTCTGTTACTGTCAAAAAAAAAAAATTTATTTTACTATCCTCCATGAAATTCCACACATTCCAAGTTTTTTCAGATGCAGTCCTCTTTCTTGATATATGTGCAGATTTTCAGTGAACCAAATTCAAAATGTTTGATTGTTAACATATCCCAAGAAGGAAAACTATGCCTTATCACTATAAAAAAGATATTAATTTACCAGGTCCATTTTTAGTTAATTTGTGAAACCAATTAACAAAATGCACTTTTTTCCACAATCAAGGAGTTTTTTCTTGTAGGATATGTACACAGTACAAATACATAGATTTTTTTTTAATGCTCAGTGTACAGATTTAAGAGATGTTTTAACTATGGTTGCTAGTTTACAAATGGATAAATTAGTGTTTTGCTGAATTATTTTTGTGAATTTCTAAGGCTTTCAAGTATTAAAACTGAGTTTTTTGTTACACAATAAATTCATCAATGTATCTTCATGGCAAAATTTGTCTACCAAACTTTTGATTGAACTGTTGTTGGATGCTTGCAAACCAGGAAACTCTTGTTTTATATCAGAGAAATAATGTTTAAAAATGAAAATTCCCTGTTTTGGAGAAAGTGTTATATCAGAGCTTGTTTCAATAATAGCAAACAACCAAACAACAATTGCAAACGAGAACCATACAGTTATGTTAACATGTGAGTGAAAGTCAGACTTTCTAGGCAGTATTTGTATGCCTGTTTGCTTTAAACTGGGGTTGCATTCTATTTAACACACACTGTGTATATTTGTATGATATCATACAAATATTTCAAGTATTGGCTATATTTTAATGATTTTTATGAAAATTTAGCTAATGCAGCAAATTCTTATAGTTATCAAACCTCTTTACATCATACAATCTCTATTTATCAAATTAATATTAAAAATTATAATATTTATTTCTAATTAGATTAACTCCATATGATACCATAGCATATGCACTTCTCAAATTTGCAACTTTTCTCCATATATTTTCACAAATATTCTACTCAATGATAAAAATATCCTGCAAATTTTGAAACTATTATTTTCCCATATTTTACCTAAAAATAACTCAGTATCTAAAAACATGTTTTGGCATTGATTGTAATATAATAATAATAAAAAACAGTAGTCCCCTTTCAGTTTAATTATTGTAAATTTACCAAACATACTTTTACTTCCTTTTAGTTTAATATGGATAAATATCTGGAATGGAAGAAATGACACTACATTCTAAGAAACAGAACATTTTAATTTCAGCAGGTTTATTGAAAATACAGTAAAACTGAAATGTTTAAACGGTTTGGATTTTGTTTTTTTAATTAATTTATTAATCAAAGAGTTTATATACAGTATGAAGAATGTTTAGTTGGACAAGATACATTTATTTCTTTAGATGATCTATAAAATCAGCTTTAAAAATGTGGTTTATACAATATTAAGGTGTGCAAAAAGTTTGTGTATCTGCAGAGTAAACTTTTATATTTAAATACCCTTTTACTAAATGATTGTTCATGTTAAAGAAAAGGCAGATGCTATCAACAGATGTTAAATTAAATAATTTTAAAATAATTGTTGATGGATAAAGATGGACATAGCAAAGTTGTTTAGAACATCACCTTTGACACTTTGATTTTTAAGAAATGTACAGAAATAGCAGTTGCATCACAACTTCATCCCTAATTGGAAGTGATATCTGAAAGTAAAAAATGAAGAGCTAGATAAACTAGTGCTTGATTGGTTAATGGAAGCCAGAGCTAAAAGTCTGATCTTGCCACAAAATATCATTTTAATAACATATTTGCAACTTTTCCATTGACTGTGAATTTTGTTTTCCAATGGGTTTTATATTGTGAAAGCATTTTTAAAAGTTTTAATTGTACAGTATAAATTCTATTAAAGCATAATTTTGATTTTGTTTTGTGTATCTATGGAGTTCTGCCATGTTTGTTTACTTTTTCATAGATTCTGCAAATCTATCATTAAGCTCTTTGTGGTAAATCTCTATATATCCATTAAAATTGTTTAATATTAATTTTAATCATTAGTATATTACTATTTTTGAACTATATTTTCTAATCATAAGTAAAATTTGATTGTTACATTTTATATTTATCTTGGGAATATTTAATAATTGAATTGTAATAAGACAATCTCGTTTTAGTGATCAAGAACCACCACCCTCAATGGTAAAACTTCATGTAATAGCAGAAAAAGAAAATGGTTGGTTAACTGTTGTCAATTCTATGGTTCATGTTATTCCTATGGATGACCCACTTGGTCCTGCAGTTATAACTTTATTACTGGATGATTGTCCATTACCAACAAAAGTATGAGTTGTTTTTTCTTTTCATGATAAAATATGTATATTAAGAGTGTAAAATTGAATTATAAAATATAAATATATTTATTTTTGTAATTTATATTATTCAAAAATTATGAAAACAAATATGCAATAGTATAGCAAAGATTCCATATTTTATTACTTCTTATATTATATATTATTAGAATATAGCTTCTATATTTATATTTATGATGATTATTTCAAATATTTTATCATATTATGTTTTCTAAATATATCAGTTTTATAAATATCAGGGAAAAAGATATATGAGGGGGACCCAAAAAAAACTAAACTGAGAGCACATTGCCATTCATAGACGTAGTAGAGAGTTCTCCCATTACATGGGATTAGTAGAGACCTTCACAGAACAGCTGTGTAAGCGGTGTCAGTTTGTAGGTTTACGTTTGAGCATAGTATTGTGTTTCTCTTGCTGTTATTTTGTTCCACCTGCAAAGTTCTGGGAGTCCTTCAACATCTCGAAACGATGAAAACATTGAAAAAATCCGCCAAAAAGTGTTAAGACGTCTGCGAGAGGATGTGTGAAGGAAACGCCCAGAACTTTGGCGATCAGGAGACTGGTTCCTTCATCACAAAAATGCCCCCACATACACGGCCTTATGAGTGACTCACTATTTGGCCTGTTGTTCCCCACCTTCCATATTCAGCAGACCTAGCCCTGTGCGACTTTTTTGTTTCTGAGAATGAAGAAAAATCAAAAAAGGAAGCTTTTTGATGATGTGGAGGCAGTAAAAACAGCTTCGCTAAGGGCATGGACGATATCAAGGTTGCAGAGTTCCAGAGATGCTTCAAACAGTGGGGAAAAAGACTTCACAAGTGCATCACATGTAATGGAGAGTACTTTGAAGATGACTGAAAAAATTTTATAAAAAAGTTAATAAATAAAGTTTTTATACAAAAAATCCAGTTATTTTTGTGTCCCCCACATACATTAAGAATTTTTTCCTCTAAATTTTATCTTTCCTTTTTTTAATGAAATTAAATCTAATTTAAATTCCATAGAATAAAAAAATATATAATCTTTAAAATATTATTATTATGAAGCATTTATTTTTTGCAAGCTTTTTGATTACTTTTTTAAATTAATTATTTTTCATATGGATATATGAATTGATATATGTAATACTCATGTAACTGGTGATACAAATGGGAAGGTGGTGATTATACATGAAATGCTGAATCAAAATATAGAATAAAATTTTTCCATACAAGGCTTTGTTTCCAAGAGAAATGACTTTGAAAGTTTATCGAGTATGTATGTACTTGATCAAGTATATACATACTCGATCCTACATGTAATTAATGGATTTCATATAGATTATCTCTACTAATCAAATGGGTTGAGTAGTGAAGGCAGATGTGGCCTCCTTGTTGGTAAAGTGGTTAAAAAGAAGTATTCTGCAAGATTTTGTTCTGCTCTCTAAATAACTCTCCTGTTGGAATATCAGTGATTAGGATATTGGTCTTTGTAATAATTAGTTGTGGCAGAAGCATTTTCACCACATTCACTTAATGCAAGAATCATGTTCATATACTGTCAATTGCTGTATGTAATTATTTTGGCACTATGAAAGAAACAGCATTATGAAAGAGTTTGACTTGAAAGTATAAGAGAAGAGTAAGAATGATACAAAAAACATAGTCAGCAGTGTTTTTAAATATGTCAAGTAACACAATAATGTTTTCAAAACACTTGACAGTAAAAATATCATAGTGATATCCATTGAGTTGAATCTTGATCAGGTGCATAGGTACTCAATAAACTTTCAAAGCCATTTTACTTGGAAACAAAACCTCATACGAAAAAATTTTATTCTATATTTTTGATTCAGTATTTCATGTAGAATCATTACCTACTGACTTGTACCACCAGTTACATGACACCCTGTATATATCATATATGTAAGTGCAATATTTCTATTATTTATTAATAAGCATTATCAATAGTATAATATAAAGAAATATCTTGTTAGAATAGTCATACTCATCTTTTGTGAATAGATAATTTATCTATTTGTAAATAATTATTAGAAGTGACATAATTAACATTGAAAGAATTTGAATAAAATTGAAAATAATAAGTTATATATGCTGTAACTTTCTAAATTTTTTACTGAAATATTAAAATAGTATGTAATTATTGCAATTGTCAAATCACATATGTTATTTTCTGAAAGTTACTATTATATTTTTTAAAATTAGTAACTAGTTCTCAATTTATTTTACAGGAATCTGTTGCACTGTTACCTGGAATGTTTAAATTATCAAGTGATTTATCTGTGACTGGAAAAGTAGATCCTACCACTCATCGAAATATTTGTGTAGTATTAGGTTGCATTGCTGAAAAACTGGCAGGTAAGTTAAAAAACAATGAAATAAAAGATGATAATCTATAAACATGTTAAACATACATTTGTTAGTTGTGATAAATTTGATAGTTGTTAGTTGTAATTTCTATTATATAAGAATATTTATATATTAGTTCTTATGTTTTTGTAATATTTATTATTTTAATTCACTCTATAGTTTTGACATCCTAGGTTATCCTAAAAATAATTGGTGTAAGATAAATAATGTATCTTAGAAAATTTTAGACTTTTCTATAATATACACACTCATGAACAAAAAATAAGCATAATCATTAATTTGATCTATGTCTTAAGAACTACTGATCAGAATAGCATAAAACCTAACATACAACAGAGCATTGTATTCTTTATGAAACAAAACAATTGAAATGCAAAAATTTAATTTAAATGACATCAAGTCAAAAACAAGAAAAAGTACTAAGCATTGTTGTAAATCTTCCTGAACAGTAAATGATTAATATGGCTTATGCTAATTTTAATGTTACTTATCAGTTCTATTAGGAGCAAAGTTCATTCTTGAACAAGAGCATCTTGATGATAACTGATTTGCAAGTTACTGTAATTAACATAATGGTACATACCATCAAGGGGGAGTTCTCCCCTCTAATTTCTCCAAGAAAGGATTACTGAGTATCCTTTCTCCAAGAAATTCCTGCATAACCCAACTCCTGATAAATTTTTACGTTGATTTTACTCAATGTGTATTATATATCATACATTACATATCATGTACACATGTATGTAGAAGATAGGTCTTCATCAAACATGTATAAACTTTTGACCATTTTAGTGTTGAATCCAGAAATCTAGAAGTATTGTATATGGTGCATATTTGAAGACAAAAGTAATGTTAAAGGACTTTGTCTACTCAATATAGTTGGTGGATGGCATATTAGTGGAGGGTTTCGTATGCTTTTACCTATTAGTATGATCTATTTCATTATATTTTTTTGGAGGTCAGTAAGCATGGCATGTCATCAGTGTTTATCAAGGTTTGATTGTATTAATTTTCAATTAATTATATATTTGCTATGATGAAAGAAGAATATAAATATTTTTAATTTCAAAATAAAAGAATTATAATTTTAAAATTATTAAATGAATAATTCAAATTGAAAATAAGTTACACAATAAAGTAATAACTTTTTAAACATCAGCATTTAAGTTTATTTAAATTTATTAATAATTAATATTAGCAGCAGATGGCATTATGTTAGCTTGTATTTAAATTCTACAATTATAAAATGATTTAATTAGTCTAGTCATATTCTAGTGATTTGATTTCATATGTTTATTGAGAAAATAAAACTGCTTTTTTATTTAAATTTTATTAGACTGGGATTAAAACTTATGAGTATCTACATAATTAAAATCACTAAGAGTTTAAAGAGAACTATACTAGTCAGATGTTGTTTTAATTATATATATTACATATAATATTTTATAAAATGCTATGCTTAAATTTATATATATATATATGTATTTTTTTATTTTATTTTTATGTATACATTCGTAAATATTCAGTGTATAAATATAGTTTTGCTACATGAATATAAGAAAAAAAACAATAAATTTTAAATTCAAGACTTTAAAACTACTATTTATATTTTTTAGACATAAATGAGAATTAGTTTTATTTATATTTTATGAAGAGTCACTAAATTCACATTTCATGATCCCTCAGAACATCAAAATAGTTTTACTCACTTAGCTTTTCTTAATCTCAAGAATGGAGTTGGATAGAACCAGATATGGAAACTTTAGGGGCAGGTTGCCCCAAACTATATATAAACTTCTGATGCAAATCAGAAGGCATGCTATTTCAATTCAAAACTTTCCCCTGAAAGCAGTTAATAGATGACCAGCACAACTATCATTAAAGGAAAAGTATGATGTACAGGGAAAAGCCACTATTAATTTGAAGTGGAGAGCATATATTTTAAATAAAATTAAAAATTGCAGCCCAGCACTGTGATGTCAAAATAAATAATTGTTTGTTTTACTTAATTTCTCAAACTACAAAAATATTAAACAAACAATAAAACTACCAAAATTTGATATATTCTGCATTTAAAACTAACTGTAAACAGTGAGCCAAACAATGCAAAGTAATATTTAGAAACTGTTCTAAAAGTCTTGTTGAAATCCCATAAGATTTTCTTTCAAATATCTTTTAGAAAAACTGTAATGACTTAGAGTTGAAATCAGATTAATATTTATATAGTCAACTAAGGTAGTTCTTCAAAAATGACAAACAGCACACATACTCAGAAAGCACTATATGTAGGTAAAGCACTAACACTTTGTTTATAAAATGTTGTAGATTCATCAACTATGCATATTTATGCATATTTTCTATTATTTTTATAAAATGCTTTTTTTTTTTTTTTTTATTTCTTCTGAAATATGTTCAAAAATTCTAATACCTAAAATTTTGAATGTAAAGAAATTCTTATGTCAGTATCATTTTTTGCTGTACTAATTCAGCTGAAAAATCAGATACTGAATAATTTTTTCAATTAAACTTTACAGAATTAAATATTTTGTTCTATGCTCACTAATGACTATGTCACACTCTACAAACTCTCTATTATGGATACTTCTTCACAACATTATGTATTTTTCTTCACAACAAATATTTTGTTTATTTCATTACAAGATAAACTTATCACCATAATAAGAAATACAGTATTAAAAAGTTTGAAGTGGCAAATCCATTCTTCACTTTAAATTCACCCATGCATTCCTTTCATTTTTTGACCCATATAAACATAAAAATTGTAAGTTCCAGGAATACCAAGCCAGGTAGTATCAATATCTTAGTATAAAGGTTACACAGATAACAGTGGGAATTTGTCTACAAATTTTTCAAATTGCAGCCCAATGAAGCCAGTTACACAAATAGTTATTTTTGAATAGAACCATTTAAGCTTTTGATGTGTTTTTTAAATTAGTCTAGAGAGTAATGGATGATTTAGGGTGAAAACTAATTGTAAACAAAATATACTGTTATATAACATTTTTACTTTGCTGGCTGTTAACAGAGGGAAAGTATGGTGATTGGTCAAAAAATGACCCCCAAGATTATTACATTTTTGTACTTAGGACACCTTGAAATGTTGAGAAATGCAAAAAGTTCAGGAGGGTAATTTCTGTATGTGTGTGTGTGTGTGTAGGTAGCATGATTTTGTTTACCCTCTTTGAAGCTTAATAACTCCTGTGCTTTTTGTCAAAAATTTTGAAATTTTGCAGGGAGGTTTGTGTATTAGGGGTATTGAAGCTATTAATTTTGGCAAGGAGAGTGGAAAGATAATGGGGATTGTGTATCTCTGGTAGGGTTGGACTTAATGACAATTTTACTCATTATTAGCATTTACAAATTTTTGGAAAACCCATCCCTACCCTCAAAATTAAGATTTTTGCCATTTTATAATAGTTAAAATATAAAAAGTTTTTTTTAATAACATATGGTAACAGATGTGTTACCAAAATTTTAAATGTTGCCATAAAGTTGAGTAACTCATTGCTGGTTTATTAAAATGGATGTTATTTTCAAAATAAGTTAATTAATTTTTTTATCAATTTCCAGAAAACTTATACAATACCATAACCTTTCAACAGTGGACTAGTTGGGTATGGTTCTACCTCAGTAGCGGAGAATAAACGTGGAAAATTTTTAAAGTATTTTTCCACGCGTTTTTTCTCTTTACTGTTTCAGAAAAAGATTTTGTAAACAGTTATGTCTAGTAAAGAAGAATCATTTTTTATTGTTACATAATTCATTTTTTATGTGAATTTTTTTTCACAGTAGTTTTAGGCTAGTTTTTGGCGATACCCTCTCCCCAAAAAAATTTGACGACTATAGTCGTCCCTCACCACTGCCACACGATCGCCTTTGATGACTATAGTAATATGTGGATTATGTGCCTAATCCTTAAACTATGGTATTTTCTGTTTTTTCCATTAAAAATGAAAAATTTTACATTAAATGGTCATAGTCTGGAAAAGTTCATTTTTATAATTTTCATGCTTTAAATTGGTTTTAAAATTTCAAAACATTATTACATGGCAATCAATATCTTATAAAATATTAAATAAAATGTTTGTTTTTTTAATTAAAATATATTTAATGTATTGCATATGATTGGTGATAATAAGAAATGATAAAGAAAACCAAATAATATAGGAAAGTATCTATAAATATTTCTGTTTATTTATTTATTGACAAATTTAGAAAAAATATTTCACTTAAATTACATAAATAAAAGTAATTGAATTAATATAATGAACAGATAAAATTTACAATAATTTTTCTGTAAATAAATATCAGTTTGAATTTATGATTGATAAATAAAACATTTTATATAGCAACTATGATTATTTTTATTTACAACTAATTAGACTTGAACATGTCCAGAAAACATTATTTCATTATAACTTTTTACATTAGATATATAATTTGCATTGAGTTTTAAAATACAGAATTACATTTTATAGAAATGCTGGACTTTGATTGATGATTGTCTGATTGTCAAGGAAACAGATATGAGTAATTTCCTGTTGATATAAATTTTACTTTAAAATATTAAATATAAATATTTGAATACTTTTTATGTTTTATTAAAGTGTTAAATAATTTCATGAAAAAGTTAAGTGGAATGTTTGATCCTGACCTTTGAAAATTTATCACCATTTTTAAATGAATATAATTAAAAAAAGATTTAATTAGATTTTTAAATGTTATAAATATGGTTTGTTTTTAAATAAAATATTCAATTATTAAAATTTAGTAATGAATATTTTTACTTTTTTACAATGAATAATAACCAGTGTTTAAGATCTAAATATATTTTTTAGGTCCTAGCAGTATAGCTCTACTGACCAAAGGAACATTAGAATATCTTATTACAAATTTGGTGAGCTATTGTATTTATAATAATGATGATGATGATTAATTTGTAAATCGTTTTTATTATATGTTAACAAAATGTTTATTTGTAGAATCCTGAAAATAATGTTTCTGTTATTTTATTCTCTCTAATTGCATTAGAAAAATTTGCACAAACAAGTAAGTGCTAAGAATTTTTACTAAAATTGACTTTTTTTACTTCTAAGATGTTCATGGAATTAATATGAAATCTTTCACAAAGCAATTTAATGTATTTTTGCAATAAATAATATGCTAAAAATTTTTGTTTTTAGGTGAAAATAAAGTCACTATTAATAGATATTTAGAATCATTAGAAGAAAATCCGTTAATAAAGTTAGAACCATGGGTGAATAACTGTGATTATATTAAATCCCAAGTGGGATTTTGTGCTCAATGGTGCCTGGACAATTTATGTAAGTAATACCTAATCAGTATTATTTCTATAATCTGGTAGCAAAATGACAGATTATATTTACCTACAAATATTTTAAATATATTGAAAAAGATTTTTAAAAATATAGTCTATTTATTATAATGAAACATATTCTATTTCTTTCATAAAGTACTCAAAATATTTTGAAATTATTAGAAATGTATCCTTCTAGATGATGATACAGCATTGTGTATGCTGTATCATCATCTAGGATCATCAAAGTATTTGAAATACCAATCAGTTCTGTATATACAGTGGATATAAAATGTCTAAAATTTTAATAAAGTTTAGTTTGGATATATAAAATACTATCTATAAAAATAATCCTTGTTTTTTAGTTTGTCTTTATAAATAATAATAATTTTTAAAATTTTTAAAACAGTTTTCTCTATTATTTAAAATAAAATATATTAAAAATAGAAATTGATTTTCTGTTATGATTTAGAACTAATAAAGCGATAAATTATAAGAATAGTTTTTAATTAAAACAAAAGCATTAGTAATACACACTTTTTCATATTGCAGTAAAACTTAATTATTGTTCATATGTTTAGTGCAAAATTATTCATATCTGTATTAATTACATATAAAAATCAAGCTGAATATGAATAATTTAAATCACTATAGTGATATTCTAGAAATTTTTGAAATTTACAATTTTTTATTTCATATATATACTGTATACTTAATAGAAGTGTTTGAAATTTAAAATGAAAAGAAAATTGAATGACAGTAGAAAATACACATATTTAAAAAATGACAGAAAATCAAATTCTTATTCATAGTATTATTGAAATTCAGTTATCATCTTTAATGCTATGTTATATAATATATAGTAATTTTATATTTTTTTCCATGCTCTCTAAACTACAGTTTTAAAAGAGGTGAGTACTTTAAAAATTTATTTTTATTAAAAGATATAATACAAATTAATTATAAGTATTAAGTTTTTATTTAAAAAATTAAAGTAAAAACATATTTTCTTATTTTTATGATTGTACTAGCTGTTACCCGCGATTTGTTATTGCATATTGGTTCGATTATAGAACGATTATAAACATTCCAGAAAATTGATCAAATTGAAAACAGTTTGTTTGATTCTCAGAAATTCTCATTATTCTCAGCGGTAGGCAAGCAAACCCCATTTATATTCAGTATTTGAACAACCATAGTAATTGTTATATAACACCTACCGCTGAGAATAATGAGAATTTCTGAGAATCAAACAAACTGTTTTCAATTTGATCAATTTTCTGGAACATTTACAATCGTTCTATAATCGAACCAATATGCAATAACAAATTCGAATTTAAAACAGTTTGAACATTTGGTTAAAAAAATCGAAATATATGAAAATGTTTATAACAATGTCTGAAATGTTATCAATTTAAGGGAAAGTATGGAATCAATTTCAAAAGTCGTTCTTCAGGTTAAGCCTTAATGCTCTCCCTCTCCCCCTTCTGGAGAATTTTGAAAAATCCCTTATTTGTGTGCATTCCCATGGCATACCCTACTAAAATGCAGTCAAAAACAAAAAAATCGCATTTAAAATAGTACAGTAGAAGCTGTTCTTCCGGTTAAGTTTTAATGCTCTCTCTCTTCGCCCCGCTGGAGAATTTCGAAAAATCCCTTCTTAGTGTGCGTTTCCATGACATACCCTAACTGTGTACCAAATTTCACCTCTTTAGGTTCAGTGGTTTGCTCTGGGCAATGATGAATCAGTGACTCAGTCAGTCAGGACAAGTAATTTTATATATTTAGATCATTCATAGGGAAGAAAATATATTGTAGCAAACAGAATAAAATTAAAATATTTATTTAATATTTTATATTTGATAGAGATAACTATAGTATCAAGATTAGTTTAGAATAAATCACTGGTTTCCAAAGTGGGTGCTACTGCCCTCTGTGGGTGGTGAATAAATCTATGGGGTGCAAAAAGAATCAAATGGGCAGCTGGAGTGCTGAAGGCAGGATACTGGCCAAATGGTGACCATAGGTAAGGATTGGAGTCACTGACAATTTTTCCCTTTTTTAGTGTTAAAACATTTAAGAAGAAACAGTGAGTTTAATGGTTTTAAGATGTATAGAACAATATATGGTAAGGACACAGTGTGAGGTTCATAGAAAAGTTTTTCTAACAATATTTTCAAGCCTTTCTCTCACAAGGGAAAATGGGCTAGGAGCATTGGGTTATGGTTGGAGGCATAAGTTCATGGAACCAAGGAGATGGTGGCTTGGAAAAGTTTGGGAATCACTGGAATAAGTCAACCAAGATAATTGCAACAGTGTAATTGCTCTTCAAAAATTTTCAAACATTATACTGATTTATGAGCTCATCTATTTTGATAATTTAATCATTGATATCATAATTATTATTAAATATTTTATGTAAAATATATAAAGAATTGTGTTTTCATTTTTCTGAAAGTGAATCAACATCTATAAATATTTTATAAACATAATATAAATTAATTATGCATGTTAATTTCATGAATTATTTATAATAATAATGATTGCATTTGTCTAGTTTGGATTTTTTCAGTTGTATATTTTACTATATGTTAAATACATCTACATCAGAATATCTTTACTGACATCTACAGTTGTTTTTGACTTATCCATCAAGACCCTGAATATTTTATAAATTACTAATTGGATATGATGGGAACAGATTAAGCAACATTATTTTGTGAAGTTGATTTATTTTGGATATTTTTTCTTTATTTTGTGTTTGTTTGTTAAATTGGACATTTTATCAAAGAAAAGTTGTAGAAATACTAGAAGAGTTGCAATGATTCTTCAGTAGTAAAAATAATAGAAAAATAATTCTATAGATTTTGAATCTTTTATGGAACTAAAAGATTTAATTGTGTAAATATACTAATAGTGCTCATCTGAATCAACAGTTGAGATTCATATAAAAATATATGCATGGTTATACTATTGTCGTTTGTATAAAAATCAATTTTAGCAAAACAAATACAATCTTTTAGCATTATACATATTTTTTAATTTTTATTTTAACTCTTTATCCTGTGAGCACTAAGAGTCCTTTATGACCTGGCTTACAATGGGGTTGCTGAGTAGTAAGGGATGAGGTCAAATGTATCTGGATGAACTACTACTAGAAAAATTCCTGGAGTTTTTCAACCCATCCAAATTTGATCTGAGTTCTCCAGAGAGGTAGAGAGGATCTTAATCACTTGACCAACTGGCCTAGTATTATATGTTAAAAAATATAAAATATTATTATTGTATCAAAGTATATTATTATTAATCATTTTATTGAATGATACAATGTTTATAAAATGAAAAGATATAGCTACATATATTTATATACATTAAAATGAAAAGATAATATAAAACACACACACACACACGCGCGCGCGCGCGTGTGTGTTTTATATTATCTTTTCATTTTAATGTATATAAATATATGTAGCTATATCTTTTCATTTTATAAACATTGTATCATTCAATAAAATGATTAATAATAATATACTTTGATATATGTGTGTGTGTGTTTTAAATATAATTTTCAAAAATTTATTTTTATTTTAGGGAAGGCCTTTTACATATGAGCATGTTGATCGCACAAAATTAAATGCAATGCTCAACAGTAATGATGTTAGTGAATATTTAAAAATATCAGCTGATGGATTAACTGTAAGTCCTGTTTACTTGTTTTTTTCTTACATATTAAATTAAAATAGTTTAAATTAAAATTTTAATATATATACATATATATTTTTTCTACAACTGAAATCCTTATTTTTATATTTTTATTACTATTCTATTGTTTTAATCCTTTGAATAATTATGTGCACTTTGAAGATTACATGGTTAATTTAAATTTATTAGTACTAGATTAAAATAATCAATATACAGAAATTCTATATTAATGTTTTTCTTTTTTGTCTGTATTCTGATTATTCTATACTACACTGGTTACAAGACCAATAAAACAGACAAATCATAGTTTAGTTACTAGTTTATTGACACATTTATACTATTGCTAAGCAAAATGCATTTCAACTATACAGCCCTTTTTAGTTGGATTTTTTATATAAAAATATTTTGTAATATGCTTTCTATAAAAACATTACAGTTGTCAAAGCACCCTAATTACATTATGTCTGTTATTTTAGCAATAATCATGTTTATATTGTAGCTGACTAAAGAGCAGCATAAGATTGAAATTTATTTTGGCTTAGCAATAGTATAACTGTGTCAATAAACCAGTAACCAAAGTGTGATTAGTATAAGGAGCTGATGAGAAGGAAGGTGTGTTAAACCAAAATTGTGTCAGGAAGAACAAGGGTAAAGGATGTTGTGTGGGAGTGGTGGATAACATGGAGACAAAGCACCTTTACTTGTTTTAAGTAAACCTGCAATACCTGTACTTAAAACACATAATGCTTACACTAATCTGTTGAAAACTTCTCAAAGACCATACACTCGAGAAAAGTTTAAAAATAAATATCCTTATGCTTGATAGTCCAGATTAGATCTTCTATATTATTGCTGCTATTAATTATTAATAGTAGCAGTAATATGAACCAATCTAATGTGGCAGTTGTTTTGCTTTGAGAAAAGTTCAGTCTATAATTAATTGTCTTTGGTGATTTGGTAGGGATTCAGCAGCTCCAGGCAACTTGGTAGCCAACTCTGGATGTGGGACATACAGAGACTGGTTAGAAATTAGCCTAGATAATGGTGGCGGAACAGAGATGAAGTTGAAGATGAGCAGATGCATAAACAAATGGAACACGGGCACAGAGGACTAACAGCTTGGAATATGAGGAACTCATCAGAATTAACTCTGTGTTCTTGAAATCTGGGTTATATAAAGGATTTTATTCTCGAATTAACTGATTTGAATGGTCCCAATAGTCTATCTTTTCCCAGTTGGTCCATGCTCTGTATCCAGATGAAACTGGACAACTAGATAGGGCACAAGTAAGGTCAATCTCCATTATTCAACCTGATACCTTGCTTCTACTCAGATGGAATAATAATGTTCAAACCTTCAGATGTTTGTTCATGTCTTAAACTATAATGTTTTCTTTGACAACATTAAGAATTTTACTGATTTTAACAACTATAATACAATTGTTTTATATTTGTGTAAAAAGGTTCTTTTCCCTGTTTTGTTGAGATTTGGTTATTTTTACAAGTAGCAGAGTCAAATCTTGATTTTTCTGATTGACATTTATTAGAATTCAAACCCATGAATTTGCCTGAACTTGGGTTTTCACAGAGTCGATTGTTCATTGTTTATGATACACTTTTGCAATGGATTTATTTTGCATATTGTTTATTTAATTATAGATTTGCTGTGCTGTATTCTTATACATTTTAACTAAATACAGTAGAGTATCATTTATCTAAATCAATTGGGGACTGGGGTTGTTCGAATAACTTATTTTTTGGATAACCGAGTATGTACGAAAAAATGTATTAACCTATTCCATGTTGAAATTTTTCTCTGTTGCGTGTTGCTTCATGTTGAATTTTCGTCGGTGTTAAGCCTAACATAAACTTTTTAAAATAATAATCGTGGCTATTGTATTGTTAAAAATTATTTCTTTATTTTTTTACAAACAAAATAAATATATTGAAAAATATAAAAACCAAGAAAACTATACTTTAGAAGTTGATCTAGTATCAAAAACATTCGATTCAGCACCACACACAGTCCTCAGAAAAACACCACACAAAAGTGCCAGTGCTGCCAGCTAAAACACACATACCGACAAAAAAAATATTGGAGTAGACAAAGATATAGCCAAAGATTGCAGTGCCACAGCACTAGTGAAAATTTAAATTTGCCGACTGGAATGCTTTCGGTTAACCGACGTTTCGGATATATGACGCTCTACTGTAATCCTATATTTATATGTATAGTATTTTGTTCAGCAAGTAAAATATTTTAAGGTTAAAATGTACAATTTATTCAATTCTTTCTTTTACATATGCATTTTGGGTTGACGCAAACTCTCAATCCCTCTTCAGTGCTATATCTTCTACATACAAAAAAAAAATATGTACAAATTATATAGCACTGAAGAGAGGGGTTGAGAGTTCACATCAAACTGAAATGCATATATAGAAGAAAGAATTGAATAAATTATACTTTTTAACTGTGGGATATTTTACTTGCTCAATGAAATACTATACCTATAAATATAGAATTATTTAGTTAAAATGAACATTCTTTTCTTGTTACTAAAATACTTTTAAGTATGTTTTGGTGAGGGATTTTGACTGTCATAACCTCACATTAGTCTGTTCTCATAACTAGTGTAGTATAGGATATACAAAGTCCTCATTTAACATCATCAAGGAAAGATGCAAGTACATTTGTAATTATTTTTAATTATTATTGATGAAATTTTTTTAAACAGTGAAATTGATTCTACAAGATATGAATGATGTTAAGTGAGGACTTGCTGTATTTTTTATTTTTTAACTGTCTCAAAAATAAAAAACTTTAAAATACAGCAAGTCCTCACTTAACATCATTGATATCTTGTAGAATCAATTTCACTGTTTAAAAAAATTTCATCAATAATTATTAAAAATAANATATAAATGTTTATCATGAAGAATAAACAGAAATAACCACTTTTTACAGGAAATTAGCATGTTTTTTTTATACAGTGGAACCTCAGTATACGACCTTAATCCATTCCTGATGTTTGGACTTATACCGAATAGGACGTATATCGAACCAACCTTTCCCATAAGAAATAATGTAAAAATGATTAATCTGTTCTCATGTAAAAAAAATGGCTGGCTTTAAACACCTTACTTTCCTGGTTAGTTCCTGCTTGATTTTTCATGAGATCCGCATGTATCTTTTTAGCTTTCTCGCAAATAATTGCTTCTGATATGTTGTCTCTAGCACACTGTTTTTCAATTATCCAAAGTAAAAGCAATTTCTTGACATGATCTAATGTCTTCGATCTTTGTTTAGAAATTGATTTAACCCCTTTCGCAATGTTAGCAGATTCAATAATGTCTTTATTTTTCATGATTGTCGATATCGTCATTCTCGGAATACGGTATGCAACAGTTAAAATCTCGAACATGCATGCCACCTTCATATTTCTCAATAATCTCTTTTATCAGTTCCATTGTGATTCTAGTCATTTTAGTTTTCTGTTGCTTTTCATTTGCCTTTTTGCAATTCATGATTAATAAAAATAATAAAATTTTACTTACAAATTAAAATCAGAAGAAATTTAACAAAGTTATAAACTGTGGCACCGCAAACGTCTAGTCTGGTCTAGTACACCAATAGTGCTACTTGTTCATAGATGGCGCATATAATTGAATTAAGTGGTATACCAAACAAAAGTCGTGTATCAAGCAAAATTTGTTTTGTCCAAACAGGACATATTCCAAATTTGACGTATTCTAAAGCAGACGCATACCGCGGTACCACTGTATTTGTATTTAAATTTATATTCTTATATTTTTATATCTTTTGTCCATAATTTTCAATTTTCATTTTGTTTTCACTTTTTATTACTTCATGTTGATATTCAACATTTAATTAATAAATGCAAACTTTATTTTTTATCTATTAAATTTTTACAAAATTTATTTACTATTTTGTGCAGCTAATCTACAGGGTGTGTTTGAAAGCTGGTTGCAGATAGCAATGGAGCATATTATATGCTGATTTTAAATTGCAATTACAAACTCATCAAACAGGTTTTTCCTTGTCTAAAATTACTAAAAGTATATTTATAAAACATGATGCACCACAGACGTATAACCTATTGAAAAAAATCATTACACTTCTAAAAATTAGAGCAAGAACCATGAAACTTGGTGTGCAAATGTCCTTTGATAAGTAGACAAATGATTAAAATTTCTTTGACAGTGAACACAATGTTTACAGAGTGGAATTAAGAGCATATTCTTTGGATTTATATAAGAAGCACTATTTGCACTGACAAACAGATTTGACAAGATTGTTTGTGTTTTCTAGTCTGTAAAGTTGCTTCAACAATACCTCTGTTGGCAGTAAATGCAATTAAGTTGAGAGTTTGAGAGAAGTTACATTATAGGTTTGAGAAAATGTAGAAGCTATGAAACAGTAAGACAATGTTGACAGCAGTGGATGCAGGAGGACACTTATAGCCATCATAAAGAATCTGGATGTTCCAGAGTGACCAGTGCTCAAATGGCTCATAGTGTTAGGAGAGATGACATTAGATACCTTTCTCTATGCAGCCTGTAATATCAAGGGACATCGTTCAGTATTGCCTGGAAGAGACAGGACTTCATTCCCACCATCTGCTAAGGCAATTACTGCTAACTACTTAGTATAGACAGTATCATCTAGAATGGTGGTCCAGAAATCCCCTAGTACTGCTATAAGATACTTTTACCCTACATAAGTACATTGACAACATTCTAAATCAATTTTACTACCTATGATGTCACACCTTCCAGGGCTATTTACCAACATGATAATGCCAGGTCTCATACAGCAAGAATCTCTGAACAATATCTTCATGGTGTTCACATATTTACATGGCCAGCCAGGTTCCCAGACCTTTCACTAATCAAGTGTTTGTGGAAGATGTTAGGAAAGCAGTTGCAGCCAATATGTAATGTGAACAAACTGACCCAACAGTTGCAGAACATCTGATTGAATCTGTCATAAGACATTATACTGTTAGTTGACTTTATGCTGCTCTAGATAACAGGTTGTATTGCCACTAGAGGGATCTATGTACTAACTATGTGTACGTAGGTAGTAGGTATTTTAGTACATTATGTTGTCGCTGTGTCTTAATTAAAAAGTCCCTAAACAAAATATTAAATTTTCATTGCAAATCTTGCATACCCATTGTGTGTGCTGAGTTTCATGGTGATAGAATATTTTATTTAAGGTATGTCAATTTATTTTAGACATTTTATACATACCTTGCCGTTAGCTTTTTCCTATTCATTTTCTATGTATTCAGTCATGCCATAATTGATATTAGACACACCTACTTGAATTTGTACCTATATCTTGAAAGCTGATAAATTTGCAGTAATTACTCCCTATCTATATAATGACTCCATTTTAGTGAATTTTGATGATTAAGATATGACATGACAATTACCATCCTAATAAAGCTACAACCTCATTATTCATTTCATTTTTTATATCATGAACTTTGATGACTAAAAAAAAATTATGTACATTTAAAACAATAGTCATAGCTTGACTATGCAATGCTTTATTTTTTTTACACATCACTTTCTGCATTTTACTAATGAAATTGAAACTAAAGATAATGTCATAATTGTTTTGATTTGTTTTATTATTTAAACTCTATATTACAGAAATTTATTTTATATTAATTAAAGTAACATTTATATACAATTTAAAATATAATTAACTTTTGACTTAGAAGACAGTAATAAAATAAATTTTATTTAATTTTATATATTATATTATAAATTAAACTAATTATGTTTATTGTATATGATACTTATATATACAATAGAGCATCGATTATCCGACCCCCGATTAACTGTCACATCAGTTAACCGACCGCGTTCTAGTCGGCAAATTCATATGTCCGCTAGTGATGTGGCGCTACAATATTTGGCTATGTCTTGGCTACTTTAATATTATTTTTACGTGTTTTAGCTGGCAACACTGGCTCGACCATGAAAGGGAGCCAGTATTTAAACAATGTTTAATTTTCTAATTTTTAACAATAAAATAGTGACGATTATTATTTTTAAAAAATTTTTGTTAGGCTGAAAAAAAAATAGATGAAAATTCAATGCAAAGTAGTTTAATAGTGATATACTAATATACTAATTACATGAGATATACTAATATACTATACTAATAATATATTTTTTCATATTTTTCGGTTATCCATTTTTCAGTTATCCAACCAACCTTAGTCCCCAATTGAGTCGGATAATTGATGCTCTACTGTACCAGTTTTTTTATATGAATCATTTACATTATTGTGTGTTTTTCTGCATAGGCAAGATGTGATGCTTCTTCCTTTGAAAGTGTTAGATGTACATTTCCAGTTGATAATGGTATCTGGTATTATGAAGTTATGATTGTAACACCTGGTGTAATGCAAATTGGATGGGCCACAAAAGATAGTAAATTTCTAAATCATGTAAGTTTATATTTTTTAAATTGTTTCATAAAAATTTATTTCGGTGATAATTGTTTGTTATAAATTTTTACCCTGTATTAGTAAAATTTCAAAATAAATAAACTTTAGGAATTTTATTTTTTCTTTATTTTCTGCAAACATCATCATTATTATTATAATACTTATGTAATGAGTTGCATGTTCATGTAGTTCTCTTACCATCCATCAGACATACATCTTTGTACTCGTTTTAGTTTATTATTATTCTTGTGGTAAAGAAGTGAAATATACTGCTAAACAAATGAGTGAAATTACTCCAAAAAATATTCCAATAAGATTCCAATTGAAAACATGTATATTTATTACTAGCAGACTCGTCCATGTGTTGCTGTAGCTCAAAATGTATGTTATAAATATATAACACTTCCCCCACTGGGGGGGGGGAATTTCGAAAAATCCCTTCTTAGTGTACATTCTCTTGATGTACCCTATTAAAATGTAATCAAAAATGCAAAAAACCTCATCTAAAATAGCATAATAGAAGCCAAGTTCTTTACGGTAAGCCTTAATCCTGTCCCTCTCCCTGCGGGGGGAATTTTGACATCTAAATTATATAAAAACACACACAAATTTGAATGCAACATTGTGTCAAAATTTGAAAGCAATCAGTGAAAAACTTTCAGAGATTTAAGATTTTGAACAAACGAACATTACATTTTTATTTATATAGATTAATTCCTCTTTAAACATCAAATTACCTTTAAAAATAATTCAAATATTTTTCTGATTAAAACGTATATGGTAGTATCCCCACTCTTACCACGTAGTTGGATCATGAGAAAATGTTATTATGAGAGCACATCTCCTGTAAGTTTAATGTCTTGAACCGAAGTTTCGTTCTCAGAAATGTCTCTTGAACTATATGGCAATAGTCAACAAAAAAATATGGAATTGTAAATACAATTTAATTAATTTTTAAACTTTTATAGCTAAATATTTCATAATTTTCCAGGCGAAAAATATTTGCTTAAGAAAAACTAAGACACACTAGTACGAAGTTAAAATTGTGTGTGATGCCATCTGTTATGAGATTTCATTAAAAAATAACTTTTTTTTTATTATTAACTCGTGGGGAGAGGGAATTTCGACATGTATATTATATAAAAACACACCGGTATTCGAATGGAACATTGTGTGAAAATTTCAAAGCAATCGGTGAAGAACTTTCGGAGATTAGCTATTAGGAACAAACAAATATTACATTTTTATTTATATAGATCAGGGGTCAGCAACCTTTTGAGTCGGAAGAGCCAAAATTACAATTTACAAAATTTCAAAGTTTTTAAAGAGCCACAAAATTTTTTCTTGCCAACAATAAATAGTACTCGCATAAATAAAGTTTTTTGATAAAAAAACTAATCTATTTATTCATAAGAAAAAAATATCTATTTATTCATACATAAGTAGTGTTTTTTCACAACAAATTAGATAATAGAAACATCCGACGACGGCGTCATTCGAGAGCTTCTGACGGACTGACGACAGTGACGACGTGTGTCTCGGGGGAGGGGTGCGGTGAAAAGCGAGTACAAGTGGCTGAGAGATAGAATCGGTGCGTAATCCTCGTTAATCGATTCGGAACGATTTTTAAATGTTTTTTTTTTTTTATAAAATAAATATTTGAATATGGAATTAAAGAGCCGCAGCTTCACATCCAAAGAGCCGCAGGTTGCAGACCCCTGATATAGATGAATAAACTATACTGTAACTGTAAAAAAGAATAGTAGCATTTGAAGAAAATGTAACTCACAAATTATTTAATGTATTCAAAAATTTTTATTTCATTTACAATGTTAAAATCATAAACAAATATAAAAAAGATATAATTAAAAACAAGAAAATATTTAATTTGTACATATGGTTTGGGATTAGTTGTAATCCTGATTAAAATTTTGTTAATATTTTAAAGCAAAATAGATTGCTGCAGATCTTATTTCTAATGTAAATAATTGAAATATGAATATTTATGAAAATAGTTCATAAAAAATGTCTGTTTCTAGTTTTTTTAAGAATTAATTTTTTGAATATACATGGAAGCCTCAGACATTCCTGAATAGCAGACACCTCTATTTAACAGACATTTTTACAGTCCCCAGACCCATCAAATAGGACATCTATAATATTTACCTTTAAATAGTGAAGACTAAATAACATACATCATTGTCCATAACCTATCTTACAAAAACACAGTCCTGCCTTCAATATTCTGAAATAATTATGTATGAAATATTTTAAAACTAAAACAACAAATCAGTTCAAATACTCTTTCAGACAATGAATTTTGATCATAGATGTTGAATAAAGACAGGCTTAAAATAGGAATAGGAGAGGAGGGCAGGTTGTAAAAACCAAACAATATTCTTTATCTGTTAGGGAAGACTAATCTGGTTAAGTTGTCAATCACCACTTATCGTCGCACATATTAATGCTACTAAACCTCTGTCTTATTGTTAGAATTAAGCTTAGATACCAAGAAACCATAGACTTTTCCAAAGTTATTCATTCATCTGACAAGAACTGTAGTACAGTAGTAATGAAAAAGAAAGTTTTAAGGTTAAAACAACAGCATTTATTTGTTGAAAGTTCTAAGGCAATTTGCCAATCATTTTAAAGTGTAGGAAGATATTTGTTTTTCTCAAATTTATGACATAAGTTATGATCTTAAATGCTTTGTGGTGACTAAAATAATTTTTAATAAATCATTTATTGAAAACAGCAAAAATGTTCAAAAAATTACACCTACAGTCGACCCCCCTATAAGATATAGATATGTTCCAATTTATTAGGAATCCGATTTCTTACAAGTCGTTCCAATCACAGCCCGACACGTGTCAAGTTTACGGACTACGGCTGATTGAAAGGTTTTCTTCCATAAAATTAATCGATTCTACACTAATCCGACTCAACATTTCCAAAATACATATATTTTTTCGTAGTTTTATAGGAATCGTAATTATAGGGGGATCGACTGTACTTGATAATTACAAAATGGACAAATCACTATATAGATTTTTATTAGTCACTTAGATCATAAATGACATTTATAAATGCAAGAATACCAATTCATTTCTTACCCCTTGAAGTCGCTAGTAAATTGCCTTCATAACTTGATATTCAAACTCTCATCACCTAAACCTGACTTTTGTCCACTTTTCTGTTTATAATAACAGTTTCATTCTCCCCCATTACTTCCTCTCAGATTGTTTTCAATGAATTAATAACTAAACAATGTGTTTTGTTGTAATTTTTTATGTTCCATTTAAAGTATCCTATACAATCTGTTTGCTATTTAGAATTCATCAGCATGCACCTTTGAGGCATGTAGTGGACACCTCTAAATAGTGGACAAAGTTGGTCCTGATGATGTTCACCATTTGTAGGTTATACTGTATTTAAATTTTGACATTTTTTGACAAAATCTTTTAATACAGGTGAAAGTATTAGTTACTTAGTATTTATTGTATTTTACATAATTTTTAAATAACAATCTGTTTAAAAATTTTCTCATAACAGGAATTTGGTATTTGTACTAATTTATTGTATTTTAATTCCAAAAAAAAAAAATTCTTCTCAGAATTTGGTTTGAAAAAACTTTTAATAATTAAGATTGGCTAAATATATAACACATCAATTTTTAACACATGAATATCTTTTATTTAATTAATATAGAAATTTACATTTTAAAATGAAACAATTGTGTCTTGAAGCTTTGTTTGAGAATAATTATATGTAAATCCAATATACATCCAATATACAATTTATCATCTAACATAAACTAAAATTGTGTAAATATGTTACGTTAGGAACTTACGTTTTGCCTAATTAAATTTCAAATATGGACAGTATATTAAATCAGATAAAAGTCTGATAAAATATGGACATTATACTAAAAAATTTATATATATAATACATTATGAATATTTAAATAAAATATTCTTTTTTAATTACTAGGAAGGATATGGAATTGGAGATGATGAATATTCTCTAGCATATGATGGTTGCAGGCAAGTAATTTGGTACAATGCATCTAGCCATCCTCACAGTCATCCCGCATGGAAACCAGGTATATACAAATTCTTAATTTATACTGAAAATAAATGTAGATAAATTTATAAAATTTAAAGAAATTTTTAAACAGGAGATATCTTGGGAACATTATTAGACCTGGAAAAGTACAAAATTATATTCTATTTAAATGGTTATCCACTTAAGCCATGTAATCAAGTTTTTCGATGTGCAAAGTAAGTGAAATTTTAAAATTGAATCTAGATATAGATTTGAATTATAGATCAATATGAATAAATAAAGTAAATTACAATTAAAAGTATTAGTTTTTTCAATTAATACTCTGAAATAGTGATTTGAATCTAAAAAAAGTATTTTATATTATAAATTACAAATGTAAAAACATGGTTGTGTGAAAAACACTCTGGGAAATGTAATTATAAAATTGAATATTTGACATAATTAATTATAATTGGTATTATCTCTGTTAACAGTTAATTTTGATTGCCATATATTAATTAAAAACCCTGATTTATTTAAATTAAATATATTTTTTTTATTACACTAAGGAATATTTAATGCTCTGTTTCTTTTAAAGTTGCATTTATTTAACAAAAGTAATTAATTAGTAATAAAATTTTTAATGTGGANCAAAAAAGCTTTGAATATAAGCAATAAAAAGCTTTGAAAAAGCATAAATAAGTGCCTCACTAGTATATATTCTCAATTTTTTTACAAGAAAAATACTTTTCTCAAAAACTCATGTAAAAAACTGCAAAGAAAGATGTGTTTCCTGTAGTAAAATGGGAGATGTGTTCAAAGTTATTAAAAAACTATGTAAGATGAAATAAAGAACTATATGTCACTGAAAAAACAGTGTAAAAAGATTCAAAAGCATATATGTGCATACATATCTACTCATCTACATAAAATACATTTACTGTGCATATTTGACAGCAAAATAAAATTTATACACATTTCAATTATATTCTAACTAAAATAAAATTAATACTGCAAAAAGAAGAAATTAAATATTTTCAATAAAAAATATAATATTTGTCACTTTTTCATAATAGCGACGAATAATACGTTTACAATCAAGTGGATCAAAATCATTATCCTCACTAGTGAGATTACCATATCTGCCAAGTTTGAATCCAATGAAGATTTTTGTCTGATTATAACATTTTGAATAGATTGACTACTTTCTGAAAGTTCTTATGATGTTGACTTTTTTGTTAGAAAATCTGTTATCTTTTGTTCTTTTGGTTTTGCAAGTTCCTTGTACAATTCTTGGTACCCAGCTAAACAAATTTGATCTTGTTGGAATTTTAGAGCATATTCTACACTTGGATTAATTTTAAAAAATGATTTTTCCACTCTTGCACCAAATTTTAGGCCAAAACTTTTGCCCACAGATGTTAAACCTTCACCACTCGCAAGGTGGTTCGAGAAATTAATTTTTGTTTTATTTATTTGTCGAAACCATGTCGTCTTCTTGTTTCTTCTAATTCTAAAAAAAAAAAAAAAAAAATTTATTTTTGTTTCTAATGAATGGCTTTTCTTTTCCTTTGTAATTTTAGACATTTTTATTCGTAATCTACTGTAAAAATTCTAATTAAAATAGTACCACAAACTTGTAAAAAATATCTATCTTTTTATTTTTTAATACACCTAATAGCACACCTTATGCACTTCACTCTGACAAAAATGTTGTGAGCTAATGATACTTCAAAAATGAACTGATTGAATGAGGCAATACTTGAAAACCTTGATGAAAAATAAGTTATTAGTTCATATAACTCTCTTCCTTTTGTTTCATTTGCTCACATTGATGATAATTTTTAAATTGTATCAGAGGGAATAACATACATAAAAAAACAAAGACTAGTTTTTTCTTGCACAGTGTTAAAGAACATAAATTGTGTAAAAAAGAGTTAGGTGTTTATGAATTATTAACAATCACATAAACTTACTGAAACTTGTTACCTGCAAAATACAACAATAATCCTTCATACTGACTTTTTATTATACAGTAATAAGTTAACCTTCAATTAATACAAAATCTACAACAAATTTAAAATTAAGAAATTGTTATAATATGTAGATAATTATTTTTAGTTATGAAATTTTGTACTTGTTAGAAAGAAATGAATATTTTAACTTGAACTTTATAAATTTAGAGTTACCACACATTCTCTTTTCTGCATATATATCCTCTTTTTGAATGTAGAATTTTGTCTGGATGGACTTTCTTAGATTTTTAAAAAACATAAAACAAAACACAAGATTATAAATGTATGAATTTTTTTATTTTTTTATTCATTTTTTATTTACTTACTCCATCTGTCTGTCTTATTTACTTTTGATAATTTAATGTCTATTCTGATAAAATAACTGAATTTTCACCCACTTTCCAATTTCTGATCTAGTTGAAACTTTGCATATATATGTATTCACAAAGACAATACATTTTTTTTTAGAGTTTTCAAACAATTTTAGCAATTGACAATAAATTAGTGAAAAACTAAACTCTACATAAATAAAACTGTAGCACTCAAAAGTTTATTGCCGCATCACAGGAAAATGCCTGAACATATTTTAACCAAACTTCATATTTTAAATCTGTCAGTTCAAGAGAAGGTTTATAGCTACAAATCATCTCAAAGTCTACATTAATTAAATTAAACTGTAATGGATTTCTGTCTGTCTATTTCTCTCTCTACACTAGATGGTGACACATGAATTTGTACTTCCTGTCAAAGAATTATCTACAAGAAGGGTATATTATTGAAGTTTACTATTATATTGGAAGAACTGACATTAAAAAATAATTAGTTAATTAGTAAAATCTTTGAGGCATTAAAAAAGGTGGCATCATCATGTTAGATGGCACTATGTGTACTGTACATATGGCGAGTTTTTTGAACCATTACGTATTGTGTTTGTGATTTGTTAGGCCTAACTGTATTTAAATGAATTTTATTTATTTGTGTGAGCAAAGATTATGCCTACTCAGAAACAATCTTTGAGGAAAAGTCTAGAGATTCAGAGAACCTGTCTTTGAAATAGGCTAGGCTTAGTTCTGTAAGTCTCTGAGAGTGTCTCTGAACATACAAGGAATACTATGCTTTTTTGGCTCAAAAAAGCTTTGAATATAAGCAATAAAAAGCTTTGAAAAAGCATAAATAAGTGCCTTTATTTATGACTGACCAAAAATGACATTATAATCAACTAGTCAATTACAGTTAATTTGTTGATCAGGCTTGTTTTACAATATATTCATTTCAGCAGAAAACAAAATATCTGTACTTAATCTACATTAAGTATTTGCCAATTAATTATTAAAACGTAACTTAATATTAATGATATTTATTTTAATATACACTTAATTACTTAGCTATCCCTGTAAGTTTAGGTGGTGAAAAATTAAGGAAAATGAAAACAACTACAAATGACTGTCAAAATAATGTATCAACAGTAAAGTGGCATGCCATGTATGTGTATTACATATATGGTATGCTTGTTTATAATTACAGAAGTATAAAAATATATATATTATAAAAGAAAGAAAATTATTCATTTATATTTAATTAATCTGGTGTTTTAAGATTTAGTTTGAATTTATAAAAATCCGATTAAAAAAATTGTTAAAAGTGCAATTACAATGGATCAATATCATTATACAAACTTGTTTTCTTAAATTGTGTTAAATTATTCTTGTTTGTGAAAGTTTAATATATTAAAATATAAGAATAATTTAACATATTTTGTTTGACAGATTTTATTTCTGTAGTGTTTCATTTTTTCAATATTAAGACATTTTTAAAATGAAACACTATAGAAAATTCCTAACTTTTTCTATTTGAAAAAGCTAAGTGATTAATACAGAATTGATATCAGTGATAAAGAACTTAGTTTTAATGTTTTCTTTTAATCTTGGTTGTTAGAGATTAATATATGAAGGCATTAAAAAATGTATATTTCAACTTAAATTTCAGTTATTGCTTTGTTAATATTTATTAGAATAATTTTTATTGTATCTCTGTACTATTGAAAGCAGTTGAAACAGGAATTGTGATAACCATCTATCATTTATCTTTGATATTAATACATAAGTAGATACACTGTTATTCAAAATTAAAATTTGGGTTATAATTTTTGTTGATTTACCAAAAGAACTGAATAAAATATAGCAATATTTGTGTTATGTATCCAAATTTACTTGAGAAACATATATTCAAAGTAAGATTTACATATTGGAAAGCAGAAAGCTGACAAATAGTAAATTAATTGTGTACATAAACCTGACTGATAATATAATGGGCATTTTTTTTCTCAGTGACTGCAAAATACTTTTTATTGTATGAAAATTCTTTTCTTACACCTCATATACATATAATAAACTTAATATAATGGAGTCAGCTATAGTATAACTGAAGCTGAACAGTCTCACATTTAAGTTGTAAGGGACTTGAATATTCATTCTAGAGTGGTTTCATGCTTGTGGCAGCAGTTCAGTGAGACCCATGATTAACCCTGGGCTAGTGCAGTGGGGTGTTTCACCACCCCCAACGTTTTAAAAGTTGCACTATTCATAGATTTCGCAAGAAATATTTGTGTCCTCTTCAGTAGCTTCATGATTTTATGTATAGAGCATGCTCAGAAATTACTACGATGCTGCAGAAATTCCAGTAAGAGAAAAACAACAGTTTTCAGTGGGGTGTCCAAACACCCCACAGTATTAATTACGTTTTTTTTTAAATTTTACAAATATTTATTTACTTTTTTTTATTTTTCAAATAACTATAATGTGACCACATTTATTATTTATAATATAGATATAATAATCAATGTGAATAAAAATAATTTAAGTTTATTTTAATTCAAAATGGCTGACTTTCATAAACACATTGAGAAAATACCAAACATAGCAAGTTGCTTGTCATTTGCACTGAGTGCCAAAGTACAATGTCAGCTATTGAATCAGAGTGACAAAAATGCTTAAAAAACAATTTAGATTTTTACTATTGGTTTAATAATAAGATCTAATGTAATGAGTTTTGATAAATGTTGTTTTTTATTTTCGTGGATTTATGTACTAATATAATATGTAATCATACCTGAATATAATCATATGAATAATGACACATGCCTTTACCAAATAAATGAGTAAATTTTTATGAATTTTTACTTACATGGTTTATGGACCCAAAAAAATGTCGGGGTAAACAAACGCCCCACTGCACTAATGCCGAAAAAAAACTCAGTGCACTAACCCAGGGTTAAGAAGACCAAGTAATACAACTCTATGGAAAGCCTGTTGTTTACCTTAAATTAGGAGGTGTCAGGGTCATATATTGCCAGGCAAATGTTTTCAGAGGTCTCCACAGTCATTGGGATAAATGTACCAAGTAAAACATGAATTTTAGACTTTGTGATATTGGTTGTTAAGCCAAGAGATCTGTGGTTTATTTATCTCTAATCTCTTCTCATAGGAGAGATTGAACTTATGTACAGAGAATCATTAATGAAGTCAAGATGATCAGACTTGGATTATCTTTACAGATGAATTGAGATTCTATTTATAGACTGATTCTTATTGTCATTTCATCTGATAGGAATGAGGAACTTGTTATATTCCTCCAAACATCAGAGAACAGGGCTCTTGAACCATTTACTATGATGCCCTCACACCAGCAAACTGGTGTGAGGGCATCATAGTAAATACACTCCTTCATTTATTCAAGAAAGTCAGTTTGTATACTGTACTCTATAGGGATTGCATCCAGCTATTCTATATCAGGCTTTTTCAGGGAGCTATTACTCACTTTCTTCTAATGGATGATAATACTCAACTTCACAGGGTTCAGATTGAATGAATGTGAAGATATTCATAAGTTGGACTGGCTAATTAGATCTCTGGACTTAAATCCAATAGAGAATGCATGGAAATATCTGGAAAGTGCAAATTACATCACACCAACTCCAACTCTTCATGAGTTAAGAATGGCCTTTAATGAGGAATGGGATTCCTTTGACCAAGAGATTATAAATGTCCTGGTTATGAATATGGCTTATCATTATCAGTCTTGTACATCTATAAGAAGTCATTTAATTCCATATTACATACATTTTTATGTTAGAATATCTAACTATAAATTTGAGTATTTTGAAGAAATGACCTTGTACTAAAAAATTGTAAACATATTTTATGTTGTAATAAAATATTTATTGCCTTTATGTTTGTGTATATTTTACATATCAAAACTTTTTTCCTGTTAGGCAAGTTTAATGCTATCTTCAAAAATGTCTTTCAGACTTTAATTTTGAATACCAGTGTATATCTGATAATATATTTAGGGTGCTATTCCAACATTTATTTCATAAACAAAATCTTTATATAAATTACAATAGCAAAAAGTGACAAATAAAAAAAAACATTGCATGGAGATGTATCCTCTGTGTTCAATATGATCACCATTACAAGTGGCAACTTCTTCAGCACAAACTGTGATGATGATGATGATTTGATGACACCCTCAATTATCTTGTCACAGGCCTAAATGATTATTGCTTTCAGTTCCATCATTGTTTATGGCTGATACAAAAAAAATGTTATTCTTAAGGAATCCCCAAAGAAAATAATCACATGGATTTAAATTGGGATTATTTGGAGGTCTGTTCAGTCCGCATGCAAACTAATCAAAAAATTGGTTTGAGATGGCATGGGAATTGAATATGTTATGTAGGATTTCTGTCTGAGCAATCAGGATTGTAATGGCAAACTGAGGCAGAAAATTATTGCACAACTTGCTAAAATAGCATGTTGTGTGATAGTTTTATGCCTTAGTTTCTTGCTACAGATTCACTGTTCATTGTCTGTTAAAAAAAATTTGTTCTGACAGTCCATAACTCCCATACTATATATAATTCTTGACCCACTTTTTCATGAATCACATGTGGATTCTCTAATGTTCAAAATTAGACATTTTGTTCATTAACCACACCACTAAGTGAAAATGTACCTTATCAGAAAACCAAACATTGTACTGTACATTATTTTGAGCCCATTCAATAAATGTTATTCTTTGATCTTTGCTTTCAACTGTAAGGTTAGGCAACATAGTAATTTTGTATGGATACAAACTCAATATTTGTTATATTGAGCATCTTTATATTCCTAATTCTGCTGCAGCCTTCCTTGTTGATTTACCACTTTTACAGCATTAATGTTCTCCAGTGTGTGCATGGATACAGGTTGTTATGTTTTGTTTCCAACATTAAACCATGATCATTAATTAAGGCTGATTATAACCTCTTTGGTTATGCATGTAATCACCAACAGATGGTGTTAAAAACAATACATTTTCAATAGGAAAATTCTTTTCCAAAAATTCTTGAAAATGGAGCAGATAGAACCAAATAGTTTTTTTGTGTTAGAATCCTATTTAATTATTCTCTTAATGTACGGTTCAGAATTTTGAAACTCAAATTTGTTAATTTTCTATAATTTTAAAAATTTATATGCTAAATACTAAATAAAGCAAGAATTAAAAAAATAACATAACAATACATTAAACTCAATACCATCAAACACTTCAGAAAATTGATATAACTGTATGTCATCCTTATACTTATATATTCATTTTAGTTACATATTGAACACACAAACCTAGTGTGGCTGTCGGCCATGATTGTTGTATATTTTTTGTATATTTTTTTTTAATGGAATTAGTTTTAAGTTCATTCCTTTCTCTTTGTTCAAAAATTCTTTCTAGAACTTTCTTTCCTAACCCTTCTCCCTTGGGGGTAAGACTACAAATTCCTAGAACATACGCAAATAAAAGAGGGTGTGAAGCCCGGAGGCAAAATGGCAAAGAGAAGTCGGAAAGTCAGTCTGGGGATGGATCCTGAAGAGAGAGGCACAGAGAAGGCAGTGCTCCCAAATGCGGAAATAGAGTGAAAAAAAATCATAAAAAAGAGTAAAATAACAAAGAGACTGCAAGGTACCGAGGGAACGGAGAAAGAAGTCATAGAACAGTGAACGTTCAATAGAATATCGAGACCAGTAAGATACAAGGAGGTTAATGACAAAAAGGCTAAAAGAATTTAAGAAAAGGAGAAAAGACTTGAGCACATGTTTGCGTCTTACCCCAAGATACATTGACACGAAAACCCTGGATATTTCCTAATCTTTTTAATCACTTGGTCCTTCATTCTTAATTCCCATCTTTTCTATTTTCTTTAGTTGTAAAGTAATTTGTAAGTTGTGGTAAGTTAGTTGTAAGCTAGAGTTAGTTAGATTGTCCTGTGCTTATGTACAGTGGTGATATTCGAAATATTTAACAAAGGGTTCGCTAACAGAAAATTTTTCCTAAGCCCCAAGCCCGAGATATCTCGGGCAAGTTACATAGCGTTAATAAAACTCGGGCGTTTGGACCACCTAAAAATGTTTTGTTTTTTTTTTATTTTTGAAATGTTTTTTAAGTCTCCAAATTTTTTCAAAATTTTTTTCCCGTGCGAAAAAATTTTATCGCGATTTTAATTTACCTTTAATGATGCACGATTCACGCTTAATTGCTTTTAATTTGTTTCTTAATGGGAATTTGATATCAAATTTCATTTATCGTTCTAAAGTTGTAGTTCACAAATTTTCCTTTGGTAAAGTTATTTAAAGCTAGTTTCTGATGTCAAAAACGACCTGCGATCATTTTTTAATTTTTTTAATTAATAGATTTTATTATATATAAGTTTAATTAAGTCGGGGGGTCGGAAATCGCAATAAAAATTTTAATTTTTTAAAAATATACGGCCAGCTAGTATTCACCCTACTATAAACCCATCGCCTCCCGAGACTTCTATGAGAATGTCCCGGGAAATCCAACTCCAGCTGTGTTCAAGGTCATCCAGCTGTTTAAACAATGACTCATCAGCGTCAGATTTCACAGAAAGACAAGACAAAGGAAAATAAAATCTGAAGCTTTTTCTTCAGAATTAACGCATTTCTTTCGTTTTTTCAGTTTTAAGTATTTTTTATGTTTAATTACATTAATATCAAAAATTGCTAGAGTCCCAAGGAGTTAACTGCTTTCCCTATGACTTTTTCTCAAGAAAAAACTTTTCTAAATCATTTATTTTATCATTAGGTATTATTATAATAATAGACAGATGTCATCGTTTCTCGAAATACAATATCTTTTTTATTTCGCTGTCGATAGCCCGACACGTGTTCCGCAGCCATCTTGTATTTTCTCGCGCGCGTGGGATTGTGGGATCTCTCGTATGACTGGACCTAGTTTCAAGAACTCTCTTGAGTCGATCGCGATTAAATCTCATTTCAGTCGAGATTGAAACGGTCGATGGAGGTTGCACCATGGCGAACGGGATATAAGGCTCTAGTTTAGTAGTGTTACAGAGTATAATATGTATTTTTTAAAAGAAACAAAACCACCGAGAAATGTTACGTGTGTTTAACAACGGGTTCGGAAAACTTTGAAAATGTTAACAATGGGTTCGGCCGAACCTGTGCGAACCCGCTGAATATCACCACTGCTTATGTGTCATGAGTTAATAGAAGTTTGATGGTTGGATAAAGAAATGTTCAACGCCTGTGTACCTGAAATAATCTGAGGTCGACAAAAAGTTGGGATCTGAATAAACAAAAGAACTGGTTTGTTGAGAAAAATAAAATATGTTTTGTTACAAATTTTTATCAAAGTTTATTTTATTGTACTATTCTACTCGCAGAATCCAGTACGTCTCATTTATAAACTTCACACTAGAACAACTCCAAAAGAAAATATTACTGTAAACCTAGATAATGCTGTCCTGGATATGACATAGTACACAAAACACACATCCTCAAGCAGCCTTGACTCAAATGGAGCTCTAACATTGTTAGAATGCTAGGTATCAGTGGCACACTTCAAAGTAAAAGAAAAAAACACTAGTAAATTTTCCAAAAATCTTTTCCTAATTAAAATTCATTTTTTTATTTATATTGTGTTGTATGTTCTATTTCTATATTACTTATGAATTAGCAGTCACATAAGGTAGGAATTTTATTGAATTTCACATAAAAAATTTTTTAATCAGTTCAACTCTGCTCCTCCTGAGATTAAATCTTGAGTGTCTCACTACTAGGTTTGACCCTAATGATCTTAACAGGATCATGTTAAAACTGAATCAGACTGCTGGCTGAGCCAGAGATACCTCTTTGAAATACAGAAATGTTTGTAATTACCATGTAAGTCCAGATCGTAAATACAAAAACTACAGAAGGCATGTTTTAAATGATACAACACTTACAGTTGGCACTAGTAGGTAAGTTAGGTCTGAAGCTGTATATCATATCAAATTGTAAGCTTTTAGTGCACACAGTTTGCTTATATTGACATAACAAGATTTCAAATATAATACATGAAAACATAAATTATTATAGAACCTACTACCATACTACAAATACACACTGCAGACAATTTTAGAAAACAACATGCACAAAATGTACTAAGACCAAGCTGTAATCACAAAGAAAACAATCTATTACAACATACCAGACATTATGTTTATTGACAAACTAAAACAAAATCACATACACCATAAACAAACTGTACCAAACACTCACAACAAAGTGCATACACTGTACTTTGTATTAGTAAAAAAAATAGTATATTAGTAATTACTCAGAATTCTTCCACAAAATAAGTTTATGGGGAGAATAGATAAGGTACTTGTATATAACAACAGAAAGGACTATGAACACATTGTACTATTGTATATAACAATAGAACAGGACCAAGGGCACATCATAATTTTATTTAATTAACAGATTTTAGAACTGATTTAACTAAATATTTGTTCATAGTGACAAATAGAAAAATGAATGATGTAGAAGCTTGATTGATCGTTATTGGGGTAACGTAACTGGCAATGCATTTGTAGTAGTGATGTAACGAATATTCGGTTACTATTCGGTATTCGGCCTATTTTTCACTATTCGGCCAAATACTGAATATTTAATCACTATTCGGCCGAACACTGAATACCTAAAATAGGAGTTATAAACAACAAAAACACAGTAAATTAATCTTTTTGTATTTAGAGTTAATGTTATAGAGTTAGTTTTGTTTGTTTATATTTATTTATAACTTGTAACATGCACAAAATAAAAAAGAAAATAATAATAGTCACATGTATTCACAATTTATAATTACAAAGATCAGCACACGTACACGTTTATTGTTGGAGAATCCTCGCACATCTGAGGGTCTGACCCTGCCTATCCTTCTTTTTAAGCACTTGTCTTTGCTTTTCCCTTTCTCTTTCCTCTATCGCTCTAATCCATGTATGCCTGTGCATACATCACAATACACGCTCACGATACTTTCAATTCGTCACTTTTCCATCGTAGAGTTTCCATTTTACAATTACGTGACTCAGCCTGGTGATAACGGAGAAAAGAGACAGATAGGACGTCGATATAAGTCACAGTTATGATTTCACAGATTCGAGACAGCTTGATAGCCCGAACGGCCCCAGGCTTTCGCCTGTGCACGCTAAGTGACTTTCATTACAAGCATTTAGCTTTCCGAAGTCTATGACAACAATTGTTTGGCATTGACGGCTGCGAATTTCGCACCAATAAGCTACTTCGACTCGTTCAATTATGTTATCAACTCAATTTCATATTTATTTTCACATTTTCACTTCGCAGTCCTCTCTCTGTTCTTTCTCCGTTATTTACACGTGTAGGACATTTCATTGTTATCAACATTTGATAGCATCACTTATCACATACTGCCATGATGCTCATGTCTGTCCGCTTCAACTGTCAAGAATTAACGCGATTGGCGAAGCGTAGTGACAGCAGGCCAATAGAGAGCGAGGTCCTTGCCATAATGCAGTTTGCGCGCCAATTTTCGTACGTGCAATAATCGAGCCGAATAGTTTGGCCTAATATTCAGCTATTCGGCCACGTTCCTGGCCGAATATTCGGTATTCGGCCTCAGGCCGAATATACTATTCGTTACAACACTAATTTGTAGTTACTTGTAAGTGAGACCTGCCAACTTGAGTCCTTTTCTGAATCAATTCTTTTCTTCCAGAACTTTATAAATTAAAAATTAAATAAATTTATTTAAAATTACTAAATTTATCAAGAGATGACACCTAACACCTACTTCTAGGCAAAATTACTGAACATTTAATTATTAAGTAGTAGCCATATTACAGTCCAATATAATAAGGCAGATTGTTTGGCCTTAATCAAAAATCAGGTTAATAGATGTTTATATTTGTATAGATTGATCATTCAGTAGTAAGAAACAAACAAATAAATATATTGAATGATTTGGTTCAAACTGATGGTCTTTAGTTTTATATATAATACTGTATTTACTCATGTATTGGCCCCATATTTTTTGCAGATTTTTACACTCTAAAACTGGATGGAGTTATTACACATAAAATTATATTAACATTGCACAAAAGTCACTGCTTTAATATTGTATTAAGAATTAGTAATTTCAAGTTTGAATTAGTAATGCAAGTTTGAAGTTAAGCATGCTATTTGACTTCAAACTTGCAGTCAAACAGCATGCTTGAAGAAATCACCTAGCATCTGATCACAAATTTATTTGTTCTTTACTGGTGATCAAAGATTTATTTACATGAACATAATACACTAATAGTTAAAAATTATCATGCACTGTGTTCACTCACTTCTGCTCTTGATATCAGACTCATCATCTGAAGCATCATCACTTTCTAAATCCATCAGATGGCTGAAGACATGGTCATCTTTGTTGCATTGAAGGAATTGAGAATGCCTGTCATTTCAAGTCTTTGTGACCATGTCTACAGAAATGGCAATCCAAGACTGGAAAATTTAGTGGCAAACTTTGAACAATGAAGCCTACTTATTTCATTTTAGTTTTTGCAATTGAATGATAAAATTATTTACATTAATATATTATAATTTTAATAATTTTGTTAAAAAAAGCTATTTATCAGAATTTTTTAAATATATTCAAACTTTAATTAAGATATTTCATTTTATTAATAAATTTTTAGGTCAGGATATTTTGCTGCAGCAAGTTTTATGTTATTTCAACAATGTAATTTTAATTTTGGCCGAACTCCTTTTAAATTCCCTCCTCAAAATATAAAATATCAAGCCTTTAATGATTTTGCCACATTACTTGAAGAAGAAAAAATTATCCTTCCAAGGTAATGAATTTATTTGAAATGCATAAATTTATATACTGTAAATAGCAAAAATAATTTACATTTTTTTAAAACTATATAAAATATATTTAAATATAAGAAACAAATGAAAATTTTTAATCACTTTTCCAAAATGTAAGTTGAGACATCATTTTAATTTGAGATAAATATTAAAATACTTATTCAATAATTATTTTCCATGAATATTTTATTTAACTTACAATATTTTAAGGTTTTAAATATGTCTGTAAAAATTCCATCTTTATATAATTTATAAAGAATAGGTTTCATTTTATAAAGATTTAATTTTATCTTTATATTTATAATATTTACAAATATTATTTTATATTTTATAAAGAAAATTGCTGAATGTAATAGTATGTCATTGTTTTAACAAAATAAAAATATAGGTTAATTTATTTTTAGAATAAAAGTAAAATTAAATTTCTAAAATAAAAATATTTTTTAAAAAAATGAAAAGAAGAAAAATCATCTTTCAGAAGCTAAACTTCCAACTTTCAGAATCTATACATTGATTGATTGATTGACTTGATTGTAATGCTAATCATTCTCTTCTAATCAGTTGATCCAACAACAATTGATGAATGTGAAATATTATTGCACTAAAAATTTATTTTATTGATAACTTTTTTGTGTATTAGTTTAAAAAATAGAAATTTAAAATCAGTATTAAAAAATTATATTTATTTTCCTACATATTTTCCTTANTGCACGCTAAGTGACTTTCATTACAAGCATTTAGCTTTCCGAAGTCTATGACAACAATTGTTTGGCATTGACGGCTGCGAATTTCGCACCAATAAGCTACTTCGACTCGTTCAATTATGTTATCAACTCAATTTCATATTTATTTTCACATTTTCACTTCGCAGTCCTCTCTCTGTTCTTTCTCCGTTATTTACACGTGTAGGACATTTCATTGTTATCAACATTTGATAGCATCACTTATCACATACTGCCATGATGCTCATGTCTGTCCGCTTCAACTGTCAAGAATTAACGCGATTGGCGAAGCGTAGTGACAGCAGGCCAATAGAGAGCGAGGTCCTTGCCATAATGCAGTTTGCGCGCCAATTTTCGTACGTGCAATAATCGAGCCGAATAGTTTGGCCTAATATTCAGCTATTCGGCCACGTTCCTGGCCGAATATTCGGTATTCGGCCTCAGGCCGAATATACTATTCGTTACAACACTAATTTGTAGTTACTTGTAAGTGAGACCTGCCAACTTGAGTCCTTTTCTGAATCAATTCTTTTCTTCCAGAACTTTATAAATTAAAAATTAAATAAATTTATTTAAAATTACTAAATTTATCAAGAGATGACACCTAACACCTACTTCTAGGCAAAATTACTGAACATTTAATTATTAAGTAGTAGCCATATTACAGTCCAATATAATAAGGCAGATTGTTTGGCCTTAATCAAAAATCAGGTTAATAGATGTTTATATTTGTATAGATTGATCATTCAGTAGTAAGAAACAAACAAATAAATATATTGAATGATTTGGTTCAAACTGATGGTCTTTAGTTTTATATATAATACTGTATTTACTCATGTATTGGCCCCATATTTTTTGCAGATTTTTACACTCTAAAACTGGATGGAGTTATTACACATAAAATTATATTAACATTGCACAAAAGTCACTGCTTTAATATTGTATTAAGAATTAGTAATTTCAAGTTTGAATTAGTAATGCAAGTTTGAAGTTAAGCATGCTATTTGACTTCAAACTTGCAGTCAAACAGCATGCTTGAAGAAATCACCTAGCATCTGATCACAAATTTATTTGTTCTTTACTGGTGATCAAAGATTTATTTACATGAACATAATACACTAATAGTTAAAAATTATCATGCACTGTGTTCACTCACTTCTGCTCTTGATATCAGACTCATCATCTGAAGCATCATCACTTTCTAAATCCATCAGATGGCTGAAGACATGGTCATCTTTGTTGCATTGAAGGAATTGAGAATGCCTGTCATTTCAAGTCTTTGTGACCATGTCTACAGAAATGGCAATCCAAGACTGGAAAATTTAGTGGCAAACTTTGAACAATGAAGCCTACTTATTTCATTTTAGTTTTTGCAATTGAATGATAAAATTATTTACATTAATATATTATAATTTTAATAATTTTGTTAAAAAAAGCTATTTATCAGAATTTTTTAAATATATTCAAACTTTAATTAAGATATTTCATTTTATTAATAAATTTTTAGGTCAGGATATTTTGCTGCAGCAAGTTTTATGTTATTTCAACAATGTAATTTTAATTTTGGCCGAACTCCTTTTAAATTCCCTCCTCAAAATATAAAATATCAAGCCTTTAATGATTTTGCCACATTACTTGAAGAAGAAAAAATTATCCTTCCAAGGTAATGAATTTATTTGAAATGCATAAATTTATATACTGTAAATAGCAAAAATAATTTACATTTTTTTAAAACTATATAAAATATATTTAAATATAAGAAACAAATGAAAATTTTTAATCACTTTTCCAAAATGTAAGTTGAGACATCATTTTAATTTGAGATAAATATTAAAATACTTATTCAATAATTATTTTCCATGAATATTTTATTTAACTTACAATATTTTAAGGTTTTAAATATGTCTGTAAAAATTCCATCTTTATATAATTTATAAAGAATAGGTTTCATTTTATAAAGATTTAATTTTATCTTTATATTTATAATATTTACAAATATTATTTTATATTTTATAAAGAAAATTGCTGAATGTAATAGTATGTCATTGTTTTAACAAAATAAAAATATAGGTTAATTTATTTTTAGAATAAAAGTAAAATTAAATTTCTAAAATAAAAATATTTTTTAAAAAAATGAAAAGAAGAAAAATCATCTTTCAGAAGCTAAACTTCCAACTTTCAGAATCTATACATTGATTGATTGATTGACTTGATTGTAATGCTAATCATTCTCTTCTAATCAGTTGATCCAACAACAATTGATGAATGTGAAATATTATTGCACTAAAAATTTATTTTATTGATAACTTTTTTGTGTATTAGTTTAAAAAATAGAAATTTAAAATCAATATTAAAAAATTATATTTATTTTCCTACATATTTTCCTTAAATTAATTATATAATCTGTCATAAAAAGTGTGGATTATAAAGTCTCATAATTGATATAATTGCTATAATATATATGATTTAATGATATAATTGCTATTGATGAAACTAGAGATTGAATTTTATTTTTCAGTTGCACATGTAAACATTTTCTTATAATCAACATAGTTGAACATGGATTTTTACTTCTTAACATCATTTTTAACTAATAATAATGTAAATGTTAAGATGATTGAAGCATAGAAACAGCAAATCATAATTTAGTGCTTTACTATTTGACCTAATATTTTCTCTTGTATTTAAACTCAAAATGTAATTTAAGTTTGGAAGAAAACATTAAGATCTACATTAATATCACAAAATTTTAAAATATGGAAAAATTTTAAGACCATTTGACAACAACTTATATCATTTCTATTAGTTAATATTTTTATACATAAAGTAAATGTTTGCAGCTGACTTATCATTTCATATTGTTTATTATTGGCAAATGATTTCAAATAATAACTCTTAGCAAGTCTGTTGGATATCTCTATATATTGTAACATGATCAGCATCAATTAAAATCTCATAATAACTCTATATTCTTAAAGTTATATGTTGGTACAATAAAATTAATTTGTAAGAAGTTGCTTATTGTGGGAATTGGTTAAAATTCAATAAATGCATAGATCCATGATTAAAGTGAAATTCAAATCTGTTATTTTCAGTGGCGTGCCGTCATTGGAAGCAGTGGAGGCGGCGCTTCCCTTGTATTTTCTAAAAAATAAATACATATTAATTTTAATTATATGAAAATAATCACACAATATTTTATTATAACTGCATTATGTATCTTATTACAAATTTTTATACTACACGTGAAAAAAAGATAAGATTGCTATTGTATATTCAAATATTAGTAGTGGAGTGGAAGCGCTGTATTGTCAGCATCCAAAAAGGCAGATTCGTGCATGCGCTTTACAGAGCACCAACCTCACCCAGTTTAGCTGGCGGAAGCCTAGGACCTTGGGTGGATGATACATGTATACCACATCCAATTCTATCCAGGACCGGTTCTGGGCTGTTAGCTGTCTGCCCGCTAGATATTTTGCCACCCTCGCCCAATTACATGAATCATCAGTAGATTTATAATCTAACCCAATCGATAAGAATTTATTGGTATGTTTTTATGATAGTTCTGTATAGTTGACAGGAGTTAAAAAAAATCCATTAAAATATTTGATATTTTTATTCCGCTCTCTGATTTTATATAACTCATGGATTTCAATGTTAAACCAGTGATATTACGATTTCGTATATCCCATCTCTAAGGGGATGTAGAAAAAAACACGTACAATTCTTGTATAATGTTAAAAAATTAACTGTTACTTTGGTAGCATCATTTACAACTAAATTTAATGAATGAGAGAGATGCACGAGGTACAGAAAAAGCTCTAGAATTTATTTTCATTAAATTTACGATTTATGTATCCGTTGTCATAAAAATTTGTCTTTCCTCTTTTTTCCCCACGACTACAAATATTTGAGTACAAAGTAACCGGTTTTGACTTATTTCTACTTAAGAAGTAGTTAAATAATTAAGCAATTAGGGAATTGGGGACATAATTTTGGCTCTTTCATCAGGGTTTAAATAAAATCCTAAGGAAAGAGCTGAAATTTTACTTAAACAAAAGCTTAACCGAACCAGTCGCTAGCCGAGTACAGTGGGAACTGATTTCTTCGTAATATTAGATGTAATAAAGACAGACATTTTTCCAGTTCGACGAGAGTGACCGAAAAGTTGTAAATTTTGGAAATTTCCATGGACAACATCTGGTCCTAAAACAAATTAGTTAGAAAACAAACGATGGACAATCTATTAAGTTTAACATATGTAGATTTTTACAGCTTTGGTGAGAAACGTTTATAATGTACAACCCTGTTGCATCCTTTGAGGTATACTAGTGATGCGACAAAAGAGGCATTTGACATTGACTGGTATCAGCACCAGAGCCATAACTAGCCATTCCTGTGTCCTGTGCAAGAATTTGCATTTAGGCCTCTTAATTTATTTGGTTTTGGAAATAATAAAACAAATATATTACAATAGATTTTTAATAAGATTTATTTTAATTGAACTTTTCTGGCTTTCATTTCAGCAAATTCATTAATTACATGATCATAATTAATATTTTTAATGATAATGTATTTTATTGAAATAATAGAAATATTGGACAATCGTTCTTGCCCGATAGTTGATCATAAATAATTTTTTATTAATTTTAACTTGCTAAAACTTCTCTCGCACGAAGCAATAGAAACGGGAAGAGTTAGAAATATTTTGAAGAGCGACATTGATATTTGGGTAAGATTCAAACCAAAATCATGAAGAGCCTGTAGAATATTAAGCGGAGATGCAGTTTCTATATTTTGTATAAGAGTCGTTACTTCAAACTTAAAACTTTCAATTTCACTTGTGAATTCGTACTTTTTTAAATCTTTGCTATATTTAATAGCGAGATCTGCAGCTGATTTTTTTTAAATCAGCAACACTCATGTATTGTAAAGAAGAGCCATAGAGAAAGCAAAAATCAGCCTTTTTTCAGTAGCATTTTAAAGATTTCGGGGGCCCCTTCGAGGCCCTACTCGGCCGCATAGTTCGCTTACCGCTTAATCCGCCGTTGAGGTATACAACACATATGCGTACCACTATAAAGCAAAAAGTTATGTCAGAATTTCTGCACGCCTTTTACAACCTCGAGACTAAGATTTTATTCGAGAGTTACCACGTTTTCTATTTAGCAATTTAGCAATTAAAAAAATCCCCGGGCAGATTTATTTTTCTTACAAAATGTTACCTTTACAGATTTCTAGCTCTGCACACTGTAGAAAAATCTAGAAATACAGTTTTGTATATCGTAATAATATTAGTCGTCGCCAGAGAGCTCTATAAAGTAGAGAAAAATCTATAAATTTGAAAACTATAAACATAAATTTAAATTTCTCAAAAAATAAATAAACAAAATTTCAAAAGTCGCTACTTTTGGCTGATTTGTCTGCGGTCTCCACTATCTCACTACGTCCCTCTAAAAGTCGCCATGGTTGGGAACACTGGTGAGCAGACATCTAGGGTCTAAATAAGGCAAAATGTAATCGCCAATAAAAAGGAGAAAAAATTTAAGATTTAAAAATATAATTTCTTGTGAACAGCAGTTTGGGTCCTCTTCCAAGTGGGCCCTGTGTAAATGCACCTGTTGCACCTGTTGAATGTCAGAAAATGTTGCATAAAATGAAATTCTGCACAAATTTATATTCCACTCCAAATATTTCCAGATGATTACCCAGACATTTATGCAACTATTTACAATTAACAGAAAAACATTAAAATGTGTTTTTAATGTTTTAATTATGTTTTTACTATGATGAATAACGTTTAGTTCATTTTTTTAAAATTAAATTCAGCTTGGCACAATTTGAACTTCTACAGATAACACTTGGTGTTCTCTGAGCAGACAGAAGAATGTAGATACTAAGTGTGGGGTCATAAATTTAACTATGTCCTGTTATTGGGCTTATAATTTATACATATCTGTGTTGTCTGTAGTTGTTAGTAAATGTTAGAAAGTACATGTTATGTACATGCTTTTACTTATCATATTTAGAGGGAGTATTTAATAAAAAAGCATAAAAATATGCAGGAAAGTAAAAAAGTTAGTGAACCAAACCTAACTTTCTAATATCACCAGTATCTGTAATGATGTGATCATTACTGTATAGGAATTGTAGGATCAGCAGCAATTTGAAATAACAGCTATTTATTTTGGATTGAGAATTTAATGTTTTACAGGCTGCCTGCCCATTTATCAGATCTATGGGATGTGCAACAGTTCACTACTGGCCAACTTAAGGACATTAGACACATTTAACACAACAGACAGAGAGGCGGACATCAATGACTTAGACTAGCTTCAGTTGACATTGGTCAACTGAAGCTAAACTAAGTCATTGATGTCCACCTCTAATCCTCAAATCTTATGCCACCAATTCCTCTGATTTTATTTATGCTGTGGTCTTCCAGATTTGTCTTTGGTGCTCTCCACTGCCTACTTTATTAGGAAAGACTGCCAACTTTTGTAAAGGTGCTGAGATGGTTGTCACTGCCCAAGATCTCAATATGTTTGATAAATCTCATAGAATTAGCTTTAAAGCATATGATTATTCTTTGATTGAATGGTTGGTAAGGAATATAGCATTGGAAGGTAGATAGACAATTGCTATTATTTGCAAACTTGTTTTTACCATTTGGATGTTTTAAGAAATTGTCTTGTCATTTTGTGTAAATTGTCTTGCATTGAGACTTTAAATAGAGACTTGTTTTCTTTCAGATATCCACTAGTTTCCAGAGAAGGTTCATGTATTGATATTTTCACATACTGTAGCACCACTGTTGCACTGCATTAAGATACTACAAGAAAAACAGAACTGCAGAATATAATTGATTTTGAAATGACTAGTAGACATTTGTTCATGATGACCACTTTGTTAGTAATTGATAAAAGTTTTATATTTTAAATTATAAAGAGAGTATTTTCAATCATTTTTACACAAGTTTAAATTTTTTCTAACGTAAAGAAAAAAGCATGCTACTTGCATGGTGGGGAAATATCTTAAAGCTGATTAAAAATTTAAAGTAAAATAAAGAAAACTTAACCCTATTTTTTTAATTTTTTTCTCTCTAGAAAATAATTGGCAAAATTGGCTTCTATAATTTCACTAATGTTAGGGTTACCATAACAGTTGAGGCAAAATATGGACAGAGTAGTGTTAAAAGTACTCAGAAAGCAAGACAAAATAAAAGGAATTTATTCATATTTTTCAATCTAGTAAATGTAGGCATATATTAAAAAGTTTTAATTTACACTTTCCTTTGGGGCACAGAATGCAAGTTTAAATATAAGAAAACTATTTTACCACTTAGACGACAAGTATTATCAAATTTAAAAAAAAAATTATCAAAAATTTAGCACCCTTACCAAGACATCTCATGTGGCAGAATTCAAAAACATGTTTTAGAAACTTGTGGCTATTGAAGATATTTCTGCAGAATTATTTTTCATTTTTATTGAATTTATTGCCTATCCTGAGAACTTTCCAGTACACTCAGAGTGGTTATGCAATGCCTAAAAATATCACAAAAACTGTTCTTGAATAGTTATATTTCACTTCAAATGTAGAAATGAAAAAAAAAATCAGTTTTGACAATTTTTATAGGTGGTATTAAAAATTATGGCCAAATACATGCATGGACAATAACATAATGGAAGAAAATGTGGGCTATGAAGTGCAAAAGTGAAATAAGAAATAATGTAACAATTTAAATAAAGAATAATTTCATGTCTTATAAGAAACATTACCTTACAGTTTGTCTTGTTGTTTGACCAAATTAACTAATTCACATGTAAGATGAAAAGAATTAATCATTATTTTTAAAAGTAAGATAGTGATGATATTTAAAATCAAACTTGCAGATATCTATATATATATATAAATGGATGTGTGTGTCCCTATATTTCACTTTTCAGCCAAAACTACACATCGCACATGAATGGTGTTTGTATGTGGTAGTAGCCCCAAGGCTCCATTCGTGCACTATGGTGGTTGCGTCTCAATAGCTATAAGGGTGCGGGTGATATGGGGGCTTAAAGTGGTTGACTTCGAAGATTTTCTATTTCAATTTTTAAAATGTTCAAACTGTTTTAAATTCGAATTTGTATTCAAATTCAAATTTAAATTCGAATTGGTTTGATTATAGAACGATTGTAAACGTTCCAGAAAATTGATCAAATTGAAAATAGTTCGTTTGACTGGACATAAAAATTCTCTAGTCTGGAAACGGGGGACCTGATTCTTGCATTCTGTGCTATAAGGGTGTGGGAGATATGGGGTTGAAAGTGGTTGACTTCGAAGATGTATAACAATGGAAGTGTTAACAGTAGAACACTTATGTTGTGTTATTAAGTATGAACAGTAGAACACAAATGGAAGTGTTAACAGTGGAAGTGTTAATATAAAGCGGCATGCAAGATTTACAGGCGGTTTTTTGCGTTTTTGCGGGAAATCAAACATATTTTTAGACTCATGTAAAAATTCTCTAATTAGTCTGGAAACGGGGGACCTAATTCTTGCATTCTGTGAAAACGGGTAAGATTGGCTATAATGTAATTATCTTAATCTTCACTATCGTTACTTTTTGCCCAGCGAAGCGGGTCCTTGCAGCTAGATTCTAGATTACTTAGAAAAACAGTCTTTTATATATAAAAAAAACTATATTGCATATAAATAAAAACCCAACGAAGCGGGTCCTCACAGCTAGTAGTATATAATGTTTTATTTATGAAAAAATTTTACTGTACTCTGTTTTTCATTCCAACCAAGATTACATTTCAACAGTTAACTCTTTTAGTGACAAAATAGTCTTGTGTACATAAACTATTTAAAAGCTATACTTGAACTTAATAATGACAATCAAATGTATTTTGATACATTTTTATCACATGCTCTTTAACAAAATAATAATAAAAAAAAAAAGAAAAGATGATCTTTCAATGATGATATGCAGGTGTTATATCTGGTACAAAATTGATGAAATTAGAACTATCAAAAAACATGTGAAATACTTCAAAGAAAACAACAAATTAAATTTGGTTTTTTTTTGTTTGTTTAATTTTTAAAAGATAATTTATATACTAAGAGTTAAATTATGGAAGGTGAAAATTTGAATTGGGTGTTAAAACAGACAGAAATATGTGAAGAAACATTGCAAACATCTTCAGGAACAGAATGAAACAAAGTTTTTTAAAAATAATTTTGCAATGTCCCAAGCAAAAGTACTTGAAAAATAATTAAATATGTTTGTTTCACATGTTTCTGTGTGTTTTCCCCATGTGCCAAATTAAAATTTTCTCATTATTAGTAAGTCAGTTTTAATTTTTTATATCTAATTTAGGCAATCTTAACATTTTCTTCATTTAAACCTTGATATGTGACAAGTCATCTTAATGAAAAAAATTAAAATTCCAGGATTTTCTTGGGATGTTGGATTTACAATTTTTGGATACTAGTTTGTGGAAGATCTGAAAAATGACAAGCACTAATAATCACATATTCAAGTTAGCTAAAGATATTGAAGACCTGTCTATCTATGGCAATGCCAATAATACAAGTTGTTCATAAAAGATGTTCCTAATTTTGGAATTTTTTAACATACTATATTACATTCTTAGATAAGATATGATCAGGTATAAAGAGAAACTTAGAGATTTTACTAACAGCTCCCATCATATTCAGTTTAGTTTTTAATTTTATTACCAGAAGATATTTATCAAAAAATAATCACTACTACACAGGTAGAAACATTTTGTATACTTAAATTTCACCCAATGAAGTTGGAAATAATTTTTCAGTAACATTTTCTCATTCAGTTTAGTAATGACCACCAAGAAATTACTGTCCTTATATAGTATGCACAATTTCAAGAAAATTATTAATTGTGCAAAGAGAAATCCTTTGGGCATATTAGAGGTTTTGAGACACATTTGTAAGTTTGTACTAAAGCTCTCACAAAACCCCATAACTGTTTGCTGTATCTAGTCAACAAACAGCTCAATCAGTATACCATACCATGCCAAATCATAAAAGATGCTATGAAAGGATCAACATGGCTATTATCAGTATTAATAAGACAAAATAAGAGTTTGACTAATATACTGGTGTGTTATAAAAGAAAGCAATTATATTAAACATATATAAGGTTCTAATAAAAATTATAATGAAACTTTGTGATGTTTTTCTATTCTTCTGTGCCAATTTTCATTGCAGTTAGTGGAAGAAAATTTTAATTGGAAACATAGGTATATAGAAATCTCTATTATTAGAATGTAATACATTGTCATGACTCACTTACTGGTTTAGAATGATATATTGTACAACAGCTACATATACTTCTTTCCTTTCATTCTTATAATCTGTCAGCTGGATATTATTTGGAAAGCTATAACATAAAATTGTACTGAATATTTTTGCTTTTATGATGCCTTGTTGAATATTTAAGGATAGATGATGATTCATGGTTTTTACAAGAAACTTTGTAAATCACACTCCCAGTGACATCAAAAATATTCAACATTTAACAAGAAATGAATACTGAATAAGAAATTTCCTACCGATTTTCTATAAATATATTCAGTACAAAAAAAAATGATGTTTAAAAGAAAGATATTATTATTTTATTAACATTAAATATTTTTATTTGATTTTCATTAAACATTTCCAGAGAACATTAGTTAATATTTTTTGCTGTAAATTTAATTAACTTAATTAATTTGATGAATTTATATTAACAAAGATTTGAAGATGAAAATCTAATTTCATATAAAAGAAAAGTGATATCCACCAATAACAAGTCAAACAAAATAACTTTTCTGTCAAAATGTAAAGTTCTCAGTTGTAAATTGATAATCCTATAAGCTCAATAGCTTCACATAATTGTAGATTAATAAAAGCATTTAGTATAAATGTATTTTGTTAAGAATATAAAACAGTGATGAAAAATTGGGATTATATGATAAATATATGTTTTCATTGTTTCTCAGAAATTATAACATGTAATTATGTGCTTGATGATTTTATTAGGAATTAACTGCTTAATTTTATTTTATTATATATCATAATTTAATTTCAATAAAACTAGAAATCAAACAAAATAAATAAATATATATTGAATTATGTATTATCATAATTTGGTAATATTTGGATTGTCAAAAAAAAAACTTAGTAAACAGTATTAGAAATTTTAATGGAATAATTCATTTGGTTTAAATATTTTTCTTTAAATTTTTTTTTTTTTGTCAAAAGAAGAAAATCTATATATTGAATTATTTTGATTATTTTTAAGCATAACTTTCTGTGGTATATCTTGCATTTTACAGGCATATTCAATTAGAAAAATTACGAAATGCAAGTGTAAAAGAAGATTCTTGTACATTATGCTGTGATGGGGTTGCTACTATCAAATTAGATCCTTGTGAACATAGGTATGTAAAATTTACATTAAAAATATCCAGTAACGTTTGTTTTTCACGTTTTACTATATTAAAAAAATTTTTTTTTTTTTTTTGTTAAAATTATGTAAACTTTAATGTTAATCATTTTATTTTAGTTATTGTTCATGGAGGAATTATAAATACTTTTTATTTGTGTTGATTAAAACAGAAAATTAGAAACTGTTATCAGTTAAATTAATTAAGTGGATTTTGATAATTTATTTACGTATAATATTTAAAAATAGGCATGGTTTAGCTACTGATGTGTAAGCATTGTAAAATTTGAAATGCTAAAACTTTTGTACTTTGAAACAGTTTTTAGAATTTGTTTTCTATATGACTGAAGATAGTAAGATTATTTGAAAAAACCAGTAATTAGTGAATTATAAAGATAATGTAATTTATATTTTTAATTAAAATTTAACAATGAAATATAAATTGACAAGAATGATGATGATATTGTTTTTTCAGAAAATATCTTTGCTTATTATAAATATAGTAAACTGATCATTGGTAAAATACACAAATTACAATTTCATTTAATTTTCTTTCAAGAAATTTTTCTAAATAATACAATTAAATAACAAAATTAATAAATTATAAAAAATTATAATAATAAAATTAACAAAAATCACTTTACCCAGTTTATTTCTACTTATTTTTTCAGTACTTCTATTTTTTTTCTTGCTATTAATAAGCAATATATACATATATTTTTTACTGATAAACTTCAGAATATTGTAAATTGTTATGAAATTTATAAATATTTGAATAATAAAGCTTTTAGAATTTTCTGACAATATTGTTGAGAACAATCTTTTTGTTTAAATTTAAATTTTAGTCTTATATAAACTATAAATATCTTTAGGCGAAAAATCTTATAACTTTAAATGCTTTAAATATTTGTATAATTTGTTTTTGGATGCAATTACAGAAAAATTAAAATTTGCATTCTTTAGCCTCTAGTTGCCTTTGGAGATATAAAAGTATTTAAGACTATGAAGTTTTACATTTAATATTCATTTATTTTTAAATTCTTTTTCCTTTTGATTTTTATGATAATGTGTGTTGTCATATGAAATATCTTTGTTTACATTCTAAAGTGTTTAATTCTTTTTAATATGAAAATGCTATTTTTGAAATACATTACATGTTTTTCAAAAATAATTAATTTAAAAATTTTAAAAAAATTTTATATGAGAAAAGTTTCTCATTGCATAAAAACATTAAAGTTTGGAAAAACTGATTACTTTTGAAATTGATCCTGATCTCATACCTTATTCAATTGAATTTCATATAAGGTAAAGGGCCTGATGAATTGTAATGATTATATCATCCAATAAGATGCTGGGATTCTATTTTGTTTATCTAACTACTGTTCAGAAATTGTCACATAAATATTTATTTTACTACTATCTCATTACTTGAAAGTAATTTAATAATAATTATAATTGCATATAAGTGTCACTTTAATATAAAATGAATCTACACTGTTTGGTTTAAAAAACTGAAGCAGAATACTTTAAAATGGTCTGTAGTTCTGATTTTGTTAGCAAAATGGCAGAAAATGACATTGATATTTGTTGACTAATATAAATGTCAGTAAATCAATTAATAAAATAATTTTATTTTTGTTTTATTTCATATGGAAAAAAAGTAATGTCATTGAAAACCTTCTTGACAATAATTGACAAGAAGGTTTTCAATAAAGGTATAAATAATTCTCTTATGTCTTAATCATCAATGAAACTGACTAACCACTTATCAAAAATTACCTTGAAAAGTTCACTCAATACAATATACATCAGCAGATTCTTAATTTTATTCTATGTCTTTTATGGGACTACATCTATTTTACTTTATTTTATTGTGACATAAAAACATTTGCAGAACGACAATTTTTGATGTATGTTGAATATTTGAAATTATTGAAGATATTTGTTTAAGTTAGTGTTATATCCAGAATTTCAATTGATCTAAAATTTTTATTATACTGTAATACAAATGGATAATGATAGAATGAATATATTTAGAAGACAAAACATGTAATATGAAAAATGTTATACAAAAATATACTCTTAAATAAATGAAAATATAAAATTTCTACAATAAATTTATTAATTAGATATAACTTTTCCATTGTTTTTTAATCATTATATCATCATATATCATCATTATGCTGCTTAAAAGTAAATAAATCTTGATAATTTCTTCTGATTGATTATTACACAAAATTGATTACTAAATTTTCATAATTTAAAATTGAGATGTGAATTTTGGATCTTTTCTTTTTCACTTTTTCATTATGTAAATTGAAAACAAATTCATTATTTACTTTTAGTATCTTTATTTAAAAGAAAAACAAAATGAAATATGTTTTACTGATAACATATATCATTAGATATTAGAGCAAATTAATATATTTACAAATTGAAATTTATATTAGTTTTTCATGAATTTTGTGAAATATGTATTTTAGAATTTTACTTTGCAGCTTGAATGTAAATATTTTAAAATGATATTTTAAGTTTAGTATGCTTAGACTATGTTATTAGAATGAAAGTGTTGTGCACATGAAATTGCATATTGCAAGTTATGTTGCAATTCATTTGTTTATGGAGGGGATAAAATAAAAATGATCAAAACTGGGTTAAAATTAGAAAGGACAACATGAGGCAATTATTCTTGTCATTAAGAAGTCAGAGGTGAATAAATGGAATAAAATTTCCAGTGTTTTTCTTTTCTCCATTAGCAGCAAAATTATTTTCTTGATCATATGGTAATATAAGATAACAGATGAAGATCTTTATCCTGTTTGGATGTAGATGGATATCTGTGATCAGCTTTAAAACAAGCTTTTCATCACAGGAAAGTTATGCTTATCTTATGGTGCCAAATTTATAGTGGTATACACCATAGCTTTTTAAGAATTGGTGAAATAACAACAGAAAATTATGCTAAATTGCAAATAATGCATGAAAAATTAAAGATAAATCAATCCAGTATTAGTGAAATGGAAAGGTATAACTGTGTACAAAACGACTGTAAAAACTGTACAAGTTCCATGAATTCATTTTATCAAAGAATACCAACTTTTACCACAGAAAATATAAATGATTTACTCTCTGACTAACCATATGTATAAGCCAATGGTAATTATTTTGCACAATTAAAGTCACAAAATCAAAAATTATTTATTTAAACTTTGTAAAAGTACAATAGATAATACTTTAAAAATAAAAATGTTAAAAATAGAAGAACTGAAGACTAACAACTTTGGCTCTTCCTTTATTTTAAGGCCACTTAATTGTTTAGGAATATCTAAGTGCTGAAAAAATTCTGTACACAAATTCAAGGGATGTCTTATCAGTTACTCCTTAACCAGGACAATAACAGTAATCCAAAATACATGTCAAACGTTTTATACTTGGATTTTAATAATAGTTGTCTATTCTATTTTTACAAGTTTTTAATAATTAGATAAAATGGTTAAAAACAAAAAATTTTTCATTTGAACTTTCCCATTCAAAATGGCAATCTCATATGCAGTAATTTAATATTTATAGTAAAATTTCTTTATATTATATTCGTATATATTAAATTATGGTATCTTAATTAAAGACGAATTTGATTAAATTTGAAAACATGTTTCTGTAAGAAATTGGTTATTTATTTTTGACTTCATTTATTTATTTTTCCTAAATTAGTTAAATAGTTTCATATGTAAAAGCCAAATTTTATAAATCTTAACGTTCTCAGAAAGTTCTATCATTAAGTAAACATTTTGAAACTAAACATTGTGAATGGACATTGAGATATATAATTGAATTTTAAATCTATACATGAATTATATTAATTTAAAATTCAGTTGTCTCATTGAGAATCACTTCACTATCTCATATCTGAAACTTCGTTATCGTGCGTTTACGTCATATTATTCAACATTCACTTAATGCCATTATTTACAGCGGATATATCATCATCGCCTTATGATTGTTCTTTTCCCACGTCACAATTGAAAAGTTTCTCATATCCGTTCTTTTAAATTTGGAATAAATAATTTAAAAATTTGTCGAGTTTTTAAATCAGTTTCGATAATTTTCACTCTTCTTTTAATCTAAATGTATTGTAGATGGGTTCTATTCATATTTAGTATGTTTGAAAGCATTATATTAAATTTCTTTTGCTTTGGTATTTATACAGGATATTTGAAGCGTTCAATGTCATAACGTTGTAAATTCCATTTTTTTCTAAATGCGTTTTATTGGGCTACAATTTGAAAAAATTGTAAACCTATAAATTTCCACTGTCGTCCATCAGTCCGTCTGTCTTTCCTTAGTATCGAGAACGGAATTAGATAGATGAAAGCCTAGACCATATATGGAAACCTTAAGGATAGGAGGCCCGATTAACTATATAAGAACTTCCGATGCAAACCGGAAGTTACGTTATTTCAATTAAAAACTTCCCCTAAAAGTAATTAATAGATTACCGTCACAACTCTGTTGCTAACGAAGAAGTATGATGTACATGGGCAAGACACTACTAATTCGAAGTGGAGAGCATATATTTTAAATAAAATAAATTAAAAATTGCAGTCCAGCGTTGTGACGATGTCACAATAAATAATCGCTCGTTGAAGAAATGAATTCTAAACGCAATGCTTTCTGCTGCAAAAAATATTGTGGCGTAGTAAGTGGCTGTATTTTGAAGTTTAATTTATGTGTAAGTCATAACGTTTTAAGTGCCAAAGTGCAAGTCACGTGAATTTTGGCGCTTAAAACGTTATGGCTTAGGTCTGCATCATTTTGTTATTCCAGAGAATTTGTAACCTAGTAAATTTTTTTACCATTTTATTGTAAATTGAAATTAATTCCTTCAGTAGAAAAAGTGTTTCTCTCTCTGGAAAATTTTGATTTTTTGGCAATTACAACATTATGCACGCTTCGTTTTTCATTTATTCATGCGCAAAAGAGATATTTCCAGCATTTTACGATAATATGTATAGCTTATGGAGCATTAATTCCACTTCCATCTTTACAGTAATGTAAATTATGTACGTTAAATGAATTATCATGCGGAAATTTCACTGCAATACATAAATTTTCAAACATAAGATCAAAAAACAAATTGAAAATATGACCTTCACAAATTAACATACGATGCTATGAAGCCTTTATAAAAGAGCCAGCATGATGCAGTCTGTTAATTGGTAGAGCATTGCGACAATGCCTTATACTTACGAACACTACTGTGAAATGGTTATACTTTATGGGAAATTAGAAGTAATAACATAGATTCCAACTGACAAAAGTTTTCTAGCTGCCCAAGACAAGATGTTTTGTACATTTACTGTAACAAAATGAAGCTGTTTTTGTATTAATTTACATAATGTTGGGTTTTACAAGGTATTTTTATAGTCGGAGATTATTTATATGTTATGATAAATCTTCCTAAAATGATTTTCTTTCGCTATCTTTATGCTTGGGAGAGACGGAGAAAATTTACATATTGCCACGGAATAACCATGCGATTTAAACGTGTCCCTTTTTTGAATGAATGGCTTTATTTTACTGTAAACATTGCGGTGGAACTAATGCTCCATAGGCTATGCATATATGCCTGCAAGGCAGGAAAATTTTCTTTTGCACCTGGATAAGTGTAAGTGATCACCTGTACATTTCACTAATAATAATGCAAAAATAAACAAATAAATTTATCATATATAGATATTACTATTGACCAATTTAAAGCAACTCTCTTAAATTTTAACTAGAATTAGATTTCTAAATACAGTATTTCGATTATCGGCATGTTGATGTATTCGTCAGAGAATTAATTAATTCTCTATTAAAGTGAACAATAGATAAAGCAATAAGATATGTTGTTATATAATGATATAATGTCATATCGCTTTCCTTTCATAAATGTAATATCACTCGAATAAATAGATAATTTCTTGGTGATAGTTGTGGTTGTGTGTGTTTTTATTTTTATAGATTGAATATATATGTATATAGCCTATATTCAACAAATAAGTTTACTTTGCTTAGAGATTTAAAGATTCTTTTAAGTTTAACAAGGACTGTGAGAAATTTATTAAAATAATAAATGATTAATGAATTTTAAAAAATGGAATAATATTGAATTTTAACTACTGAAGTCCGTTATATTTGATTAGTGCTATCTTAATTATAAACGTATGTCTCTACAGTTAAGTTCACGTATTTACATGAATTTAATTTTGAGTGTTTGTTGTTATGACTTTCTTTGGAAAACAGTAGCTTAATTAAGAAACTGCTGACCTAATTAAACACGAAACTAAATTACTCTGGTATTGTTAATCTGTAGTTGATAAAATGGACAGTATTTCACAAATAATTGAAGAAATTTATAAGGAAATACACAAACTTGCATTTATGAAAGTAACGATGCTATAACTTCAATTGGCACACAAGATACGTAACTTAATTTTATAGTGCTACAGTAAATGAGAACAATTCTAATAATCTTATAACTTGAAGTGATTTATTTCTATAACAATACATCTCAGTCAGTTTATGTAACTTTATATGTGGAAAACGTATTGGATTCTTATCGAACACAGAATAATGTTGGAATATCACTATGTTCAGAGTTCAGGAATCTGTGATGATTTGTCACTGCTTTATCACGGATTGCTTACAAATTCAATTATGACTGGTTTCAAGTTGACTAATCTGAATTAATCTGTTAGTCCGAATAATTAGTCATAATTGTGTCATGCTTTTATTAAAAAATGAAATGCCAGTATGGCATTTCATTTCTTAATAAAATTCAGCATTATGACTGGTATGACTGGTATGGTATGGAACAATTATGACTGGTATGAAATCTAAATTAACATCCAGATGTTATAATTGTGTGTAAAATGCAGGTATTACTTTAATAATTGTGGACCACAATCTGCATCTAGTCCTTCAAAGGTTTTTCAAGACCATGGAAAATATCCGTCAAGAGTAAGGTTGGAGTCACACTTACAGAAAAAAAGCTCACTGAACAAACTTCTTCGCCATCTAGTGTCAGTTCACATTACTAACAGCTGGACAGCTCACGCGGTTTTTCGTTTTCAGCCTTGGGCAGCACAGCAACAACATCAGTGACGTTGTAAACACTTCATCACTCCTAGGGATCTGATTGGTCAACATCTACATTTTGTGTGACCAGAAAAATTTCTACTGAGCACCTCTCTACTTGATTTTCCAGAAATTTTACGCGTGAGGGGCATAAAATGTTTATGGATTTTGCTTTCAGTTTACGTTTTCAGTGGTGTTTTTCTGTAAGTGTGACCCCAGCTTAAAAGTGACTTTACAAAATATGCCTTAAATTGCACGTCATTTTCTGCTCAAACGTGGAAACGACTCTATTGCACAATATTTCTGTAATGTCATTTTTTATTTTCCTGACTGTTATGTAACAGGGGGGAAGTACGGCGATCGGTCAAAAATGACACAAGTTTTAGATTATTGATTCAGGATCTGCAAAACGAAGTCCAGAAGTGCAAAAATATTGGGTTTTTTACTGTATGTATGGATTTTAATGTGCGTGGGAGCAAGATTTTTTCCTCCCACTTTGAAACTTAATAGCCTGTGCCTTTTTTAGAATATTTCTGCAATTTTGCAGGGAGATTTGTGTGTTAGGGAAATGTTTCTAGAATTTTTCAGGAAAATCGGATCATTTGTTCGGAAGATATGGCCTCACCTTGTTAATATTTTCCGAACCAATCTGAAGACTTCAAGATAATGGTAGCAATTTTTAGGATGAAAACAAATAAAGAATGTCGGGAAAGCCTAGCAGTAACATCGCCAGCTTTTTTTATGATATTAACAGATTCGTTTATTTATTATTATGTTTATTTTATAAAACTTGTTATACATTCTTTATGTACCAATTATGTTCTTTTTATTTATTATAAGAATATAAAAAATATGAACGATAATTTTCTGAAAATAATATTCAGTTCTAAAAACATTTACACGAAACATATAATTTAGTACTTATTATTTGTAATTAATAAATATAGCTTGTGTGATAACCCTTTCAAATAAGTAATGTACCATATATTAAAAAAAAGGATTAAATGTTAATTGATATACACATTTATTAAATAGATAAATTAAATAGATAATTTTCAGTTTTTATATTGGTTATGTTTCAATTTTATAATGGTATTATTTGAAAAATAATAAATACCATTATAAAACTGAAACATAATTACTCACCTCGGTTCGAATCAAGCAAAGAATGGACTAAAGCAACGGTGGGGTTTAAAAATAACAAAAGTATTTCTTCAGTTTAAACTTGCTCATTTTTAAGAAGAATTCGCTTCGAAAGAAAAAGTGAATGGGTTAAACGATTTGCAACAGTTTGAGAAAATATCTTCATATGTATATTTCCTCCTTTCTTCATATTTTTCTGAATATAGAAATTGTATATTCAGAAACAGCTATGACAGAAAAGCTACTGTTAGTCACAGCTGTTTGTAATAAACAGTTGCTCGTTTTCGAAAATCCTCGACCAACTAACAGACTGGCCACGTGAAATTTTTCGGGTTTACGTATCCAGCACTAAAAAGGAGCCAGTTTTCCACTGAAAGCCCTCCAGGGAGACACTATTCTGTTGACAGATTTTTTTTCTTACTATTTTATTAGTTTGCCTATCATCACTAGCCTACAGGATTGCTTTCAACAATATCACTACTTCTGCCAGAAATGTGTACCAGCCGATGGAATATATATATTCCATAGTAAGAAAAAAATATCGTGAGAAAAATTTCAAAAATAATAAGTTATAATGTGATATACAAATAAAAAAGTAAACCAAACCTTATACTACGTTACTGTTAAATAATTATAACTAAAAAATACTTTAAAACATTGAATCAGGAAACTGTCGATCACGGGTTCGCCGGTAAAAAAAAAAAAAATATTTTCAGAACACTGTTGTAAATCATTTCCTGTGACTAACAGTAGCTTGTCTATCATAGCTGTTTGGACCTCATTAGCGATAACAAATCAGGTAAAAGTCTTAAAGACCAAAATAAAGTAATTGCCGAAACAAAGACCGAAAGAATGCCCTGACTTCTAACACTGTCTTCACGTTCATCGTCGTATAAGGATTTTCGTCCATCGGGAATCACCGATTACATTTGTAGATACCTGTTCGGAATATGTGTTGGTCTTAATAGACAGCTCTCATCATCTGCGCTGTCGATTTTGTCCTGTTTAACTTGATTCATTATTAAAACTGTCATAACTCTAGCAACGATGTATCCATATTCGACTGACTTTCATTCTACTTTGCCTCCAAATGTTTCTTCATTCTGCTAAGTCACGTGACTCAGATGACGACCTGTTGAAAATATATAACAACAATAACATTGAGTACATTATAGTTTGCACTAAGTTCACTTTCACCAAATTTAATGACTGTACTGCGTATATACGTGACGTTATTTAAGTCAAATTTTGAAATACGTTAAATATTCTCAAAAACAGTCACCAAGAAAATTTCGTGTGACACTAGATCAGTTCCGCACGATTCTCCAATCTAGGGAGCCGATTTTGTAACTTTTCAGTCAGTAATATCAAAATATTTACCATTTTAAACAGTTTTCGATTGAAGTTCATTTTGAAATAAAATTCTAAACGCAAAGGAAAGTGGATGCTATTGCAGAAGATTCTTATTATGTTTGTTTTCACATAGATTTGACCCCGGATCATTTTCTGTAGTTATACATGGGACTACATAAAAATGTTTTCTGAGAACTATATAGATTGACTGATGATACGGCGCAAACTTTGCTCGAAATATCAACTACGAAATTTACATCTAATTTTATGAAATCGTTAAAGAAATATTAATAAATGCCATTTCTCGCGTTAGTTTGTAAGTATTGTACAGTCAGTATACGTGTATATTTCTATAACTTATCTAAAATACGAAAACTAATAAAATTTTATTATGCTTTAATTTTTTGAATCGCGACGAACTAAATTTTTTTCTAGGACTTTCTGAAGGAGTGAATGGACAATTCCAGACGAAATTGTTTATATATCGTTAGCTTTTTGAAGTTTACTGAAGAATCAATTGTTTGCGTCCATTCATGAAGAACCGAGTTGTCTTGATATAAATTAATTGACAATGGATTGAAAATCATTAATTCTTTGAAGAATTCAGATTGTCCATGAATTGATAGTCAAGTTTTATTTTTTTCTAGATGATCATGTCATTCTTCTTATATCAGATAAATTCATCATTACAGAGGTCACCGTGATTTAATGGTATGAAACGGCATTATCTTGACGTTTCAGTCTTCTTTTTTCAATAGTAAGATTTATTGAGCTGTAATTTGAAAAAAAAGTTGATCTATAAATTCCCATTGTCGTCCGGTCGGATGTCTTTCCGTTATCTCGAGAACGGAGTTAGATACATGAAAATCAAGACCAGATATGGAAACCTTGGGGCAGAGGCCCCGATTAACTATATATGAACTTCCGATACAAACTGGTAGTAACGTTATTTCAATTCAAAACTTTTCTTCTGAAAGCAGTTAATAGATAACCGGCACGACTCCATTGCTAACGGAAAAGTATGATGTCCAGAGGCAAGACACTACAGTACTAATTTGAGGTGGAGAGCATATATTTTAAATGAAATAAATTAAGAATTGCAGCCGGCATTGTGACGATGTCACAATAAACAGTTGCTCGTTCTGTATAATTATGCTTTGTCAAAAGTATGCAACAGTAATTTGACATTTATATTGATATGATAAGAACTCTAAATCTTTTTGTGCTAGTAAATTAGTACTGTCTACTTGCAATCTTTTAACTTCTCTGTATTGCTTCAGTTTATTATAAGTCGTATGATTACTGCCTTGGTATTTGGCATGCCATGTTCTCGTTTTTTGTCTGCAAACTGTGTATTTTTGGTGTATTTCATTTTTCATGTTATGTCAACTATGTTTAAATTTGGACATTAGTGTGTTCAACTGTATTATAATAATCTGTTGAACGTTGTTCCTCCTTGACCATACAGGTCAGATGTTTCTTAAGAAAACCCGTCTCAAGTTGGTCATGATAGCTCGTTCTATTATGACCAACCTGAGATGGAGTACGCGGATGTCGAATATGGCGGTCGCTAGGACTCGAGATCGGTAGGAGCATCAAGTGATATCTGATGTCATTTTTTGTAATAAATTAATCTTTTCTTTAATAAGCAACTTCTTTCACGACTTTATTCTCTTTATTGCTTGAGAATAAAGCCGAGCTCTTTAAATAAATTTGCCTGTTTAGAATTACTATGAGAAATAATTGAAATTCTTTTCTTCTTTGGTAATAAGCAACGCCGATGCCGTAAGCAAATAAGCAATAAATCTCTATCAATATAAATTTAGCACAAATAAATGTATCTGAAAATAGTTATTTCCTTTATTATATTCGAATGATAAGTCCATCAGTGACCGAGTGGATAAAACCACTGAACATCGCGAGGGGCAAATCCTCGACCAACTAACAGACTGGCTACGTGAAATTTTTGGGTTCACGTATCCAGCATTAAAAAGGAGCCAGTTTTCCACTGAAAGCCCTCCACGGAGACACTATTCTGTTGACAGATCGCCAATGTGTTGCGTTGCACTCCACTCCAATTCACTATATCGAATAAAAGATATATTTGATGTTTTGAACAAATATTGTTTAGTAATTTAGTTGCACTTTAAGAAATTAGAAGGGTTTTAGGTTTTATATAATTTATCTCTCTCATATTTCTACTTTTTATACTTTTCATTATAAGATGCAAATTAAGGGTTTAGCATGTTTATATACAAAATTACTTTTCAGCGAAATACTAATTGTCACACCAAGTGTATGATGAGCTTATAAGATATAATCAATAAGTATACAGTAATCACGTAATCAGAGTCCGCTGTTACTCTAAAAATTTCAATTATAAATTTTCTCTTCTAAATACGTTGTACATTTCTGTGTTAAAGGTACTTTGTTACTAAAGTCATTGGAGAACGTTATTAATATCTCTGTAGTGAATTTGAAAATGTAGAAAAATGCTAATAAAATGATTTATTCAACTTGTAACGAACAAATATTAAGGCCAAGAAAATATATAAATAATTTTTTTTTTATTAAAGAAATACAAGATAGTAAAAATGAGGATCTTCAATACTTTTAGCGAATACAGTAATTTTTTTTCCCTCAAGGGAATGTTTCATTTGCAATACTTTTGTTACATGCGACCTATTTTTTCTAACAAGATCTATTGTTTGAAGATTGAAATACAGTAAAATATTTAAAGATATTTATTAATCTAGTGAATGATGAAGAGTTATATGCATGAAAATGATAGATATTTAACCGTTTTGAAGATTTTAATTGGATGATCAATATTTATAAACTTTGAAAAAAAAGGAAATGGAACAATGTTTCAATTAATGTTTATAAAACTGCATTAGTTCTAAAGTTTGCTTTTTCAAATTTAAAAGTCATTTAAAACATTTTTTTGGCCCATTTCCAATATTTCGGAAGAAAAATCTTTTCAATTTTAAAACAGGTTAAAAATATACAAGAAGCGTTATGAATAATTTGTGATTTCTTCTTATACTATTTAGAAAATAAAAACAAAACTCGGCAATAATTCATTCTGAAAGAAAACACTAAAAAAGTCAGTGTGTGTATAATTTTGTCCTCTCCATACCTCATGAACAATACTTACGACCTTTATTTGGAGACATTTCTCCACCTCAGCATGCGAATTTTATCTACTGATAAACGTCCTTTTGGTGATAGTATAAATACAAAATTATAATTAAATAAAGGAATCTCTGATGTGAAGTTAGTCGTTCACTTTGCATAATCGACAGAAGTATGCAAGAGTGAAAATAACGACTTCGTAATGTGAATAACATATGCAGATAAAGCGCGAAACATGGATTCACTTATGTTTTCTCAATTGTAAATAAAATATTCGATGGAATAAATAACTAGAAAACGGAAAACATTAAGAATAAAGCATCATAATATAAATATTTTTATATATATAATGATTGAAAATATCGTACAATACGATGTCATATCCGAGTTATAGCGCATTTACGGAGGTAACATATGGTAAGTCGAGTATGTTTAAGTGATTCAACGATTAATATGCCGAAAATATGATTCTGACGAACCGATAACATCGATATTGGAAGAGATTATAGTGAAGTATCAAACTATCATTGCCATTCTTTATTAGAAAATTGATTACAGTATTAGAAGAAAAGGAAAGATAGAATCAATAAGCTAGAACGGCCAAAACGAAAGCGGCTGCAAATAAGGAAACTGAATTCAATAATTGATCAAGGACGATGACGATTGTTCCTCCACACTTAGATATTTTCAGTAAGATTGAAGATGTATTCAAAATTCGAGTGTCATGATCAGTGGTATATCGTTTTAACTATTCCTTCAACTGTATATATCATATTTCTGTTCTTCAATAATGTAATGGAAACAATACGAAAGTAGTTTGATTTATATAATTAGATGAAGAAAACATTGTTTTTTTCGGTATTAAAATTATATAGAGGAGAAGGTGGTATTATGGAACACTGCGAGTATTATGGAACCACCCAATTTCGAACTGATAATAAAGGCGAACTGTAGCGGAATGTGGCTGAACTGAACCAAGCAGAAATCCATAGCAAGGGGAAAACCCGTTTTACTTCAGTTAAACAGTTGTCCTTAATTAATCAGCAAATTTGCTTTTTTCAAAATTCACAAGTTTTGAATGCTAAGTGAATTTAATTATTTTTAAAATATAAATCATGTAGTTGTAGGTTCACTGGTGCATGTATTCCGTTCCAGAGACTTAGGGGTACATATTAATCTGTGTGATGTTCACGTTTTTTAAATTTTGGTCTCGACAGACATAAGTTAATTCGAGATGGCGATGCGTGAAATACGGACCCCATTGGTACTTTTACAGTAATATGGAACTCAACTCCTCCGAACTTTCTATTTGCAAGCAGTCATTCCTCCAGAGCAATTTGTGAAAAAGACACTAGGTAGAAAGCCAATTCTTCCCGAGAATATCGAAAAAGAGCTGTCGGAATATATATATATTGTTGATGGAGGTCATATTTTTCTATTATAAAAGCATTTTTGCGATAAAATACATTGGAGTAAATAATTTGATAATTATTTAACATTTTTGTCCTTTCCTATTTGTTTTTGGCTACATTAAAGCATTTTAAAAATATATATATAGTAAGGTTCCATATTACCACCCGATTTTCCCTAAGCCTACTTTCGGACTTTTTGTACAAAAGCCGTCAAAAACCATACTTATAATTACACTAGCGAAAAATCCAATTAGGAACATTTAGTTTACTAGTTATCAGTACTTTTCGCACAAAAAATGTGGGTGTAGTTATACCTTGTTTACAATTCACTAAAATGTAATTGGGGTTCCATAATACCACCTTCTCCTCTACTGTATTTGAATAATATATAAATGTAAATAAATACCCACTTGTTTTTTTCTTGTATTTTATACTTAGAAAGTCAAAATTTATAGAATAGAATTTTTCATTTGATGAACATTGGATATTAAATTTCAGATTTCAAGTGTTTATTTAGATATCTCAACCATTTTGTTACAAATATGTTTTAAAAAATAATAGTCCAACGATATATTATTTACTTATATCAAAATCAATTTTAATTAGATTTCCTTAATAATTCTCGTACAAAAATAAAAACATATGAAAATAAATATTAGAAAATTTCACATTCTCAAAAGTTTCATTGCAAATTATATAGGCCTACATATATCATTTACGCTGCAAATGTTTCTTTACTTCAGCTAAGAAAAAATGACATATATATTAAGAAACAAAAATAAGTAAATGCTTTGTAAACTTAAAACCTAGTTTTATCTTTTAGTTAAATTTACACTTACTTTTTCTTCGATTTTCATACCGACTAATGTAAATATTTAATACTGTCTTTCAGTTTTCACTATGTTTTCTTTTCTTTTATAATTATAAGTTATTAAATTATTTTAAGAGAATATTAGAGAATTAATTTTATTATAAGAATCTGAAATTTTGTGAATATTGTATCATATTATTTATTAAACTTTAACACTCTAGTTTGTGTTTTTAATAATAACATATTAACATCATATACACATGTTAACATTATAACATCACCATTAAATGTTGATATTATATTAATGTATATTGTATTTTACTATTCTATATAAAATATTTTTTGAAAGTTATTTATCCCAAATTTATTTAATGAAATTTTGTGAATATTGTATCATATTATTTATTAAACTTTAACACTCTAGTTTGTGTTTTTAATAATAACATATTAACATCATATACACATGTTAACATTATAACATCACCATTAAATGTTGATATTATATTAATGTATATTGTATTTTACTATTCTATATAAAATATTTTTTGAAAGTTATTTATCCCAAATTTATTTAATGAATTTTTGTTTGTAATTGTACACTCTTTATATTTCATATGTGTGATACGATTTATTTCGTACTTTGAAATCAAGTATGACATTATACTGTCTTCAGTTTCAATGTGAGAGATGAAATAGATCATATATACAATCATTGACAAAAAAGTTAATTGTCCGATTACTGCGTAAGTCGACATACATCTTTAGTATCGACATGTCTGAGACATAGTTGTATATCTCACACAGATATGTAGATAAATTTGTGGTCCTATTGCATACATGGTAATACAGTGGAGTACTTTAAAACCGCTATCTCATGATTTTATAACAAGGTTCGCAGTAGCTTACTCTGATCATAATTTTCAATGTGCCTGTTTGGAGTTCTTCGAATGCCAGACGTCTATAAGACGCAATGAGATTAAACGCAACTGATGGAGTTTAAGAAAGACCTGGGCATCGGGTTATTGGAGGCGAGGCAGGATGGCAATTTCGCAGAATTGCCCGCCAGCTGGGTCGTTTTCTGACATGACTGTGAGGTGTTGAGAGTAGTGGATAAATCAGGACAAGTGGATACAGGGCAGGCAGGTTCTAGACACCCCAGACAAATCACCAGGGGAGAGATAATCGTGTGATCGTGAAACAAGTACAAACAACCGTAATGGCGTCTTTGTGCATCATACAGAGATAGATAAAAGTCTCGCTATAAAAGCTTGTGTTTTCCAGTACCATTGACATGAGATTAGCAAAGGCAAATCTGTATGCGTGGCGACCGCTACGCATCTTGCCATTAACATCCAACATCGTCAACTTCGTTTGCAGTGATACCGTGACTGTGAAGCTTGAATTAATATGAGGACTGGCAGCGTAATATCTTTAATGACGAATCTCGTCGGTTCTGTTTAGGGACGGACGACTACCGGGTTTGTTTATGGAGGTCTGCTGGTGATAAGGACATTATTACTGTATATTCTTTCTATGCATTTATTATCAAAATCATTAGAACTACTGTTTGAAAAAAGTAACTTCTTATGTTTTTCATAGCATTTAAAAAATTTTTTCTTCTTCTTTTATAGATTACCTTGAAGTTATCTGTTTAAAGACTAATGATATACAGGGTGTCCAGCTTAGAGGTTTAATAAAAGAAAAATGTATAAGTTGCGTTGTATTCGTATTAGACTGTCGGTGTGATCATTTGTGAGAATCGTCATACCTAGTTATTGCAGTTATTAGGTACCATACATACGCATATGGCAAAATAGGTGTATGTTAGCGGAGGACAAGTTGATAAACCACACTAACTGGCGCAAGTTATTTGGACATGCCGCAACTTACGCTATCCCCCAACTTCCTCTTGGCATGGTTTTTCAATAAGATGCTCCTTATCTGCTCCTCCCTATCTGCGATTTAACATAAAACAATTTCTGAGTGAGTTTCCGAGACAGTAGATTGGTTTTTATCCCACAGGACTTTTTCTATGGGATTTTGTGAATAATTAAGTTATCGTACAGCACATCTATGCATAACTTGAATGATCCGAGAGACAGTCTGACGGGCTGTCGACAGTGTCACATCTCACATGATATTGAATATGTGGTTGAAGTGGAATACAAATTGTACATTACTACGTCACTGTTGTGCGCATATTGAAGTATGTTTGAGTGTAAAAAAATCTGCCAGAGTTTTTGCATCAGAAGACAACTTTTTCTTTATATTTTGACAGGTTTTCAATTTATTCACTTTTCTTATATACTCTAAGCCAGGTATCTTTTATATTTGTCACTTTTTTCCCTACAAAAATTTCGCTATTTATAATTAAAATATTCCAGAAATAGTTAAAAAGCTGTTTCAAGTTTTTCCATGTTTTCAATTATTGAATTAGTTTGTATTTTCGTATTTTTATCTTATCTTCTTTGGAAATAAGCGTTTTAATGTTTGTGTTTTTAAGTGAATATTTATCCTTTAATTAATGCTAAGATAGCATCGGATGCAGCTAATCAATGAGTACTAAAGAAATATTTTACGTTGTTTCGTTTACAGATTGACATAAGAATTAAAGTTAAAATATTTAGATTGATAAAGAAAGAAATTTATCAATTTTATACAAAATTTGTATAAGCTCAATTCTATGACACATTCTCCCATTAATCTCCAACTAAGTTTAATGAATGCAATATGCAAGGAATAAAATTCCCAAAGGATTTAAGTTTCGAATTCTATTTTAAAGTCTGCTATATTTTCCACCATATTAGATGTATTATCACTATTGTTTGATAATGGATTTTCTGTTTTAAAAATTTTGTTATTTCATCACACGAAGTTTTAGCACCGTGACAATAAACAAGAAGAAAGTTTAGAAATTGGCAATTTATAATTCGGCATGTCAAAAATGGCGCAGCTGCAAAAAATTGTTCTGCAGCTGCGCCATTTTTGACATACCGAATTATAAATTTAAGTTGATCTAAATGGTGCATCTAATGCGTGTTTTATTTCTTTTGCAATTTTTGGAAAAAACTTCAGCCATTTCTGTAAGTTTTCCACAAAATTATTGTTGATAGATAGGATGTATTCCACTTTATTACCAAATTTAAGTAAATGTCTCTTTAAAACTGATAGAATTCACCTACTAATTTAGAATTTTTATATTCTGTTTAATAATAGTTCATTATTGTCCTTTCTATAAATAGTAAATCTCTTACTGTAAACTGTACATTTCGATGCATTTTCTTATACCACTAGAGGATGAGGCTCCTGGCTACAGCTGCTTTCTTTTTTCCTCTCAACTCTCTCTACCTGTGGGCACTAAGAGGGCCTCTTTTAGCAAGCCCATTATGGATTCGGCCAGGTTCACAATGGGGAGGTCGGATGGTGCGGAATGGGACCCGACATATCCGGACGGACCACCCCCGAAAAATTTCTAGGAAAATTTCGACCCGTCCGGATTCGATCCGGGTCACCCAGAGTGATAAGCTGCCACCTTGACTGCTCGGCCATCCGGCCGCTAAAGCTACGGTTGCTTTGGCCATACTATCAATCCGGCCTTATGTCCAATATATGTTGTGGTACGTCTTATGTAAGGTCTTCGTTCAACCTGAAACGAAGTAGTAGCCAACTTAATATTTTCGATTTTGGTCCATCAATTCTCGATCCGTAGTCAGATACAGTAAGACCCCGCTTAATACGGGAGATACGTTCGTAGACGACAAAGCGCTAAATGAAACAGCATTAAACGAGGACATTTTAACACAAAGTAAATTGTGAAAGGGAAACACGCGACCAAAAATAAACAGATTTTACTTTAAGTTGTTTTTATATTAATTTGCATAATAATATGTTATCTAACACATAAGCACACAGAAATGTAAAGTTCATTTTTTTGTGATGAAGGTCCTGGTTTTACTGAAATTCTTGTTCTTTTGCAATAAAGTCGTGAAGTTTCATTTGTCGCTTTTTTCTTTCCTTAAGCAAATGTCGGTAGCAAGAGATCTCATCTAAACGCTTCGTCTTGCTTTCGCACTCAAAATCTGAATCATTCGTTACAATTTGATCGACGATTTCGGTTATCGTTAACAAACTTTTACTAAGGAAATCAGTAGAGAAATTCTTTGGGATTTTCGTTTTTAGAATCACTATTTTCCAGTACCACGTGAATTCCTTGTTCTGCCAATTCTTGAAGGTCATCGTTGATAAGGCTCTCACCAGAAACCTGCAGTAACTCCTCAATATCATGCTCGTCTACATCTCCTAGTCCTGCTGTATCGATTAGGTTGACAATTTGGTCAACAATAGGCTCTTCTCGTTGACAATTCATGGATACCTCCAGCCATACCTTTTTCCACACTCCATTCATGTCTATAGCATCCATGATGTTACATTTTTTCCAAAATTGCACCGAACAAACATAGATTTAGGGAAAATACAAAGCTACGACAAATTGCCACCTTTTGCTGATTGGTTCATATTCGGGAATAATCGTATTATATACGAATCAGTGAAATGCCGGATAATTTGAAAAAACGTAAATTTTAATCTTTTTTGGGGGGCTTCGAGCAGACCGTGTTATATCGAATCAGCGTTAATCGAAGTAACGTTAAACTAGGTCTTACTGTATTTTGTATCATTCTATCAGTGATTACTTGACTGCAAATCTTTTTCAGTTCGATTATAGTGAGTAATCGGAAAATATTTTAGTATTTATTATATTTATAATTCAATGAAGATATTCATTAAAAATAGAAAAAAGTAATAAATTTATTTCGTTATTAACTGAAGAAATTAAAGCCGCCTAACGATCTAGACCAGAGGTCCTCAAAGTAATCGATATCGATCCCTTGGGGTTGATAAGGCATTTTTGTGGGTCGAAAATTAGTAGAGGGTCGATTGAAAATGGTTTATTAAAAATTATTAGTCCAATAGATTATGTATATGACAGTTCGAGATGTAAAATTGCGCACTAAATAGATCTTTTCTATGAAAACGGTGTGTGGAATAATACTGGCCCACCATATTTATTTATTTTATCATTAGCTGTATTAGCAAAGTAAGAAAGGTCGAGGGTCCTTGAAGGATCGAGAGTCAAGAGTTTTGGGATTCTTGATTTAGACCCCTTAAACATAAGTGCATCATAAGCCCACCAGTGGCCAAGCAGTTTCGTTCCCTGAACATTGGAAGTTCGGTCGTGGGTTCGCGCCTCGCCAGGACGGGCTGGCCACGTGGAATTTTCCTGGTTTTTCTCTATTTTGAAATATATATGTATATACAGTATATATATTTAAAAAATGGTTTGTTATACAGCACCGAATTGTAAAAATTTGATAGCCGAAGATATAAGATTGTTTCGTTTTCCATCTGATAGATCAAGGGGAGTGATGATTTAAGAGTTAATATAAGTAATGGTTTATTGATGATTATATACGGAGGAATCAGATTTATTAGAATTTAATAATAATAAATTTTCATCGTGAATAATTGAAGAAATGCTGCCTTAAAGATATTTTGTCTCAAAGTGACATATTATTGTTTGATAACGTAGGCTACTCAACTTTCTTATTCCATATTAGTACATTAAGGAAAAAAACATGATTTGCTTACATTTAAGAAGCGTGAAAATTTCTGCTGTATGAGATTTGTAATAATATAATAAATGTTTTAATAAATGATTACTTGCTTAGAACACTACAAAAAATTATTTTCCTTTGTAGTTGATATTTTATTTTATCAGGAACAACAGCCATACAAGATTAATTGAATATATTCAATAAGAAAAATTCAACTGAAATGTAGTGCATATTTTATAATTATTATTGCTTTTATAAATTCATATTTTGATACAAATAATGCTATTTACTGCATGTACTGTCATTCAGTATAAACATGTTGGTTGCATTTTCTGAAGTAACAGTTTTAGCGAAATTAGAAAATACAGTATCAGGTTACTAATAGAGATTTAAATATTTTGTTGTTAGATGAAATCAAAACTCTAGTATATAAACTGTTTTAATATTTAACACTTATTATAAAATTTTTGCAGCATGCATCATTAAACTGGTTTTAATTAATCCTGTTTAAATTACATTAAAACATCGTTCTGAGATCAATACTAGTCTATAGACTGTTTATGGTAAAGTTTTGGTTTTCTAACAGGTTGTATAACAACATTATGTAATTACATTAATTAAAATATCTATAATCGTGAGGTAGATAATAGTAAGGGCTTATCACACCAATGATAATGGGCACAAACGCTCAAGAATCAAAGTAAAAACATTTAATAAAAGAAAAAGGGGGTGTACAATAAGATAGAAACCGAAAAACCCAAACCCTTATATAATCATCTTATTGTACACCTCTTTTTCTTTTATTAAATGTTTTTACTTTGATTGTTGAGCGTTTGTGCCCATTATCATTGGTGCGATAATCCCTTACTATTATCTACCTCACAGTTAGATATTTTAATTAATTTAATTATACTTAGGGCTAAAAGCAATTTCTGTAATAATTATGTAACATTATGTAACTTATTAAACAAAATAACAGTTTTATTAAACGGAATAAATGTTATATGTTGTTTGTGGACTGAAAACACTCTTTAAAATTTAAAATAAAATATAGATAGTAATTGAAATTAAAACTTTCAGTCATTTAAATTAATATTTCGTAATAATTTAGAGTAATGTAACAGTCAAATTGCATATTCTAATGAATAATTGTTTCCTAATAATCATTTTATTTAAAATAAACAATAAATAAAGTTGAAGTAGATATTTCTATTTTTTGTCTACTGTTTAATAAATTTTTATAAATATATTTATTTAATTCTCTATAAAAATAAATAAATTTAGTTTTTATATGCATAAGAAAGTTCCTAAATGAAGGAAATTATTATCTTTGAAGGTTTAATTTACATAATATGTAAAGTTTGTGAGAATGGTTTTCTTTTCTCTTCATCTAATTTTAATTTATAAAAATGTTTAATCTAAGCTCCTGTTTGCAGTTTCTGTAATATAAAAGTGATCAAATTGTAACGGAAATATAATATTTTCCAAATATAAATAAGATTAAATGCATAATGAAAAGTTGTTTCAAAAACGTACATCGATTTGCGGTTTTAGATCGTATTCTAATTTTCATCGTAATTCCAATTTTTAATGGCAGATATCACGACTACATCGTAACAATTTTGAAAATAATTTGAGTATTTAAAGTATCAGTTTTCTGTTTCTAAATAGTTGTTGGAAATAGGCAGTAGCGATTCCAGAAATCTTTAAAAGAGATGCAAAAAGGAAACAATATGCCTTACAAATTTTTTTAATACCTGAAGTACTCGGAAGTACCTCCAGAAAGATGTGCAGCTGTGCTCTGCTCATCCCCGTAAATTTGCTCCTGGAAATAGACATTATTATTGGCAAAAATATATCAAATAATGCCTTAGATATTCGTAAAATGGTAAAAGTATATTTCAAACTTTCAAGATTTTTGACAACGCCATTTCATTTGATGATCATTGGTCAATCCTTTCGTAAAGATATAATACATGATAATGATATAGTATAATCTTTATTATTTCTTTAAAATATTTTTCATGATTTTGATCAAATGCATCTGTTTTTATGTATTTTTACAAATTTTAAAATAATTGGCTTTTCTTAATTTTTAGTGAAGTTAATATTTTCGCAATTGGAGAATATTTATGTATTCTCATATAACCTTTATCCGTGAATTAATTTAAATTTAACTATTTGGCTACGTTGAATTTGAAAATAGATTTGGTATGTTGATTAAATAGTACAAATCAAATATTCATATTAAAAGTAATTCTTTCATACAGTTTATGATGGATGTATAATATGACACCCAGTTTTCTTAATGTGCAAGGATTAACACTCCTCTTTTAATAGAAAATTTAAATGGAAATTTTTAATTATACATATTTTACATCTTATTAATATAATATGTAGACCAGTGTTTTGTACTACGTAGTCATCATTTTATAGCATGACTACGATCGAATACCAGAATGGCGAATCTTCAATTTCAGAGTAACATAAATTTAATAATTTAATATGAGAAAAACATAGAATACTTTAATGGTATGCCTTTAAAGGAAAAAAATTATAAAATGAAATTACTTGTTTTTTATAAAATAATTAAGCATGAAAAACTTCAAACTGATCGATCATATAACACGCAACATGCTAGTGCCTTGCATTAATCAATCAATGAGTCAATCACTCATGAAAGATTTCAAAAGACAAGAGTACTTTCCTGAAGCGCAAACAAAAACTCTTTATTGTTTGTCATACATAAAAGTAAGAATGATTCAGCAACTGATAACATTGTAAAAATTTCCTAGATAACTGTTATTTTTTTCAGTTAAAAAAAATATATATTAAACAAACATGGCATCTATCGATATGATACTTCTGCGTACTTTTTATTCGGATAAATTGAAAAATACACGCAATACTTTTCGTGTTTTATCTACTAGTATAAATTAAAATCTTGTGCAAATCAATTCGGTGTGTACTTAATTATTATAGTCATTCATTAATATTAAAAATAAAAAAGAATTAGCAATTTAGATTAAAAAGTTAGCAAATAGAAAATGATTAAACTCAATAAGTAAAAAAGTGAATTTTCTGTTAATTAAAAATGAGTTTATTTTTTAAATTCTTATCTTAAATAGCATAGAAGTAAATTTTCTATTATTCTTATCTTAAAATTGTCACTCAAATTTGAATGTACTGATTCATGCTGTTTATCTTCAGCTGTATTTCCATGTTCATGTAACTTTACAAGAATTTACTTACATATAATCATTTTGCATTTATTTAGAAATTCTAAATTCTGTTTTTTTTTTATCTTTCAATTTAACTTTTGTAAACTGATTATAAGAGTTCATAACAAATTTTGTAACAATTCTAATGTAGGTTTTATTTTTTTTCAAAATATTTTATAATGTATCAGAACTTCGGAGGTTTCTTCTCTGTAACTCTTTCCGCCTGTGGATACTAAGAGGGACTTTTAATCGAGCGATCGTAAGAGTTCGGTCAGTTCTCAAAAATTTATATATCTTTTTCTATAAAGTACATTATGATATACATTTTCGTAATGCATATTATAAAGTTAAAAACTTGATTTTCGTTTACTAGATCTAATTCCTAAGTTCGCTTTTGGTTTCGGTACACTTGAAAAAATCAGCTCTGTCATAGTTATTGCCGCATTTTTAATATGAAACATGTTTTTTTTTTTATTTTAATGCAAATAACGTTTTCAGTTTAGACGAATGCATTATTTAAATTTTGGTAATTTTAATTTCTAATTTCATATCACAATGAAAAATATCGTAGCACAAATTTTTAACGTTTTCCTTGATTTTGAGTACAGCATTAAATTGTTATATATTAAGTATATATTTAATCAAATTGCGTTTGAGCTCAAAGAAATAGGCCTATATATTAATCTCCAACATAAAGTGTATTTATATTTTAAATTTTATAGTCGATATTTAGATCTATAGCCGTTCAATAAAACATTAGCCTACTACGGATTTTGAATTCGAGTTCGATCTATATTATCGTGATTTTTCATGAACGTCATTCACACTTTCCTTCTCTATACTAACCGATCCATTAGTGTTTAAACTTAAAACGGGCAAAATTGAATGTGCCATGGCAGACAAATTCAATTCTAAATGTTATTTTTGAAATATTTTATTGTATTTATTATACTATCGTCCTATTATTACGTAAGGTAAGTAATTTAGATAAACATTTTTAAAAATTTTTGCCAAAAGAATGTATGCGGCATTCACTAAAATTTTTATATTTTCTTTTATTATTTTTTCACTTACTTGATCTTTGCTTTAAATTAATATTTTTAAAAAGTTATTCTGGATATTAATTTTCATATTTAACTTAATTTGAAATTATTTAAATTAAAACAATATTTTATAATGTAGAAAATAGGAAAATAGATATACAACGATTTATTATCGTGAATAAAAAGTTAATGTTTTATGATTTATTCTGTGGTTTATGTAGTTACTTTTTATGGTATTAACACTTTGGGATATCGTGTTATCTTAAACGTTCTTGGTATGGTCAGTAGTACTATAAAGAATCAATATATCCTATGCCGTTGGAGTGGGACAATTGTATTATCTCGATGCTATTGTTGTGGAGCAAAGGTATTAACCCAAAGTCCTTAAGATGGGTCAATGGTAATATCCTTGCCCTTGGGATATAACTTATACTGGAATTCAGTCGGAATCAATTGTAAATTGAAATCTTAAATAAAAACCGTATTTTATTAAAGAAAATATTTGTTTATACAGATATATGTTAGTTTCAAAGTTTCTAGTATTATAATTAGTGAACAAATCTCTAGCCATATTAATTTGATGATAAAGGAGCGTTATTATTATGATTGTACTGTATTTAATGTACTAACGGTGGTTTAATTCGAGATTTACTCGAACCGGTTTGACTTTAGTTTAATGCGAATTTTATTTTCGTTTGGAAATTCGCCAGATTTAAATTAATTGAGTCTTTAATCAATTTCCGGCATTCTGTAAGAAATAATACGATTCATCAAAGGTATTACATAATGTTATGTAGCTGAACGAAAGAACGAAATATCCGTGTATTGAAATTAAACAATATTAAATAATAATTATTAAATTATTACATGCCGTCGTAAATATTTTCCAACAAAATGAAGACATTTAATAACAGAAAATAAAAATATGTAAATAAATGGATTAAATTTAAATTCGCAGAGAAGAGTTAATATCGATTACGATTGGCAAATTTTATACGTAATTCAATAACATTTGTCGAGTAATTTAATTATAAAATATTTTTAAATTTTATTTTTATCGATTTAAAATCGAGACTTTTATATCCTCTATCATCTTTTTTTTTAGTAACACGTTCATTTATTGGTGTATATAAAATCTATTTGTCTTTATACTTGAGATTCTTTGAATTACTTCACCAATTTAAAAAAAAATCTGATAAATCTCAATTTAATATACTGTCTCTAGTTTAAATTAAAATCGAAACGTTGATGTTCCGGATTTTAAATTTATTCGATTACAGCGAATATGAAAAAGTATGTCATAGATGTGTTGCTTAAAATAGAATCTATTTAAGTATGGCAATTGTTTATATAAATAAATAAAAATAACCCTATTATAAACACGAAATTCTATTAAATTATACATAACCGATAGCCATGCAAGTAATTCTCACTGTCATGTCAACAGTATTTGCAATATCTATTTTTAGTTTAAGCTATTTCTTAGTTAGAATGGATTGTTATCTTATCATCTTAAAAGACAATTCAGATACGTTATAAAGTATATTCCGAGAACTCTATCAGTATTGGATTTTCCAAAACATTTTACATAATTTCAAAATATGTAGAATTTTCATGAATTTCTCTATAATTTTTTATGGAAATTCAATCAAATTTATTTTATAATTATACGCATATATTTTTAAAATAAATGAACACTGCAAATTTTTTTATATCCTCTAGTTAAAATTTAAAAAAAAAAGAAAAAAAATTCAGAGAGGATGAGGATGGAGAGCTCTGAAAATTCAGTTCACTGGTTTGGATATAAAAAAAATAAAATAAAAATTATTATACACAATATAAAAATATTAATAAGAATCACGTTATTGATTATTTAAAATTAAATATGTAAAATTGTTTTCGTTATTCATTACTTTTTTAAAGAACATTATTAAAATATTTAAAAATTTGATTTTAAATTTAAAAAAAACAGTATAAGAAAAAATTACTTATAAAATATTCACTTGCATATTATAATGATAAAACTATTTTTAACTATAATGTATTTTATTCATAAATATTGCCAATACTAATTTTATTGAATTGGAATGCTATATTTTACTACAGAAAAGACGACACGTGTATATCATTAATAATTAAAGCTGTGCACAAATAAATAATACATGGAAGAGATTAAAGAATATTGTTAACTGTAAATAATAAATTAAGAATTTTATGTATAAACGTGAAATATGTTTTCAATTATAAAATTCTAATTAACTATATTATTATTATTATTTTAGTTTATAATAGTTAACTAACTAATTATTTTGAATACTTTTTCTAAATACTTCATAAATATTTTATTTATTTTACAGTCTTACAAATCTTAGTTTATAGGTTATTTTACTATAAATTAAATCATGAAATATTTTGCGTAAAAATTAAATTAAATTATTTAATAAATTATTTAAAGTTTATTAAATATTTCACTATTTTCTTAATAGTTAAATATTTGATAATTCCTAATAAAATGATTAAAATTGAAATGTAAAAGGACATAAAATAATGAAAAAATAACAACATTAAATCTAAAGTAAATTTATTTTCTTACGTAATCGTATTTAATACTTAAACACTCGAATTAATTTATTATTATGAGTAAATCAAATATATCTCTATTATCTAAAATAATCATTATTTATTAATTACAATTTGTAATTAATTTGAAAAATATTGAAAACAAATATTAATTTTAAAAACTTGATGATAAATTTATTTCGATTTAAAAATAAGATATAACGACCTTCAGTTATAGTTAAAATGTATTTTTTGTCCTTGATAGATGCCATGCAATGCTACAGTTCATGGCAATGTTCGTTTTTCATGTTTTACAGATAGGCAGGAAAAATAATTGAAAAACTGAATTAGATACATGATTATAATGAAGTAATAGAGTTTTACTGTATTTCTGTGAAAATAATTCTAGTTTTATTCATGTTTTAAAAATAATAAACTGTAAATTATATATATATTTAAAATGTTTACGTATAGTTATGAGTCTTAAAATATAAATCTTTATATATTAAAAATACATATTAGGTTTTGGTTTACGGAAATTTTCATAATGCATTAAAATTACAAACCTTAACCTTTTAAAAATGCTAAAAATTCCGTATTAAATAACCTCGTGTTGTTATAATTAATTGAGTAAATTAATGGAAATTAATGTGAAATTTCATGTTTCTGTGAAGATTAATTATCCGAGTCAGTTATAAGTTATATATTTTTATATTTGATTGGTGATTGAAATTTACTTTTTAAAAAATAACTTCAATCGCAGTTGTATAATAATCTTTAATTAAAGTATTACTATTATCTGAAAAATTTTGGTTTGCTCTTCGTATATTATAACAATAGAATAGATGACGATAATCCCTAACGATAAGGAATTTGATGTAATTTTTTTTTTAATTTCAATTCGGTAATGCATTATATAAATTTGAATATGAAAATTTGGAGTAGATCTTTTAAAAGTTATTTTAAAAAATTTCTATTAGGATTTTTTAATAGAAATATTGAGATTAAATAAGTTTGAGTAACAGCCTTTACTATCATGCAAATAGGAGTTGTGACGATAATTTCGACACCATCGGTGCAGATCTTGAATAAGAACGAAAGAAAAGAGATAGGAAAAAACGCTTTGCCTAAATTTGAACGAGGTTAGAAAAAAACTAGGTCAGTGAATTATGCAGAAGCGTAGAAGGAACGAAAACGGATGTTCCATTCTCCAGTTCAGGGCGCTTGAGGACCCACGGCTGCCCCCGGTGTATAATCCCCCACCCTGGGGTGGAGACCCTTTGTGCCGACCGTCCCCACGGGTCTGGGGAAAAAAGCAGGACAGATGTCCCGAATTCATTGTATTTCTCCCCTCTTCCAACGGTTGCATGGGGGCCACCTTTTCTTTTCGTCGAGTGTTGTTCAGACAGGAAGGAAAAGTAGGTTTCCTGTGGGTCAAATAAGTGACGTTGCTTTATTATTGATGTAATCTCAATCAGTTCTAGATACAAATGGTAAAAATATTAATATTTTTAGGAAGTGGTCGCATACCTATCTACTTGCAAAATATTTATGTAAATATTTTGCATACTTTAACAAAATTGTCAATGACTCATCATTTACAGATAGCGCGTATTATTTTAAGAAAAAAATATAGAAAAATTATTTTTAAAAAAATCGCAATTTAAAATAAAAATATGAATTTATAGTCATATTCAAATAATATCAATTATAATCAATTATCATAAATTTTCTGACGTAGTTGACCTTGTTGTAACCTTGAAGGTACTTAAACTTTTTTCTTATATTTTATGAATGAATTTGCACCCTCTAATGTTATAGTAATCATATATAATATTTAGTAATATTAAATTTATATATATATATACAACAATTTAATTATGTATGTAATAGTTATATATATAATTAAATTTGTTAAAATTTTTTGTTTGTTTACAATAAGTATTAATTTATTATTTTTTTTATTTTTATTTTTTATTTTAGGGGATTTTGTACCAGGTGTGCCTTGCAATTGGAAATGTGCCCAATCTGTAGATCTGAAATCAAGTCAAGATTGGAAATGACATGATCAAGTATTCATTTTTCTGTTTTACTTGTATAATTTCTGTCTATTGATCTTAACTTATTTTCGTTATCTCTGGCAGAAACTACAAGATGTCAACGATTACCTCGCAAGTATCATCAGACGATTGAGTCATATATCTTTCCAGTGGAAACTCAGACAACCTCACTGCTTCACATATAGGAAGTTACAATCATTTATGGATGATGTCGAAGGATCCGTGAAGTCGAAAAGAAAGAAAAGAAAAATCCGTTCAAAAATGACATCAGTTTACTTTCTTTATACTTATTGTTTTCTCCTAAAATAATAGGAAATTTTGTTAATAAAGCACGACTGATTTATTGTTTGCTTTTATATCACGAATGTTACTACTATCTTCGAACACTATCATCATTCAGCCATAATATTTAATTCTTTTTATCATTTTAAGAATCTGGATACAAATTCCGGTCTCGTTTGTATGATTTATACAATGTTATCGTTGTCCATCATACGGAACCGATATTAATAGAATAATGAATGATATGTTCTTATTACAAAATTTCGAAAAATTTATATTTTTATTATTTATTTATTTTGATTTTAAAATTAAATTTTAAACTTTTAATATTAAATTTTATAAATGATGATTATGTTTTCGAGAATCTAAATTTTTTATTTTACTTAATTTAATCGCTAACTAAATTATATTTATCGGCATTTAACTTACATTTTCTTCGAAAGTTCAAGGCATTTTCGTTATTTGAATATGTATAAACGTTGTTAAGTTTGTAGTTTGAAGTATTTTTCATGAATATATTCTAATATTCAATCGGGTCAAATATAATTTATGAAGATTCCTACTGAAGTTTTCACGTGTCTATATTTTTTTCAAGTAGATATGAATAGTTAAAAAAAAAAAAAGTATTAATGAATGATGATGCATTTTGATATTAAATATTATTTTCAATAGCTGACAATATGTAATCAAAACTCGANTCTGTTTTTATGTATTTTTACAAATTTTAAAATAATTGGCTTTTCTTAATTTTTAGTGAAGTTAATATTTTCGCAATTGGAGAATATTTATGTATTCTCATATAACCTTTATCCGTGAATTAATTTAAATTTAACTATTTGGCTACGTTGAATTTGAAAATAGATTTGGTATGTTGATTAAATAGTACAAATCAAATATTCATATTAAAAGTAATTCTTTCATACAGTTTATGATGGATGTATAATATGACACCCAGTTTTCTTAATGTGCAAGGATTAACACTCCTCTTTTAATAGAAAATTTAAATGGAAATTTTTAATTATACATATTTTACATCTTATTAATATAATATGTAGACCAGTGTTTTGTACTACGTAGTCATCATTTTATAGCATGACTACGATCGAATACCAGAATGGCGAATCTTCAATTTCAGAGTAACATAAATTTAATAATTTAATATGAGAAAAACATAGAATACTTTAATGGTATGCCTTTAAAGGAAAAAAATTATAAAATGAAATTACTTGTTTTTTATAAAATAATTAAGCATGAAAAACTTCAAACTGATCGATCATATAACACGCAACATGCTAGTGCCTTGCATTAATCAATCAATGAGTCAATCACTCATGAAAGATTTCAAAAGACAAGAGTACTTTCCTGAAGCGCAAACAAAAACTCTTTATTGTTTGTCATACATAAAAGTAAGAATGATTCAGCAACTGATAACATTGTAAAAATTTCCTAGATAACTGTTATTTTTTTCAGTTAAAAAAAATATATATTAAACAAACATGGCATCTATCGATATGATACTTCTGCGTACTTTTTATTCGGATAAATTGAAAAATACACGCAATACTTTTCGTGTTTTATCTACTAGTATAAATTAAAATCTTGTGCAAATCAATTCGGTGTGTACTTAATTATTATAGTCATTCATTAATATTAAAAATAAAAAAGAATTAGCAATTTAGATTAAAAAGCTAGCAAATAGAAAATGATTAAACTCAATAAGTAAAAAAGTGAATTTTCTGTTAATTAAAAATGAGTTTATTTTTTAAATTCTTATCTTAAATAGCATAGAAGTAAATTTTCTATTATTCTTATCTTAAAATTGTCACTCAAATTTGAATGTACTGATTCATGCTGTTTATCTTCAGCTGTATTTCCATGTTCATGTAACTTTACAAGAATTTACTTACATATAATCATTTTGCATTTATTTAGAAATTCTAAATTCTGTTTTTTTTTTATCTTTCAATTTAACTTTTGTAAACTGATTATAAGAGTTCATAACAAATTTTGTAACAATTCTAATGTAGGTTTTATTTTTTTTCAAAATATTTTATAATGTATCAGAACTTCGGAGGTTTCTTCTCTGTAACTCTTTCCGCCTGTGGATACTAAGAGGGACTTTTAATCGAGCGATCGTAAGAGTTCGGTCAGTTCTCAAAAATTTATATATCTTTTTCTATAAAGTACATTATGATATACATTTTCGTAATGCATATTATAAAGTTAAAAACTTGATTTTCGTTTACTAGATCTAATTCCTAAGTTCGCTTTTGGTTTCGGTACACTTGAAAAAATCAGCTCTGCATAGTTATTGCCGCATTTTTAATATGAAACATGTTTTTTTTTTTATTTTAATGCAAATAACGTTTTCAGTTTAGACGAATGCATTATTTAAATTTTGGTAATTTTAATTTCTAATTTCATATCACAATGAAAAATATCGTAGCACAAATTTTTAACGTTTTCCTTGATTTTGAGTACAGCATTAAATTGTTATATATTAAGTATATATTTAATCAAATTGCGTTTGAGCTCAAAGAAATAGGCCTATATATTAATCTCCAACATAAAGTGTATTTATATTTTAAATTTTATAGTCGATATTTAGATCTATAGCCGTTCAATAAAACATTAGCCTACTACGGATTTTGAATTCGAGTTCGATCTATATTATCGTGATTTTTCATGAACGTCATTCACACTTTCCTTCTCTATACTAACCGATCCATTAGTGTTTAAACTTAAAACGGGCAAAATTGAATGTGCCATGGCAGACAAATTCAATTCTAAATGTTATTTTTGAAATATTTTATTGTATTTATTATACTATCGTCCTATTATTACGTAAGGTAAGTAATTTAGATAAACATTTTTAAAAATTTTTGCCGAAAGAATGTATGCGGCATTCACTAAAATTTTTATATTTTCTTTTATTATTTTTTCACTTACTTGATCTTTGCTTTAAATTAATATTTTTAAAAAGTTATTCTGGATATTAATTTTCATATTTAACTTAATTTGAAATTATTTAAATTAAAACAATATTTTATAATGTAGAAAATAGGAAAATAGATATACAACGATTTATTATCGTGAATAAAAAGTTAATGTTTTATGATTTATTCTGTGGTTTATGTAGTTACTTTTTATGGTATTAACACTTTGGGATATCGTGTTATCTTAAACGTTCTTGGTATGGTCAGTAGTACTATAAAGAATCAATATATCCTATGCCGTTGGAGTGGGACAATTGTATTATCTCGATGCTATTGTTGTGGAGCAAAGGTATTAACCCAAAGTCCTTAAGATGGGTCAATGGTAATATCCTTGCCCTTGGGATATAACTTATACTGGAATTCAGTCGGAATCAATTGTAAATTGAAATCTTAAATAAAAACCGTATTTTATTAAAGAAAATATTTGTTTATACAGATATATGTTAGTTTCAAAGTTTCTAGTATTATAATTAGTGAACAAATCTCTAGCCATATTAATTTGATGATAAAGGAGCGTTATTATTATGATTGTACTGTATTTAATGTACTAACGGTGGTTTAATTCGAGATTTACTCGAACCGGTTTGACTTTAGTTTAATGCGAATTTTATTTTCGTTTGGAAATTCGCCAGATTTAAATTAATTGAGTCTTTAATCAATTTCCGGCATTCTGTAAGAAATAATACGATTCATCAAAGGTATTACATAATGTTATGTAGCTGAACGAAAGAACGAAATATCCGTGTATTGAAATTAAACAATATTAAATAATAATTATTAAATTATTACATGCCGTCGTAAATATTTTCCAACAAAATGAAGACATTTAATAACAGAAAATAAAAATATGTAAATAAATGGATTAAATTTAAATTCGCAGAGAAGAGTTAATATCGATTACGATTGGCAAATTTTATACGTAATTCAATAACATTTGTCGAGTAATTTAATTATAAAATATTTTTAAATTTTATTTTTATCGATTTAAAATCGAGACTTTTATATCCTCTATCATCTTTTTTTTTAGTAACACGTTCATTTATTGGTGTATATAAAATCTATTTGTCTTTATACTTGAGATTCTTTGAATTACTTCACCAATTTAAAAAAAAATCTGATAAATCTCAATTTAATATACTGTCTCTAGTTTAAATTAAAATCGAAACGTTGATGTTCCGGATTTTAAATTTATTCGATTACAGCGAATATGAAAAAGTATGTCATAGATGTGTTGCTTAAAATAGAATCTATTTAAGTATGGCAATTGTTTATATAAATAAATAAAAATAACCCTATTATAAACACGAAATTCTATTAAATTATACATAACCGATAGCCATGCAAGTAATTCTCACTGTCATGTCAACAGTATTTGCAATATCTATTTTTAGTTTAAGCTATTTCTTAGTTAGAATGGATTGTTATCTTATCATCTTAAAAGACAATTCAGATACGTTATAAAGTATATTCCGAGAACTCTATCAGTATTGGATTTTCCAAAACATTTTACATAATTTCAAAATATGTAGAATTTTCATGAATTTCTCTATAATTTTTTATGGAAATTCAATCAAATTTATTTTATAATTATACGCATATATTTTTAAAATAAATGAACACTGCAAATTTTTTTATATCCTCTAGTTAAAATTTAAAAAAAAAAGAAAAAAAATTCAGAGAGGATGAGGATGGAGAGCTCTGAAAATTCAGTTCACTGGTTTGGATATAAAAAAAATAAAATAAAAATTATTATACACAATATAAAAATATTAATAAGAATCACGTTATTGATTATTTAAAATTAAATATGTAAAATTGTTTTCGTTATTCATTACTTTTTTAAAGAACATTATTAAAATATTTAAAAATTTGATTTTAAATTTAAAAAAAACAGTATAAGAAAAAATTACTTATAAAATATTCACTTGCATATTATAATGATAAAACTATTTTTAACTATAATGTATTTTATTCATAAATATTGCCAATACTAATTTTATTGAATTGGAATGCTATATTTTACTACAGAAAAGACGACACGTGTATATCATTAATAATTAAAGCTGTGCACAAATAAATAATACATGGAAGAGATTAAAGAATATTGTTAACTGTAAATAATAAATTAAGAATTTTATGTATAAACGTGAAATATGTTTTCAATTATAAAATTCTAATTAACTATATTATTATTATTATTTTAGTTTATAATAGTTAACTAACTAATTATTTTGAATACTTTTTCTAAATACTTCATAAATATTTTATTTATTTTACAGTCTTACAAATCTTAGTTTATAGGTTATTTTACTATAAATTAAATCATGAAATATTTTGCGTAAAAATTAAATTAAATTATTTAATAAATTATTTAAAGTTTATTAAATATTTCACTATTTTCTTAATAGTTAAATATTTGATAATTCCTAATAAAATGATTAAAATTGAAATGTAAAAGGACATAAAATAATGAAAAAATAACAACATTAAATCTAAAGTAAATTTATTTTCTTACGTAATCGTATTTAATACTTAAACACTCGAATTAATTTATTATTATGAGTAAATCAAATATATCTCTATTATCTAAAATAATCATTATTTATTAATTACAATTTGTAATTAATTTGAAAAATATTGAAAACAAATATTAATTTTAAAAACTTGATGATAAATTTATTTCGATTTAAAAATAAGATATAACGACCTTCAGTTATAGTTAAAATGTATTTTTTGTCCTTGATAGATGCCATGCAATGCTACAGTTCATGGCAATGTTCGTTTTTCATGTTTTACAGATAGGCAGGAAAAATAATTGAAAAACTGAATTAGATACATGATTATAATGAAGTAATAGAGTTTTACTGTATTTCTGTGAAAATAATTCTAGTTTTATTCATGTTTTAAAAATAATAAACTGTAAATTATATATATATTTAAAATGTTTACGTATAGTTATGAGTCTTAAAATATAAATCTTTATATATTAAAAATACATATTAGGTTTTGGTTTACGGAAATTTTCATAATGCATTAAAATTACAAACCTTAACCTTTTAAAAATGCTAAAAATTCCGTATTAAATAACCTCGTGTTGTTATAATTAATTGAGTAAATTAATGGAAATTAATGTGAAATTTCATGTTTCTGTGAAGATTAATTATCCGAGTCAGTTATAAGTTATATATTTTTATATTTGATTGGTGATTGAAATTTACTTTTTAAAAAATAACTTCAATCGCAGTTGTATAATAATCTTTAATTAAAGTATTACTATTATCTGAAAAATTTTGGTTTGCTCTTCGTATATTATAACAATAGAATAGATGACGATAATCCCTAACGATAAGGAATTTGATGTAATTTTTTTTTTAATTTCAATTCGGTAATGCATTATATAAATTTGAATATGAAAATTTGGAGTAGATCTTTTAAAAGTTATTTTAAAAAATTTCTATTAGGATTTTTTAATAGAAATATTGAGATTAAATAAGTTTGAGTAACAGCCTTTACTATCATGCAAATAGGAGTTGTGACGATAATTTCGACACCATCGGTGCAGATCTTGAATAAGAACGAAAGAAAAGAGATAGGAAAAAACGCTTTGCCTAAATTTGAACGAGGTTAGAAAAAAACTAGGTCAGTGAATTATGCAGAAGCGTAGAAGGAACGAAAACGGATGTTCCATTCTCCAGTTCAGGGCGCTTGAGGACCCACGGCTGCCCCCGGTGTATAATCCCCCACCCTGGGGTGGAGACCCTTTGTGCCGACCGTCCCCACGGGTCTGGGGAAAAAAGCAGGACAGATGTCCCGAATTCATTGTATTTCTCCCCTCTTCCAACGGTTGCATGGGGGCCACCTTTTCTTTTCGTCGAGTGTTGTTCAGACAGGAAGGAAAAGTAGGTTTCCTGTGGGTCAAATAAGTGACGTTGCTTTATTATTGATGTAATCTCAATCAGTTCTAGATACAAATGGTAAAAATATTAATATTTTTAGGAAGTGGTCGCATACCTATCTACTTGCAAAATATTTATGTAAATATTTTGCATACTTTAACAAAATTGTCAATGACTCATCATTTACAGATAGCGCGTATTATTTTAAGAAAAAAATATAGAAAAATTATTTTTAAAAAAATCGCAATTTAAAATAAAAATATGAATTTATAGTCATATTCAAATAATATCAATTATAATCAATTATCATAAATTTTCTGACGTAGTTGACCTTGTTGTAACCTTGAAGGTACTTAAACTTTTTTCTTATATTTTATGAATGAATTTGCACCCTCTAATGTTATAGTAATCATATATAATATTTAGTAATATTAAATTTATATATATATATACAACAATTTAATTATGTATGTAATAGTTATATATATAATTAAATTTGTTAAAATTTTTTGTTTGTTTACAATAAGTATTAATTTATTATTTTTTTTATTTTTATTTTTTATTTTAGGGGATTTTGTACCAGGTGTGCCTTGCAATTGGAAATGTGCCCAATCTGTAGATCTGAAATCAAGTCAAGATTGGAAATGACATGATCAAGTATTCATTTTTCTGTTTTACTTGTATAATTTCTGTCTATTGATCTTAACTTATTTTCGTTATCTCTGGCAGAAACTACAAGATGTCAACGATTACCTCGCAAGTATCATCAGACGATTGAGTCATATATCTTTCCAGTGGAAACTCAGACAACCTCACTGCTTCACATATAGGAAGTTACAATCATTTATGGATGATGTCGAAGGATCCGTGAAGTCGAAAAGAAAGAAAAGAAAAATCCGTTCAAAAATGACATCAGTTTACTTTCTTTATACTTATTGTTTTCTCCTAAAATAATAGGAAATTTTGTTAATAAAGCACGACTGATTTATTGTTTGCTTTTATATCACGAATGTTACTACTATCTTCGAACACTATCATCATTCAGCCATAATATTTAATTCTTTTTATCATTTTAAGAATCTGGATACAAATTCCGGTCTCGTTTGTATGATTTATACAATGTTATCGTTGTCCATCATACGGAACCGATATTAATAGAATAATGAATGATATGTTCTTATTACAAAATTTCGAAAAATTTATATTTTTATTATTTATTTATTTTGATTTTAAAATTAAATTTTAAACTTTTAATATTAAATTTTATAAATGATGATTATGTTTTCGAGAATCTAAATTTTTTATTTTACTTAATTTAATCGCTAACTAAATTATATTTATCGGCATTTAACTTACATTTTCTTCGAAAGTTCAAGGCATTTTCGTTATTTGAATATGTATAAACGTTGTTAAGTTTGTAGTTTGAAGTATTTTTCATGAATATATTCTAATATTCAATCGGGTCAAATATAATTTATGAAGATTCCTACTGAAGTTTTCACGTGTCTATATTTTTTTCAAGTAGATATGAATAGTTAAAAAAAAAAAGTATTAATGAATGATGATGCATTTTGATATTAAATATTATTTTCAATAGCTGACAATATGTAATCAAAACTCGATAAACCAGTTTTTTACTTAATAATACATTAAATATTCACTTTGTATAAAAATTATAGAAAATCATTAGAAAAAAAAAATGATCAAGTAGAAAATTTATCGGCTTAAAAAAAAGACAAAAATCACAATTCTTAATTATAATTTAAGTCTTTTTTTTCTCAAATATATATATAAAAAAAAAATGTTGATAACAAGGTTAACAAATTGTATATTCAGGTCTGTAGATTTTTGTAGAAAAAAAAAATAATAATAATAAAAATTCTACACAATATGTTTAATCAATTATTAATGATTTTTTGAAAAATATTCAACATAATTTTCAAATATCATTAACATTCCTTATAAATTTGTATAAACAATTCGTTTCCCACACGTCTTTGTTTCCCTTTATAAATACTGTAGTAAATTTATGTTAGCATCTGTTATAATATCTCGTAAAATGAAAAACATTTGAGTATGGCCCGCTCTTAGCCGGTTAGTTATTTAAATTGAGGAAGTGACGTACGTTCGGTTCGTGGGGAGTAAACGAATAAGCATCTAAAACGTATTATTATTATAAATTATATATTTTGCATTACTTTTTAAATTCTAAAAATCTTTTATAAAATTAATAAAAGGGGAAAAAACGCCGAGAATTAAGCACGTTTTAAAAATATTTTAACGCAAAGAATCGTTTGGCGACATCTTATTGGTCAAAGTTTCCCGCTAAGAATTCGAAATATGCAGAGGGCGTTGTTCTGGGTCAGGTCAAATTGACTTATCCAAGATTTGTCACTTATTGCTTCGTTCGGCAGAAAATCCAATTCTTAAACCACAAGAATGTTGTGAGTAAAGCAAAAGGTATTAATATAATAAACCATTAACAAACAATTTAAAATTATTCAAATTTATTTTTATGTATTTTTTTAATAATGGTCTTCTGTGACGTAAATCGCCTTAACTTGTTGATTCGTTGAAAATTTTATATATATATATATAGATAAATTGTTAAGACACGTGTGACGTGTAAATATATTTGATCTTATTTATTATCTGTTTAATATATTAATAATTTATCGCATTCTCGTAGTAACGTCTGGAAAATTCCAGACGAAATTATTGTTTGAATTCGGGTTTTAACGAAGCGCGACGTCGTTTATTTTATTGACTTGAGAAGATTATAAGCGCGTAATTGTATCGATCGATGATTGTTAAGAAATTAATAATTGCAGTTTTAACAGTAAACTTCACAAAAATCAAGAGATCGAATTATATGTTTAATTGTCGCTTTAGGTTCTCTCTCTCTCTCTTATAGGAAATATCAATATTTTAATACGGATAATGAAAATATAGTAACTAGAGCTTGAAAATAATTGGTTAATTTGTTTCATTAACATTAATTAGATTATAGTAGAAGTAGTATTATTTTTTCTTCTGTGTTTTACTTAATTAATACGGATTTAATGAAGGGGAAAAAATAGGTTTAAATGTATAAATAATTAAAATTTCGTTGATAATAAACTTTAATATATTAAATAATTAATAATATAAATTTTTAATATTAAGTAGTGTTCGTTGATACGTTAATTTAAGAAAATGAGTTTGTTTTTTTCTCTCTCTCTCTCTCTGTTTTTTTTATTCCGAATTTATTTCTCTTTAATGTTTTTCTGTAATTAGTTAAAATTTGTTTACTTGATCGAACTTTTGACATTTTAATAACAAAAGGATTTTTTTAAAATCATAAATACTTCCTTTTAACTGAAACACGAAATTTCTATATTATGTAATTGTTCTCAATGTTCAAAATATTTTTTTTATATATAAAAATACAATTTATTAAACAGATTAATCTGAAAAGGTAAATGGGATTTAAGGTTTAAGAATGTAGTTTATTATTGAATCAAATTAAGTCTTTAATAAATTGCAAGAATTAAAATTTTGTAAGGCATCGATAAAAATTGTATCCCTATAATATAACAAATTATATCAAGTTTAAAATTTTCTATGATAAAACATGTATATATTGTAAATATTCTTGCTATATATCTGATAAATATTTAGATAAATAATAGGAAAAAAAAATGTTTATTTAATACATGTTTTAAGAAAATATGATTAAATTTAAAAATTATATTTCAAATTACATAACTTTGATGTAAAAAAGTTGATTCATTACGAAGCCATGAATTAAATATTTAATCTGAATGGAAAATTAAACCAGAATCTTCTAATTTATAATCTTATTGAATGCATTCAATTCCGTAGTTATCCATATGAAAATATAATAATTTCAATTAAACAGAACGTGTGGATATTTCGATTATGTAAAAGATTTGATAATTTCTATCTCCGAACGTGTGTATATTTTTCCATAACAAATATTTAAAATGATCTCATATCAATATCTAAATTACAAGCAATGAAATTTGTAACACACTAGTAGTTTTTCGTTTTGTTCGATGTTTAGCAAGTCGAGAAAGATTAAAAATTGAAGATAGTGTATATTAATCTAATTAAAATGATATTTATAAAAACTTGTTATCGTGAAATATTTTATACAATTTAATTAAGCAAAATTTATTTAAATACTACCATATTGCAGAGAATTTGAAATTAAGATTGGCATTTTAAATTAATAATTCAATAAAACTGTTACTGTACAATAATCAGAAATTAAGAAATAATACTTTTGAATNAGTATAATCTTTATTATTTCTTTAAAATATTTTTAAATTTTATTTTTATCGATTTAAAATCGAGACTTTTATATCCTCTATCATCTTTTTTTTTAGTAACACGTTCATTTATTGGTGTATATAAAATCTATTTGTCTTTATACTTGAGATTCTTTGAATTACTTCACCAATTTAAAAAAAAATCTGATAAATCTCAATTTAATATACTGTCTCTAGTTTAAATTAAAATCGAAACGTTGATGTTCCGGATTTTAAATTTATTCGATTACAGCGAATATGAAAAAGTATGTCATAGATGTGTTGCTTAAAATAGAATCTATTTAAGTATGGCAATTGTTTATATAAATAAATAAAAATAACCCTATTATAAACACGAAATTCTATTAAATTATACATAACCGATAGCCATGCAAGTAATTCTCACTGTCATGTCAACAGTATTTGCAATATCTATTTTTAGTTTAAGCTATTTCTTAGTTAGAATGGATTGTTATCTTATCATCTTAAAAGACAATTCAGATACGTTATAAAGTATATTCCGAGAACTCTATCAGTATTGGATTTTCCAAAACATTTTACATAATTTCAAAATATGTAGAATTTTCATGAATTTCTCTATAATTTTTTATGGAAATTCAATCAAATTTATTTTATAATTATACGCATATATTTTTAAAATAATTATTTTGATGAAATTATGGGTGATGTATTTAAGTTAATAGCATACTTATAGAAATTATATATGAACTTTTTAGTTTTAAATTTGAAAATTATCATCACAGCAACAAATAAGTGTGACAAGAATTACTTTCGGAAAACGTTTTTAAATAACAATTTAGTTCTAGAGCTTCTCTGTATATTTGCGATCTTAATAAAAGGCTTACGATCTCAGCGCCTCTTGCGGTCAGCATAAAAACATTTATAAGAATAATAATAGAGAATTGTATTTATTGTTATAGTATGTGTTAAGGAATATAAGTACTTTTATGAGTAACTGTACGTTATCGAATACTTTTAAAATTAGCTGATCGGTATAGAATTACCTGATGACCTTGCAACGGCCAAAGAAAGATTGGCAAATAACTAATTTTAGATATTACGTCAGTATGTAACGGAAATTAAATATAAATTCGTCTCCACTAGGAATTTAATAAAATAGATTTCAATTTTTTTGTTATAATATTATCTTGCTATTGAATTTTAAGCAATTTGTAGTATCTTTTACCATAAGAGAATTCAAGCGATCTCTATATACCTTTCCACTTTTTATGGTTGCCACTTACTTCCTCTTTCTTCGTTTCCGATTTTTTTTAATCGAATATCTTCAGTACAAGTGTTTATGTTTATATATTGTTTTTTATTCGTTCTTTTAAAATAAGAATGTATTTTAATTATTTCTTCATATCGTTCTAATTCGGAAACCCTTACAAGCGTTTTCAAATTTATGTTTTAATCTTCATACTCCTTTCTTTTCGTAGTTCGTTCTCATACAGACTTAAATAGCCTACATAATCAGTTTATTTAAGTTTACAATATTTCTTTGTTTCGTTGAATCTTGCTTACACATGCATTCGTGAATAATTTAAGACTTAATTACAATTTAGCTTATTTCGATCTTATATTCCATCCTATATCTTCATAGACGATTTACAGTTAGCTTTTTTCAATTAATAATAATAATATACTTGAAATATATTGTTTAGATATATAAGATTTCAGATTATTTTCTATATTTTTCATAAACATGTACTTTTATTAGGGTAATATATTTCGAAAGCTACGAATAAATATCAATCAATTTTCTGAACTGCTTTTCGTAGACTTTAACTGTTTTTAATTTAAAGAAATTATATTAAATTAAAGTGTAAATATTAGACTAATAAATAGAATTATATACTGTATATTTAGAATAATAAATCAGTTTGATTTTTTTTCTATAATTTGATAAATTACAGATAGTTATATATTTAAGTAAAGCTTTCTTCTTATTATGACAAATATTTTAAATCCTTTTTTTTATCAAGAAAATATTTATATAATAAAATTATTATAATACCGAAATGTTTTATTCGAAGTATGTAGCTGTAGTTCGAAAATATTTAATCGTATTTAATTTTCAAAATTACAATTATAATGTTTCATAAAATTAAATATAAAAGCTTTCATATTTATATACTGTATAATCTATTATTGATTATAAACATAGATACTTTGTTGTGATGGTTTTTATGTTTGATACGCTATTTCCCATTTTAAATATGCGTGATTTAAATAATATTTATTAAGATCATACGATTTTTATATAACTTTTATTTCGTGTAATGTATTTCGTTCTGTTTTCAAATTTAATTTTTAAAGATATTTACTTTATTGCTTTTAACAACTTCTTATATATTACAATTTCTATTATTTCTAATTATTAATACAGCAAACTGAAAATTGAACTGACCTATTGTATTAATAGGATAATTATTTTTGTGGGGTGAAGTAATTTTCGTAAGGAATGGAAGTTAAGTTTTAGAATAAAATCGTTTTACTTATATTTGTCAGTTATTTATTCTTAATTATTTCAAATCGAATTTTTAATTATAATAATTTTTCCTTTTTGGTGATTAATCAATTAATAGTAATAAATTCAAATAATATATAAAAACGGAGATATTGATATTTTCTATGAATGGTAGAATAATAATCTTTTGGATAACAGAGAAAGTATAAATGTGTCCCTATTCCGGGCCCCTTCACTTCCTCTATTTTCATCTGGTGGGGTGTGGTGGAGGACTGTGACACTTTCCCCTAATTTTAGGCCTTCCCCATGGGGGAAAAATCCCCAATGTAGGGTCAGTAGAACCCAGGCCCAGAGGCCAGGCTTGGGGTAGAAATGTGCAGTTCGCGCTACTTACAAAGCTTTGTTAGATTTTCGTTTGGAAAGAATTTTAGTTTGGATATTAATTCAAAATAAATTTACATTAATTGTTTAGTTTAATTTATTAATAAATTAATGTATATGTATTACGAATTTAAGTGCAGATATTAACTGTTTTAAAATGATATAAATTCTGTTAATTTTTAAAATATAATTTATATATAGACTATATAATGTCTAATTTTATTGCTTATATTTTAGTATAAAATAACAGGTTTTAAAATTTATTATAATACACATTGCTTTTAAAATAATTTAAAAATTCTTTCTGTACGTGAGAGTTGATATATCATGCTTACTCGTGTTACTTCATCAATTATTTCGAATCGAATTCGATTAGTGTCGATATTTTTACTAAAAGAAAAGCTTAAATTAGATTTTCAGTTTAATAATTTATCAATAACATATTTGAATTCTTTCTTCTTAAGTTGACGCTAATAATAATAATTTAATTTAATCATATTTGAAATGTCTAAATAAATTTATCCATGTAATTTTTTTCAATTATAATAAATCCACATAACATTATCAATAAAACTTTAATTTAAAAAGTTTAAATTTATTGGATCTATTTCAAAATGAATAATTCGGTGTTTATAATTATTCTTTGACCTCATTAATTAGGTCGGGCTGAATAATTCAGATTTGAGTTCTTCAGTTTTATACGCTACGACATTGTTTATAATCTCTGCATAATTGTTATGGAATATCTATCTTCTGACGGATATAAATTTTTTTTGAAAAAATTAATTATGAAACTAGATAAAATGATTATTCTGAGTGATAATACTGTTTACTCTTTTTATATTGTTTGAATATATTTTATCAACTTCTTATATAAAGTACAATATAAGTTTTGTAAGTAGTCAACAAAGAAAATGAATAGAAAGGCCAATGACGTGGTTCAAATACATCCATTCAATTCCAGTTTGATTCTAAAGAGCTTTATCTGTTCGACCACAGATCAAACAAGTATGAAGAAGTGCAAATGTAGACTCACTTGTCAACTTAAAAATGGGGCGGAAAATGCCTTGTGTGATGTCGAAGCATTATAATTTTTGTAGGCTGTAGGCAGTTGTTATAGGCTACTGAATTTTATTACACAGCGATTTTCGGTTATATTAGTCAAAATAAACTATTTAATTAAAATAATCCACTCTAAACATTCTATTTATCTTTAGTTAAAACGTAAAAGAAATGAAATATTTTTAGTTTTATTTAAAAATATTTTTCTGTTAATTGTAAACAGTTTATCCAAAAATTTTTAATTGCATTTAAATAATAAAAATCCAGAATGATAAATATAGTAAAATAAAATAATTTACCATAGAATTGTAATATATTCATGTAAACTGCTGCTGTTTCTCAAATATTATACGTGAAAATTTTTCAAATACTGGAGGAATAAATTAATTTTATAAGTAAATGGGAATGAAGTTTTTTAAGCTTCTGTATGTTTACTGAATTTCTCTATTCTATCTACTACAAGTTTTTATTTCATTATATATATATAGGCTATATTACACACAAAAGGTTTCGAAAAAATAGTTTTAAACTATTACGTACAATTATAATTTATTAACAAAGTATATTATTACAAATAAATTAAGAATTTAGTTTTACTTTATAAAAATTTAATATTAGAAATAAAAAATTTAATTTTTATAAGTTCTAATCTAATCTAATTCTAAATGTTAAACGAAGAAATAACACGAACATAATATTACTGTCAATAAAATATCTTCTAATCTATCCAAGTAATTTAGAATCAGGAAGTTATAACCTGCCATCTTTCTATTTCGCTACGATAAAATCAAAATTTATAAGCGTATAACATTCAAAAAATATTTAGTGTTGTAATTTTATTTAAATTTTATATTCAGAATTTTTGAATTTATATCATCATGAAAAATTAAAATGCTATTTTGTTTCGTTGTGATTACATGTTAATTTCTTGATGCGTGACGTATATTTTTGATAAGTTTTGCGTCTATTTAAATATTTAAAACTTGCGCCAAAATAAACAGTTAAAACAGCTTACTTTAAAACAAACTTCTACCAGAAAATATTTCATAAAACGTTAAAAAAAAAACTGAAAATTGAAACTTTTTTTTAATTCAAATTGAAACTCAATAGTGCGGAAAATAATGTTCTTACTAACAAACGGAAGATAAAATAACAATGAAAATAATCATGATTTTTTTAAAGTACTAAATAATTGTTGTTCTAATGATTTTAGTGATATAATAAAATATTTTTATATTTCAAAATAAAAATTACTTTTTATTAATTTAAAAAAAAAATTCTTATGCACGCATTCATTTACAGATTTAACTTATGTTAACCAAATTCATAACTTAATGTATTAATAAATATAATATTCAAAACATAGGCTTAATAGCTAAAACAATTATATTTTTAATATTATAGTCAATTAAATAGGTACTCAAACATAAGTTAAGCAAAACCGGTTTATTAAAAAAATCATCGATAAAATAGATACTTTTTGATAGATAAACATATATATTTTACACGAGTCATTAAATATAAGTTGAATTATAATTTTTCTATTTTTTAAATTAATATTAATACGAATTAATTGAACTTTCTTATGATTAAAACTTTTATTAAATTTATATATTATTAAATACTAGTTTAAATTAACTGACTGTTAAACAACTACAGTATCATAATAATAGGTGAATTGTTATTGATGAAACTGCACGATTATAAGCTTTAAAGAAATCACAGAAATTTTAATATATTACTATACATATAGTGAAATACAGGGGCATATAATATAGGCTATATATTAATATACGAGCATATTATTTATAACAAGTGTAAACTTTTCTATAATGCTCATTAATGAAATTTATTCGTTAAATTTCTCATGCAAATTGGAAATTTTATTTATAAAAATTTAAGTATAAATTGGGTAAGTAAATTTGTGGAATAACATAAATTGTAAAAACTAACCATCTTGAGTCAGCTTTCATTAATAATTAATAATAATCCTTATTACATTTCTATCTATATTTAGGGATTTATTACCAAATACGTTAAAAAAAAGGTAGTCATTTTTAAAAAAAAA